>NW_022900924.1:24727049-24742483 GCF_012274545.1 Fukomys damarensis
TTCTTCCCCTACGTATCACACCTTCCCTACACCTTTAGCTCCTTTCCTCCCATTTCTAAATGTCAGTAATCTTATTAGAATCTTATGCATTGTTGCAGAATATTCACACCAGGGAAACTATTTGGTATTTACACATGTGGGACTTATTTATTTCACTTAGGAGTATATAAGTCCCACCCTCTTTTTTTTGAGACAGCGTCTCACTATGTAGTTCAGACTGCTCTGGAGTTCACTGTGTAGCCCAGGCTGGCCTCAAACTCACAGCAATCTTCCTGCCTCGGCCTCCTGAGTGCTGGGAATACAGGCATGAGCCACCACGCCGGACCACCCCTCCTTATTTACAAAGGTTTTGTTTCTGCGTTTTCCTTTTCTCATATTTATGCTTTTTTGGGGAGGGTGGTACTGGGGATCGAACTCAGGTCCTTGTGCTTGCGAGGCAGACCACTGAACGGCTGAGCTAAATCCCTGGCCCCCATATTTATGCTTTTTAATACACATAATCATATCTATTATATGTTGAGTGCTTTCTATAAAACACATTTTTGTTAAACTCTATATTACTTTTAATCTTCCCCCACGTTATGCGTTATTTTATTAGTGAGGAAAATGGTCTACTGACAGGGTGAATTGTCGCTCACCTTCTCAATTTGAAAAGAGGTCCTCCTGATTTCGGAGGGGAACCAAACTTTGTACAAAAGGACTTGAAGGTAGAAAGGAGTTCCACTAGGGTTATTGCTAAATAAAATATTAAGTATTGGTCGCATATTGACTTTGAGTATAGGAAAAGGACAAATAGTGTCAGCACTGATTTTAATTTCCTTTTTAAATATTGTTTCTCTAGGACTTTAGAGCTAATATTACTATAGACAGAAATATTAATATTGAACAACCTTGTCTGATTTAATAAGTAGTTCATAGTAGAATAGAAGAAAATATCTTTTAAAAATCACTCTATATGTTTAATTTGCTCAACTCCAAGATTAATGTCAGTGAGAGCCAGATTGTTGGTCCAAACCCCAATTTGTTCCACGGATATGGATTGTATGTCCGAATTCAATTCAGCCACTCAATAAAACATGCACCTGATGAGGAGTACAAAACTGTAAAAAAATTATATTCAATTTTATTTGTCCATATAATGTGGAAAAGTTGCAAAATGAAAACTATCGATGATCGATTAACCTATTAATCATGTAAAATCAGAAGTTAGCTTACGAAAGAGAAATATTCTCCATTGCCCAAGTATAAAGTTATAAATATAGCAACATATCAACAGAGTGCCTGGAAGAAAGCATCACAGTAGAAATTTACACTATCTCCTATTTCAATGTAGAGAAAAATAAATAATTTGTGAAAGCATCATTGACAGCATCATAGAGTTTGAAAACAGAAAAGGACCTAATATGCCTTGCAACTAACGAAATGCCCACAACATTACATGATTTATGTAAAGATGAAAGGAAACTTTGAGAAAAGATGCAGAACTCTTGACATGAGCACACTGAGACAAAATGACAAATGGGGTAATTTAGGTGTTTCTACTAAGTTTTGCCAGTATAGAGATGAGAATTGATCATGCTTCAAGAAAAACAAATGCCCATTAAATTCCAACATTTATGATTAGCAGTGTAATGGGGTTGTGAATGGGAAACTGTGCATCAAGAAATGTTGAAACATAGCCAACACAAAACTTTTGTGTTGCTTTTTCTTCATAAGAGACTTACAAAGCACTTGGAAACTAGAAAGAAGAAGGCCTTCTGAAAGGAACACAGGCACTCTGACTAGAGAGCAGTGGAAACATTTACCTAACGGCTCTATTTGATAGAGACAGAATTTGAAGAAAGCAAGCTTGGCTTGTGCTAACACTGATCTTCAGCACCATGCTGAGGGCCACAGATGAAATTGTTTTGAGGAAATTAAAACAAAATCTACACAGTTGCTCATAAGTTCCATACTAGAGATCAATTTAATCAATTTACAAGCTCCCAACAATGAATATAACTGTACTGTATTCCTAAAATGTACCAATAAACTCAATTAAAGCTGAAAAAAAATCAATTCACATCTTCATTTATAAACGTGGGCAAATGAAACACTTCAATTCATCCTGATTTTTAAAAAATCACTATTATTATTATGTACAATAGAGATCAGTTACTTAGGATTTTCTGTATAATTTTTATCTGTCATTCCAAATACAGAAGTCTTGCAATTTTCTTGCTTCATGTAGCAGTGTTTTAAAAAAATTATTTGTATAAGTTTTCCTATTTTGCTGATTGCTGTGACAACTTGTAGAAGATAATTACATGTCTTAAACATTTAGGAAAACTGACCTGTGAAACTATAGAGCTATGGGTGTCTTTTTAATGAGATAGGTAGTCTTTGACTACCATTTCCATTATTATTTCTTAGTCTATCTAGTGTATTTTATTCTTTTTGCAACAAGTTATGTGTTTTTTAATTTATTGGATGCTTTTTAATATTTTGTGGTATATTGGTAATATTGTATATCATTGTTTACATCATATTTACATACAATGCATACAGTTCAAGTGCACAGTTTGACTTGTGAAAAAGCAAATATATCATTTGTATAACCACCGATACCTCAAGATTCCCTGAAACCAGAAAAACACTGTATCATATTTACAATGAAAAATATGAAATATGTAATCAATACCTGTTTTCAAATTGATTGCATCTTGAAAGTATATTGATTATATATAAAAACATGTTGGATACATATGTCTAAAATTATATTTTTATTGGACTGTGGTAGGCTAGATGTCATACTAACTCTAACTTTCAAAAGTGTAGTACTAATATAAGAATATAATTTTAAAAGAAATCATGCCATCTTGAATTTTAAATAAATTTAACATTTTGACCAGAATTAATCAAAATGTTCCATTTTTCCTTCTGTGCAGTTAACAAAACCTTTATTTTAAAATATTTTAAGACTTCAGACTGTTTTCTATCTGTTTATATAACTCTCTTTGGTGTGTGGTATGGGGAAGATAGAATTGAAAAATAATTATTAAATTACTACAATGTTATGCTTCATCAATATATTAAATTAATTTCAAGATTTTTTGCACTCTTCCTTTTAAACCTTATTTTCATTCTTTTTTTCTAATTTGTCATGAGTTTCAACTGACAGAGGAATAAATCCATTTAACAGATAAATAGGAGAAAATTAAGTTCACAAACAGAAGGTGTATAATATGTTTTCTTATTTTGGGTTGGACGTGTCTAAATGTTCTCAGTGTCTCCTTATTACAGCTACAAGTCAGAGAAATCCATAAGGATTTCCATTCACTGGATACTCTGCTCTTACAAAAGCATAAGATTTTGCTTTCTGAAATACTTCTGTCAATCTTGTCTCACAGCTCTTGTTTTTCCCTCCTGTTTCATGTGAACAAATTTTTTAGTCTCACTCCACACAAGACACGGAATTAGGAATATCATTGCTATGTGTTCCATAGCTAAGTAACAATTTCAGTAGTTGCTAAGTCCATTCTCAATTCTTGACAATTCAGTTCATTAAGAGAGACTTCTAAAAAAATAAATCTATCTAGGAGAAGGAGTTTGTGAAGAAAGCTTGAATCAATGTGTCTTAAAGCTAGTGTCCCATAGTAGTATTTCTTTGTATTTGGACAGCAATGTGTTGTTACAAAATTCCTTCATATGTTTTCAATGATTAGTATATGTTTTTCATAAGTCAATGGACCAAGCAAAAAAAAATTAATTTTTTCTTGTTTTTTTTCTTTCCTTTCCTTTGAGTTTATTGGTACTTTTAAGGCATACAGTACAGTTATATTCATCACTGGAATTTTGTACCTTTACATGATATAACTTCGTTCTTATTTTCCCCATTCCGCTAACCTCCCTTCACCCCCTCTACCCTTCCCCATTTACAAAGACTTTGTTTTCATTTTTTCCTTTTCTCTTATTTTTTCCCTTCTTCACTTCCCCCACCCTTCCCATTTCCCCCACACATTTAGACCATTTCTTCCTATTATGTAATATGAATTATACATTTTGATCCTTATTTACACTTTTAGTTTATCACACCAGAGAAACTATGTGGTATTTACACATGTGTGTTCTATCAACTTCACTTAAGAGTATGTCCTCAATGTGCATCCACTTAACTATAAATATCTCTAGTTTCTCATTCTTTATGGCTGAGTAGTACTCCATTTTATATATAAAAAAAGCACATACTCTGTACAGTCTCCAGTTGATGGGTATTTGGGCCATTTCCAGGTTTTAGCTACTACAAATTGTACCACAATAAACATGTGTTCAGATATATCACTGTGGTATGATTCTTTTAATTCTTTTGGGGAGATATCAAGTAGGGGAATAGTTGAGTCAAATGGGTCTTCTAATCCTAGTTGTTTAAGGTATCTCCATATTGATTTCTACAGTAGTTGCACCACCAGTCTGCGCTTCCACCAACACTGAAGAAGGGTACTCTTCTACCCACACCCTGTGCCAACATTTGCTATTGGTTGATTTCTTGATAGCAGCTGTTCTTTCTGGGGTGAGATGGAATCTCAGCAATATGTTTTCTTCTGCATCTTTCAAATGATCAGTGGTGCTGAACATTTTTTTCATGCATTTATTTGCTGCTTTTACTTCTTTGTCTGAGAGCTGTCTGTTCATTTCAGATGACCATTTTTGAATTGGGCCTTTATATTTAGGGTGCCTGATGTTTTTGATTTCTTTATATATTTTATTTTTAAATTTTTTATTTTTTTGTTACCAGGGATTGAACTAGGGTCCTTGTGAAGCAGGCTGCCAAACCACTGAGCTAAATCCCTGGCAATATATATTCTAGCTGGTAGACCATCATCTGAGGAACAGCTAGTAGAAATTTTTCCCTCATTGTAGATTGTCTCTTAGCTCTGTTGTTGTTTCTTTTGTAGTACAGAAGCTTTTTAAAAAGAAAAGATCCCAGGTGTTTTTTGTGCTATTTGTATACTACCAAGGATTTGTTCATAAATTATTTTCCTATGCCAATATTTTCAAGAGTTCTAACTAGCTTATCTTCCAACAAGTTTAATGCTTCTGAGAAATTGAAAAAATGTAAATAAAATGTTTGTAAAGGGGGAGGGAGGAGGGGTGAAGAGAGGGCAGGGACAAAGGGAAAAAATGAGAACCAAGACCTGTCGTGTAGGTACATGATCCCAATAATGAATGTAGCTGTACTGTACACCTAAAATGTACCAATAAATTAGATGAGGAAAAAAAAACATTTAGTGCTTCTGTTTTAATATTTATATCTTTAATATACTGGGATTTTTGTTTTGTGCATAAGAGATAGAGGTCTAGTTTTAATCTTTGGCAGGTGAAATCCAGTTTTTCCAACACCATTTATTACAGAGGGCCTCTTTCCTTCAGTGAGGATGGTTGGCTCCTTTGTCAAAGATGAGGTAGCAGAGTATGTCTGGAGTTGTGTCTGAATCTTCTAATCTATTTCACTGCTCCTAAAGTCTTTCTTTGCCAGTACCATGCTGTTTTTAACACTTGCTTTGTAGTATAGTTTCAACTTGTGGATTGTGACACCTGCTGCCATTTTTCTGTTGCCTAGGATGGCTTTCTATATTCTAGGTCTCTTCTGTTTCAAGATGAATTTTTGTATTGTTTTTTCTAGTTCTGTGAAATATAGCATTGGAATTTCAATTGGGGTTGTATTGAATCTGTATAGCAGCTTTGGAAGTATGGCTATTTTCACTGTATTTGTTCTTGCTGCCCAGGAACAAAGGATGTTTTTCCATTTTCATATATCCTCTTCAATCTTTTTTTCAGAGTGTTGTAGTTCTCTCTGTAGATGTCTTTGTCTTCCTCTGCTAGATTGATTCCTAGATATTTCATTTTTTTGAATGCTATTGTGAAAGGAATTTTTTCCTTAATTTCTCTCTCAATGAGTCTCTTATTTGTGTACCAGAAGGCTATTGATATTTCAATGTTTACCTTGTATGAAACTACTCTATTGAATCTGCCAAATAAGTCTAGAAGTCTTTTGGTGGAGTTTTTGGGTCTTCTACGTAGAACATCATATAGCCAGAAATAATGACAATTTAATTTCTTCCTTTCCTATCTTTATTACTTTTATTTCTTTGTCTTGCCTAATTGCTGTGGCTAATATTTCTAAAACTCTATTGAGCAGGAGTGGTGGTAGTGAACATCCTTGTGTTATTGCTGATTTTAGCAAAAAGGTTTTCAGTTTTTGACCATTTGGTATGATGTTGGATATTGGGTTTTCACAGATAGCCTTTATCAAGTGGAGATAAGACTCATCTATTTCAATTTTCTGCAGTGTTTTTTAGCATGAACGGTTGTTGAATTTTATGAATGCTTTTCCTGCATTTATTGAGATAATCATATGATTTTTGTCTTTGACTCTGTTAATATAATGTATTACATATATTGGTTTACATATGTTGAACCATCCTTGCATCCCTGGGATAAATCTGACTTGGTCAAGGTGTATGATCTTCTTGATGATCCTCTGTCTTATTTGCCTGTGTCATGTTCATTGGACAGATTAGCCTGCAGTTCTCTTTTTTGGTTAGTTCTTTCTCTGTTTATAGAATTAAAGTAACACTTGCTTCTAGGAATGAATTTGGAAATATTGGTTACCTTTCAATTTCATTGAAAATTATAAAGAATACTGGTAATAGTTCTTCACTAAATGTTTTGTAGAATTCAGCAATGAAGCCATCAGGACCTGGGCTTTTCTCTGTTGCTAAATTTTTAATAATGTTTTTAATTTCACTGATTATAATTGGGGTGTTCAGAATTTTTATATCTTTGTTCAAATTTGTTAATTCATATCTAGAAATCTGCCCATTTGTTATGTTTTTACCACTTTATTAGACTACCAGGTTCTCAAAGAAGGTATTAATGATCCTCTGGATATCAGCTGGATCTGTTGTGACTTCACCTCTTTTGTTCCTAATTGCATGACTTAAGCCTTTTTTTTTTGATAAGTTTGGCTAAAGGTTTATTGATTTTATTTATTCTTTCAAAAAATCAACTCTTTAATCTGTTGATTTTTTGGTATCATTCTCTTAGTCTCCATTGCATTGATTTCTGCTCTCATCTTTATAGTTTCCTTCCTTGTATGACCTTTGGGTTTCTCTTGCTCTTCTTTTTCTAGAAGCTTAAGATTCTCCATTGGGTTGTTTATTTCAGCTCACTCTATTTTCCTAGTGTGCACATTCACTGCTATAAATTTCCCTCATAAAACTGTTTTCATCATGCCCCATAGATTCCTGTAAGTTGTATTTGCATTGTCATGTATTTCTAATTTCTTAGTTTCCTCTGTGACCCATTGGTTGTTCAGTTAGTTGTATTCAATTTCCATGTGTTAGGATCCTGTGCTTTCTTTTGTGATTGATCTCCAGTTTATTTGAATATGGTCTGATAATGTACATGGAATAACTTCAATTCCTTTGCATTGACTTAAACATGTTCTATGAGCTAGTATGTAGTTTATTTTGGAGAATGCCCCATGTGCAGCCTAAAAGAATGTATATTCTGATTTTATGGAGTGGAATACTCTATAGACGTTTGTTAAGTCTATTTGTTCAAAAGCTTTGTTCAGTTCTAGTATTTTTGTTGTTGATTTTTTTTCTAGATGACCTGTCTATTTGTGACAGTGGATTATTTAGGTCCCCCACTACAACTGTATTAGTGCTTATTTGGTTTTTTGTGTCACTTAATATTTGTTTTGTATAGTTGGGGCACTAGTATTTGGTGCATATATATTTATGATTGTCATCTCTTCCTGTTGGATTGTTCCCTTTAGAAGGATGTAGTGACTTTCTATGTTGCTCTTGCTTAGTTTTGGTTTAAAATTTACTTTGTCTGCAAGTAAGATAGCTACCCCTGATTTTTACTGGGTTCCTATCAGATATTTGTTTTCCCAACTTTAAATTTCATTCTATGAGTTTCTTTTTGAGGTAAGTGTGTTTCTTGTATTCAGCTTTTTAGATTTTGTTTCTTAATTTATTTTGCTAGTCTATTTCTTTTGTTTGGTGAATTGAGGCCATTAACATTGATGATTAAAACTGATATGTATTAACTTATCTTCATCTTGTTATTTTCCTGTTGTTCACTCTTTTTAGTTTTTTCTCCCTCTCCCTTTAATTTCTTGACTTGCCTGATTTGCTCTGTATTTGCTCCAATGGGCCTCATGGTGTTGTGATCTTCATTGTTTTTTTTCTAGGATATTATTTAGAATTGTTTGGAGTGTTGGTTTGGTATTCATGAAGTTTCTCACGTGTTCTCTGTCCAGGAAGTATCTTATTTCCTCATCAATTTTGAAAGATAGTTTTGAATGCAGGATACATCAGCTTAGGTTGGAGTTTTTTTTTTTTTTCTTTTAGTGCTTGAAATACATCAGTCTTTGTTCTCCTTTTCTTGAGGGTTTGTGTTGAAAAGCCTACTGTGATTCTGATGGACTTTCCTTTGCATCTGATTTGTTGTTTTTCTCTAACTGCTTACAGCATTTTGTTCTTCTGTGGGGTTTCCAGGACCCTTACTATTATATGCAGAGGTGTAGATTGTTTTTGCTCATGGCTAGTTGGATTGCTTATTGCCTCAATTATTTGTATGTCAAATTCTTTTACTATGCTTAGAAAGTTTTCTGTTATTAATTCTGTGAACAATTTTTATGTCATTTAGACTCCTATCAGTCTTATATTATTCCTCTTTGCATCATCTAGGAGCTGTTGGATTAATTTCTCATGCTCCCTTATTATTTTTAAGAGATCCTTCTTTTCATGGTCATTGACTGCCATCCTGTCTTGTATATCTGACATGCTGTCTTCAGTTTGGGTCAGTCTGTTATGTATAATTTGAGGAGAGTTTCTAATCTCCTGGATATCTATTTGAATCTGTTTCATGGATTCCATTTCTTTCCTATGTTGGATATTCATGTTTCTCATTTCTTTCCTATGCTGGGCATTGATGGGTTCTATCATGGTCCTGAGCTCATGTTTTTTTTTTTTTAATCTGTTTGTGTTCTAGAGACTCTTCTCATGCCATTCATTCATTCTGCTCACCACCTCTGTAGTTATTTGGGAAATTATTACTGTTTTGAATTTTTCTAGAGCCTCATTCATTTGTTTTGCTACTTCCTGTGCTATCAGTTCAGGGTGTCCAGGTGGTTGATTATCAGACTTTTTCACCTCCTTTCCTCAAGAATTTTCCTTTGGTGAGATGGCAGCCTGTGTTTTTGCTTGTGCCTTGTTCAATGTCTTCTCATTTCTATTTTTGTTGTTGGTACTGTCCTTGGGTTGATACCTGGGTTAGAACTTCAATCTTCCTGTCAGAGCTTGGCTTTAGGTTTTGAGTCTCTAATGACTGTGAGGCAGTTTCTTTTTCATTATGCCAGAAAGGACAACTGATTAGATCAATCACAACATCTTAGCCCATGTGATGCAGTCAGCAACACAAAAGCATCAAGCACAACTTAGACAAGGACAATTTGTGGTAGGTAGTTACTAATCTATCATCTTTAACAGTGTGAATTAAATCAAAATCAAGGCTGGAGCTCAGGACTATGGCCTTTATGATCCCCTGTGGTGTGAATTTAGGTATCAGTACAGCCAGGAGACCAGAAGTACATGGGGGTGTGTCTTTGGGAGGTGGTTTGGGAACCCACTTGACTCTGTCTCTTACCAGTCTGCTGTGAGGTGGGGGTGTGTGTGGTGGCAGCTGCAGGCTCTTTAAATTTTTCTTTAGAAAACAATCAAGGATCAAAGTGGTTAGGTCCAAGGTCAGAAGAGTAGTAAGATTTTCTGAACTTGAATCATTCTCTGCAGTAACTAAGTTTAATACTGTCTTACCACCTATATTGTTTTTACCAAATAGTAAATATCAAAATTCAGTTTTCTGTTGTATTAGGGAGATTTTGAAATCTGTTGTCCACAATATAGTATTGGAATTGATTATCTGCTTATAGAGTCTTTGGAGTCTGTGATCAATATTAATATATAAAAGAAAGAGAAAGTATAATTACCTAGGTAAAAAAGCATATTAAGGAATTCTTACTTCATGCAGACATGACCATTGACCAAATAATTTGTAATCAAGACAAGGTAAAGAGAAATAATTGTTCAGAAGGTAAAAAGGATACATAATGCTAACATTCAATAGCAATTCATCACAAGATTAGTTCCTATTATTGTAGTTGTTATTACTGTTGTTCATTTTGTTGTTGTTATTATTTTTTTGAACAATAATATTTGGGTTTTTCTAGTTACAAAATTCTTTCATTGTTATTTTACGCAATTTTGTTCATCTTCAAAATTCATTTTTCTTCAAGAGGTCTGCCCCTTAAGCAATATTTTCAATGACTATTGAACTATTGTGACAATTGAACTTGATCTTGATTCTGATTTTAAAAAGACTTTAAGTGCAATTGTTTAATGTTAATTTATCTGTATATAAGATTCTGGTTAACATTCATTTTTCCTGTAAACTTTGAAGATATTCTTCCAATGTCACTGGCCTTTATTTTTCTGAGGAGTAGCCTGTTGGCATTCTAACTATTGACTTTTATTTATACATCTAAAAAAAGTCCCTTTGTTTTTAGCTCCAGCAGATATTATATTCCTTTGGTAAAACAGCTTTATATGTTATCAGTGTGAAGTCTTGTGTTTATTTACTCAACTGAGTTGTGTAAACAAAAGTTCTATTTACTTATTTTAAAATATATTTGTTTTTAGCACAATCATGTAATGATAAGAAAAGGGGATAAAATAATAAACATTATATACATAAATTTTGCCTTCTGGAATTGGTAGTCTAATGAGTTTGAGAAGCAATTAGAAAATTTTGATATAAGGTATTCAGTTCCTGACAGAGATTTTATATATTGGAAATAATATAAAACATCAATTAAGCAATAGAGTTTTAGAAGGCAAAATTGTTTATGAGAATGACAGGACATTTGATTTCAAAAGTTTGAAGTAAATAAAAAAGGTGTGAAGTAGTAATTGTAGAAATTAGAAAGCAAAATAGGGACATATATGAGAATTGTTCTATACAAAATATAATTTCAGCACTCTGGAAGGCTGAACTTGAAGGAACATTACAAAATGGTACATCCAACAAATAGAGTACAGGCTGAGAAGTCTTTGCTTGTGTTAAAGCCTTTTGAAGTTTTTGGCAATTATACCAAATATAGTCAATCCTCATTTCTGTGTGTATCCTATATTTGTGAATTATCTAATGATAATATTTATTTCTTACCATCAAATCAATATCAATGGTGCTGTTATTGTCATTCATGGGCATTTTTAGAATTTCAACACACTTGAGTTGTTTGATACCCATGTTTCCAGTTGTGGTCAGACAGAATGATGGCTGGCTCTCTTGTTTCAGTTTACAATCTACAAATGAATAACCTGTTATATAATTTAGCATCACTTTTATTTTTTGAAGTGTGATGCATTTTGATTTGTATATTTTTCTGCTTAAAATACCCCCCAAGCAGAGTACTGACATGATTTCTAATGGACCTAAGTAGAAGAAACATATGATGTACCTTGTGAGGGGAAATATGGATGTATGATAAACCTCATTTATGGCTGAGCTACAGTGCTGTTTGTTGGCTGTGAGTTCAGTGTAATTTATTGATTTACTTATGGAAGTGCTGTGACTAGTGGCTCTAACTAACTCAGTATTTCCTATAGGAGCAGTGATTCAGCAATCAATAATTCAGTATTTATTGGGATCTTATAGAACACAGCTATGACAAAAAATAAGAATCATTTATACTTGCTGCTCCTTCACTGGAGACTTTCTGCTCAAAATGATACATTCAGAAATCTTGGGGAAAATAATATTTATATAATTACTACTAGTGACTACAAAATTTCTTGCATTTTTTTCTGATTGCTCATGGACTCTCATAAACTCATGAACATTTCATATATATACTTTCAAAAACTTATTTTACCTGAAGATTTATTCATTTTGTAATGAATATGTCCTATATATTCTACGGAGCAAAAGCAGTCCTTTTTCAAAACAATTCACTGAATTAGAATAACACATGCATGAGCTTTTTTTTGTGTGTGTGTGTGTGTGTGTGTGTGTTTGTTTTTGGGGTTTGAATCCAGTGTCCTCAGACTGAACTACACCACCAATACTTTTAATTTATTTTCTCTTAAGATAGGGTTTCATTAAATTGTTCACTTCCCAAGATTGGGCAAAAACTTGCAATCCTCTGGCCTCAGCCTCCCAGAGTGCTTTGATTATAAGTGTGAGCCACTTTGACATGCCCAATAATTCCTTTTGATTAGAAAAAAGTTTAAATTTTTCATTTAAACAAATATTTTAATAACTTTTCTGAGGAGCAATCTTTCAAAAACTTGTGAAAGCATTAAATACTTTGTCTTGCAAAATGTCGGCTTCAAAAATTTGAGTGAACATATAAATAATTGGAATTATTGTAATATATTTCATGACAAGTAAGAAAGCAATGACAATAAATCTAGGTTGTTTGTCATAATTTCTTTTGCAATAATATTATGTATAGTGAACATTATTATAAATGCATCAAAATATAATAAAAATTAAAAAAATTTCTTCAGAAAAAGTGTGAATATGTTTATCTAAATTTGGATTATAATTTTTGGCGAAAATTAAAACTGCTTTGTGAAAATCGGAGTTAACTGCATTAATTTCATAGGCGTTCATTTTCTAACAACTTCTGTGTATTTTAATAAAAGTAAAAAATACATATTTTAATTCTGGAGATGTAGCTCTTTGGCACTA
Organism: Fukomys damarensis; assembly: GCF_012274545.1. NCBI lineage: Eukaryota > Metazoa > Chordata > Mammalia > Rodentia > Bathyergidae > Fukomys > Fukomys damarensis. The sequence continues at coordinate 24,739,854 of NW_022900924.1, forward strand.
CACCTCCCTGGCAGAGGTGAGGTCTTGAGTTCAATCTCTGAGACAAAAATAATAATAATAATAATATTAATAAAATAAAATAAAACTAATCAGTTCACATATGCAAATACCGAATAGTTTCTCTGGTGTGAAAAACTAAAATAGTACTCAAGATCCTAATGGGGCAATTAGCAATGTGAAATAGGAAGAAAAGGACCAAAGGGGAATAAGGGAAAAGGAAAAAAATATGAGAAAATGTAAAAATGGAATTAAAGTGTTTGAAGGTGGGGAGGGGAGGAGGGGATACAGGGAAGGTGGGGACAAGGGGAAAAAATGAGAACCAAGACCTGGCATAAGGGTACAAGATTCCAGTAATGAATGTAACCGTACTGTCTACCTAGAATGTACCAATAAATTCAATAAAAAATAAAATATAGTCAATACTGTCTAATTTTTTATGTTATAGAAGTTCATAGATAAAAATCATCTCAAAAATAAAATAACAGTGTGAAATAGAAAGTAAAGGGCTAAAGTTGTAGGGGAAGTGGGAAAGGTAGGAGAAACGAAATAAGAGAAAAGAAAAAAAATATGATAAAATGAGAAACTGGAAACAAAGTCTTTGTAAATACGGGAGGGGGAGGAGGTGAATGGAGGGCAGAGGTATGGGGAAAAAATGAGAATCAAGATCTGTCATGTAAGGGTACAAGACCCAAGTGATAAATGTAACTATACTGAATTAGAAAGTACCAATAAACTCCATGAGGAAAAAAAAGAGAAAAAAATGAAATAAAATGAATACTGGCTGTATTGGAATGCGTATTTCATGTAATGAAATTTTAAAATAGGTTTCAACTACATGGGATCTACAAAAATTATGCAATGATTTTATTATTAATGCTTGACAAATATGCTTTCAATTTTTTTGGAAAATATGATCCTTTTAAAAATAAAAAGCTGCTTGAAATATAAAATCTATACTTCAGCATTTTGAAGGTAATTTTGTTCCAAATAGTTATATATTTAGAGATGAGAACTAAGAATATGTTAAAACATTTTGTTTAAATATGTGGGGAGTAAGGAGAAACATTTCCAACTTTCAGTGTTTCTCACTGATTTCATTAATATCATAACACTTTACTGAATATTACCTAGAGAAGAAGAGGACAAATACATATTTTCATATATTATAGACAAAGGAAGGATAAATATTTTTAAACTAAAAATAATTTGTTCAACTAAGCATTATTGTATATATTCATTTCAAACATGACAATTTAGGGAAAATGTTCTGTTTACCTGGTTTCAACCCATAACAAGAAATTAGCAAAAAAGGAAGGCAATATTTATACCTTTTTGGACAATCACCTAGGAAATTTGTCATGGTAGAGGGCCTGGAAAATACCTCATGCAAATACAGAATGGAAAAATCTTAGGTAGGTGAGTGTGATGTCTTTCTTTTTTAAGTTAAAATAAAGAGTATCAAGAATTCACAAACAGATCAAATTTGTAACAGAGTACAGGTGAGCCAGGTGTGGTGATGCACACCTATAATTCCAGCACTTGAGAGGCTGAGGCAGAAGGATCACCATGAGTTCAAGCCTGGCCTAAACTACTTAGTGAGATCCAATCTCAATACTTCTTGGAAAGTATTTTGTATTCTGTATTTCTGTCCTAGTTTTAAGAATGTGTCTAAACTTGTCTGTAACTTTGTAGAAAGTTAATCTGTAGTCTGTATGTTTCTTTTTTGAAATTTTAATTGTTACCAGTACATGTTTGCAGTACATAATAGTTGCATTCATTGTGGGGATATGGTGCATGTGCATGAAACATCTCAATTTTTACTTCCACTTTGCTTCTGTTTTTGAATTTTTTTTTTCCTCATACTAGGGATCAAACTCAGGACCTTGTGCTTGCAAAGCAAGCATGGTACCACTGACCTAACTCCCCAGTCCTGCCTTTAACTTTTTTCCATCTAGTCCTTCCATCTCTTGGTCCTCATTTGCAGAAGGGAGCTCCTTAATATTCTAGAGATAGATGCAAAGATACTGAATACTGACAGATTCAAAATTGTGTTTTGCTGAGTGACCATATCAGAGAGATAGAAGGTCACGATTTTTAACAATGACAAAAATGGACTAAATTATACCAAAAATTGATGAGGATATTGCCAAGGCAAGAAAGTACAAGTGATCAGAAGGCTGTAGAAGAAATGACTCTAGGATGCCTGTAAAGGTGAAGAGCGGGCCTTGCTAGGTTGACCACATAGGATCCAAACAGACAGTTGATAATGTTTGGGAAGTGGTATATTGTTTATCATTTAAGAATAGAATATTCTAGAATTAGCAAAAGTTTTGCAAGGTGGCCATGGCTATGAGATTGGGGAGGTAAAAAGAGAATATAAATAATAGGAAAAAATTAGAACATTTAAAAAACAGAAAAAATAGGTCATTATTTGAGTCATTCTGTTAAAATAATAGAGTTGTAGTGGATTGCAATACTCTGAACCAGAATTACATTCCCTATGCACAAGAGAAATACAAACAAGAAATCAGTAATGACTGCTACAAGGTAGAGTTCTGGATGCCCTCCATGTACAAGAGGAAGATTTTAATGTATTGAGTGATAAGAATTGGTGCAAATATATATATATA
>NW_022900924.1:24742861-24792789 GCF_012274545.1 Fukomys damarensis
ATATATTATCATAGGACACTAGGCTGACTCAATATACTGTAGAGAAGCTGCTAGAAAGAGGACACCAAAGTGTCTACTCATTTAATACTTAAAAACACTCTTCCTCCTGAGGAGGTCTTATAAAAACCAAGAACAGACACATTGGAAGAGTGAGTTTTTTAAAAACAATTGTGACCAAGAAAAATTATTCCATATGAAACAATAACTGAGAGGAGTTATAAACTAACAAGGCATTTTTATGCACTAAAAAAATTGCAAGGGTAAAAATGGCTAATTTTAGTTTTTTCCTTTAATTTTGAAATTTATACATATATTTTATGCTAGTAATTCAGGGATTTATATCTATAAATTAAATAAAAAACAGTAGAGAGATTGTGCTGTAAGGACCTTCCTCATAGCAGGTAAGACTCCACTGCACACATTATCTATTCATTGAGTGTTCATATGCACAGATATCAAAGGCTAACTGCAGCTCTAAAGTAAATTGATCCTTCTATGGAGAGAAATCAAACAGCACCATAGGCACAAAAACTTATTTTAAAATAAGAGGCACAGTAAACTCCAAAGGAACTGAGGGTTTATCTTGGGAAAGCAATAAAACTCTTTCACAAGGCTTCAGCAGAAGGGAGTCAGATGCAGTGAGGCTGGTCCTATGAAGAGGGAGGTATTTTTCACAAATTAGTAATCCTTGCTTGGGCTATTTGTGTTTTTATTAAGAGTAAAGGAGGAGAGTTAGAACCTAAGGTCACCTGCTAGAGGCACAGTGTGGGACAGATACAGAGTAAAGTAACAGGCTGGAGTCACTGTAGAAATTCTGATGTTTATAGTGTCTCATAATATTCTACCTATATTTTACTACTGTTTTTAAAAATCAATGGAATATCTTATATCAAAGTAAGATTATGTACCAAATGTGAAATTACGTGTTTGAAGCTCATTTGGGGTTTACATTTATTGCCTCATATTTTGGAATTAAATCTTTTGACTAATCTCTATGTCAGTCTTCAATCTATGTGTACTATAATTTTGATATGTAGGCCCCTACTCATTTATTTGTTTAGTTTTTCATTTATTGGAAAATATTTATTGGAAATGTACTATATGCTAGGCTGTAATAAGCACTCAGTTAAAATATAGAACAAAAAATAAAAAAGTCATATTCTCAAAAGTTATTCTTAGATTGTTATAAAGTCTTTCCAAGTACAGCAATGAAAACTTCATATCTCAAGCTATAATAATGTATTGTCAAAATTAATAACTGCTAGCTTGAAAAAATATAAATTTCAAATCATTATATATTGATACATAAAAATTACAAACAAAGATCTTCAAATGTGTAAATATACCAAATGCAGTTTATTTGTGGTGTTTAGCCTTACTCCAATAAGAGACTCTAAAGTTACAGAAAGAATAGGGTCATTTAATATATAAACACCAGGAGGAAGAAAAACAATTTTGGTATGAGTACTTAAATATAAAATTTTAACAGTCTAGTTAGTCTTTTACCAGGAGGTCCTTCATTTTCCAAATCTAATGTATTTTTAAATGTCTTTTAATAATGGTTTAAATCAATATATGTAACAAAAGTTAGAGTGCTGAATGAATGATTGAAAAGGACTACAACCTTCTGTAAACTTCATATTACTCCTAAGAAAAGAGGAAAATATCTTATAAAAGATTGAATAGGCCTGAGAGAACTTTAACTCGCATAACCAATACTACTGACCTTGATTGTTTTATAGGGAGGGTCACATTTTATTTTGTGCAGATAAACTGCTGAACAATATCTTCATTTAATTCGGTAGAAAAGTATTTTTCTGAATTTCTCATGCTACTATAACTATTCCTTCCACTCCCTGATACTTATATGTTCATTTCTTGTTTCAGCTTAGAGCAGGACAGAAGTTCAATGAAAAAAATCATCATATATTTAACATGAGTCAGAGGTTTATTACAAAAACTTTCCTAGCTAAAAGTATTAACTCATTGTTGAACATTAGGGAAAATCATTTCACAATGTTTAAATTAATATAGCTCAAATAACTGATGAAAATCATACATGAATAATTGTATAATAGCATTTATACAGTTTTATTTATATAACATTTATGCATTTTTATAGTAAAATATAGTGAAAATAATGAGTATTTTTTGAATATTAAGTGTTGTATATCACTAAAACTTTCTACAGTGAAGTTTTTCTCCTTTCTCTCCTTTTTAATCACTTTCGTGCAGTGCCACGCAACCCCTATTTCTTTGGTTCCATGATTTAGTTTGCCAACAGGGTATGTACAAGTGTCATCCTGAATAACCAATGAGATTTTCAGTTGGAGGGCTGCGATTTAGCTCAGTGTTCCTGCTGCCTGCCTCAAAAGTGCAAGGTTCTGAACTCAATCTCCGGTACCAAAAAAAAAGAAAAAAAAAGATTTTCAGTTGGAAAAACACAAAATTGATAACCAGCAGAAGGCACTTATTGGAACCATCATCTGAAAATAAAGGGGTTTAGTTACATTAAAATGTGAACAGTAGCATCTGAAGCTTCAGATATTTCTAAAGAAAGTAAAGAGTTCAAACACTAGTATAACTTAAATGAGAAAAGATTTGGCTCTTTTTCTTTCAAAGAAAACACCAAAAATAGCAATACCAGAAACCTACAGAAGTGTTATATGACTAATGGTGAAACATGTCTTGGCAATGGAATTCCATGTTAATCCTGATGATCATTCTCAAAGTCAGATTAAACCTGATCTGAATTTTTTCTCTTGTACATTCTTGTAATGGATTTTCATTCTCTGGTACTCCTGAATTTTCACTTTTATGATGGTAAGATTATAATTTTTACAAAATTTTCTTTTAAGAAGACACATGCTTACATTCTTCTTAACCATAATATTCTATAAGAATTAAGATATGCTCTGTACATGTAGTAATGCTCCAAAATAAATGTAATTGTGTGCCATAAGTATGCACTAATAAAAAATAACACAAAACTGCTACATATAAGGTAATACAATTAAAATACGTATTAATTGGTCTTCAAAATTTTGAGTATTAATAAAAAGTTAGGTTTTTGTTTCTCTCTCCTCATGACTCACTTGTATTTTCCTGACAAGCTTATTCAAGCTATAGTAGTATCTTCTCTCTTTATTGTAAAATCTTTCTCCAATTTTGTTTTGAGCTTAAAATCACGTATGAAATTAAAATAAAATTTATTCAAATTGGGCAAAAGTTTATATTAATTTAATACAGTTAAGGCATCACATGCCTGCAATTCAGACTACTCAGAAATCTGAAGCAGGAGGACCACATGTTCAAGGCCAGCCTAGGGAAATTTATGAGACTATTTCAAAATCAAATAAAAAAGGACTGAGGATGTATCTTAGTGGTAGAGCTCTTGCCTACTATGTACAATATCTAGCGAAGTACAAATAACCACAGAAAGCATGATTAATGCCACTGACTCCCAGTTTCCTGCTTCATTAGCATGCTATTAACATTTTTACCCAGCACTTATCTATTTCTTCAGTTGCCCTGCCTTGTGTGAGAACAACAAATAAGGGAAGGTATGAGAGATGAGATGATTTATGATTTATTTTTAAGTACCTTGGAGTGAAAGAACTGTTGGCTTCTCATTTAAATTTCCATTCCCAACATTAGGTTGAACTCTTATAGCTTACTAACCTGTCAATCCTATGTTAAACAAATTGTGGAACATCTACAAAGGGCCAAGTCCCTGTACCATGTGTTACGGCAACATGAATAAGGCAAAGCCATAGCAGTTCAGAAGTTTATGATCCAGTGGCAGAGACCAACTCAAACATAACTCATAATTCAACAGGTATAGCTCAGTGACAAACAGCAACAATATTTCATGAAAATATGCAGAGAACTCATTTTTTAAAACCATCTGAGAAGATACCATAAAGAGGGTAAGGTTAAAACATTGCCATAATTGTCATGATGCTTGCTATATTATGTTTATTTTCAAATTAAGAGGGCTCACTGATAGTAGTAGTTTTTTCTTTCACTAAATTTCTTCTTTAAAGCTTTCCATAGTCATATGTTGCACTTTCATGAGTGATGTCATTTGCATTACTGATTCATCATAAAGATGCTTACTAAAGTTCACCACAAGTTAACCTTTCCAAATTTGAGCCAGATAATATAGAAGTAGATGGATTCTTGGTAATAAAAAGAGTTTGGAGCAAACATTTATTTAGAAACAAAAATGCAAAGAGACACACTGAGATATTATTCCTCAGAGCTTCCTTGCTAATGGATGGCTTTATTCCATTCCATGATATAAAGGAAAAGCCAAAAGGCTATCTATTATTTGCCAGGACAAGGTATAAATTAACTTGACCTTGAGTTATGGGAGAAAGTTATCTTTAATAGATTAATTTGCAGGATGTCATAACAAGGAGAAATTTGAGCTCTTATCAAAGTGAGGCTTTCAGAAGTGAATGGTCAGCCAACACATGTAGGCCAGGATATTTAGAAAATAGGTTCATCCTAGAATGAGGTGATTTTAAAAAATGAAATGTTGGTTAGCGACCTATTGTGAGAGTATTTGAAGTAATTTATTATTTATGTAATGGGAATCTTATTTTTTTCAAATAAGGCCTGTGGAATAGTAGGATTAGAAGTACAGAGGGCATACATCTGAGTTTGCTTGAGAGTTCAGCTTTATCTTTGTGATTTGAACATGGTTATTGGGGCTCTCTTTCATTCTCAGAAGCATTCCAGTATAGGTGCATTACTTAAATGGTCAATGTTGTTAAAAATACTTGTCTTTGAGCAGCTATTCTGTTTTGTTTGTTTGTTTGTTTTGTTTACATTTGCTATGGATTATTGCTTTCGAAGTATCTGTAGGCATTTTCCATATAAAACCATGCAGGTTGGGATCAACAAGAGCACAGACTTCTGAAGTTCTTGTTGTTTGGTTCCAACTGCTTTGACACACTTAGTGAAAATGCTTAATTGCAAAGCACATACTGGCATTCCTGCAGTTTTTCAACACAATTATTGGTTAAATTTGAACAGTAAATGGCTTATTTACCCCTTTAAGTATTTGCAATACAATACTATTTGCTAATCAGATTTTTTGTTCTGCTAATAAATTTGCCGTCAGTCAATGAAGACCTGCGTTTTTGTTAGCAATTAGTATTTGATATCTTTAATAAATACAATGAAGTGCTGTTGGCCTAAAGCTGAATGGTAATAGCCTTCAATCTCATATAGCTTACAAAATATATATTAAATCGTCCCTTCTCCACTATGTAACTTTCCATTAGAAGCCAGGATATTATTTTATTATGCAATATGGTCTATTTAAAGATAACATGTGTACAAAGGAAAGTAAGAGAATGTCATTTCTAATACTGGACAGATGGTTGAAAAATTACACAGATTGTTTTGCCAAACACCTGACATTATTTGAATGACAGCTGATGATTAAAATCCCAAACAAGAATTTGTATTGTCACAGGTGACAGTGTGGCTAATTGAAGAGGTTGCTTATTACAGAATTGGTCAGTTTCCATTGAGCTACATTCAGGATCCAAGGGCTGCAGAAAATGAATACAAAGCATACAGTGTTTTCTTAGGGGAACTAAATGAAGGCAGGAGGAGGAGGGAAGGAAGTCTTGCTGAGGGTGTAACGACTCACAGCGGGCTGGAAATGTGTGCTGCTGGGAAGATGCTCACAGCGCAGTTTCAAAAGTCGCAGAGGAAATAAGAGATAACAGTCCTTTAAGATAAATTCTTATGTCACTTTCTAACTATACCAGACCACTGCTTCTTTTGGAATCACAAAGCATGCGATGGAACCGGGCCTCATTATGATATGTATCACCGTTTCTAGATAATAATATGCCACCAGGCATCTTGGCTGAATGTTTTAAGAGCACAACAGTGCAGACTGCAAGTGCCTGTGCCTCAATTAGAATATTCAGAGATTTCACATCTTGCAAAGGGGCTTGCCAAAGGCTTCTCAAGTTCCTCATGCTGCTGCTGCTTTGCCTTTCCTTTATGCTTTATTGAATCTATTAGAAGACAAACACATCTCTTAGTCATCAGACTTCTTGCTGACAACACCTGTCACCCTGTCACTCTCCATCAGAGAGAGACACTTTAGGGCATCATTTGAAAGAATTAGTCAGAAAATGAGAAGAAACATATCTGAAATAATTATTCTCGCAAAAGGAATAATGCAACTGTTGTATTTGAAAGTAAATCGAAGGAACTACATGGAAAGTTAAGACTGGAACGGTTTTGCCATAAATACTGCGCAGCGATGTTAGAAATCCTGGTGGATTTCAAACACAGGTTAAATAAAAAACCTTAGGAAAAACTCAGATTGTTTTGATCAATAATTTAATATATATCCTTTTCCAATATTAGTGGGCATTCTATACATTTTTTGCAAGCCTCAAATATTAAGTATTTGACTCTGAAAATAAGTTCTAGAAAAGTAATTGACTTTTCAAAATGAAATCTTTGAAAATTAACATTATATAAAAATGTAGAGCCAAGTAATACTTATATCCAAAAGCAATGATTTTAAATCTTCTTCTTCAAAAATTGTCTTCTTGATTTACTTTTTATTGGTTTATCATATATTAAGTAAATAATAATATCAATCTTGATATTACTCATTTTTACCTTGCTGATTGTCTCAGTCACTTTCTCGTCACTGAGATACAATACCTACCAGCAAAAGCTTAAAGAAAGAGAGGTTTATTTGGCTTATAGTCTGTAGAGGTTTCAGTCTATAGTTCACTGACTCCAAGGCAGAATGGCAAGGCAAAGGGGAATGGCAGAGGAGAAACTACTCATGGCCCGGCATCCGGCAAACAGAAAGATAAGGGAAGAGCCAGGGAGGGAGATCAGCCTCTCTAGGTCTTCCCTGTGACCACCGAGTCAGACCAGACCTGACCTCCTGATTGCAGGTCAAGTACAAGCCCCCATAAAGCAGTCACCTTTCTAAAGTCCCTTCAGTGAATGCACCAGACTCTTGGGGGCCTACTCAGTAAAATTTATAAGCATGTAAACATTATTTTTAAAAAGTATGTTGTTGTGTGTTGTTTTTTCCTATTGTTTCAGCTGCTTTTCATAATAATCAAACCATCACACAATCAGTCATTTTAATACCAAAATACACACATGTACATATGACTCTATATTGTAAACCTCCAACTTGATTCTTGCTGTTTTCCTTTTCATGGTGAAGTAGCTTGTTTCATGCCTTATAAAATTTTTAATAGGGAAAATGATTAAGGATATTTTAATTTTTTCTGGCTGTGGCAAAGCAATTCCATCCAATCATAAATAAATGAGTGAGCACATTGGGATTTCTTCCCTTAAAAGTGTGACAGAGTTGTTTGTTTTTATTTCTTTGTTATTTTGCTTTTTTAAAAACATAAAAAGGTCAGTGATGATCTCCTCAAGGAAAATGTCATTAATTTAAATGAAAATGAATATAACACAACTTGTAAAATGTGATCTCTTTGAAAAAAAAAACCACAAGATTAGTTTCTCATGAAACTATTCTCATTAGCTGTGATTGTATTACTTTCTATGAATATTCAAATTTCCAACTGATTTCTGTCTATTAGTTATACAGGCAATTTACAAAAGTCATTCTCATATTTCTACTACATACATTTAAATGTGTAGCTAATTCATAAAAAACAGAAGTTTGTACCCACATCATTTTAACTGAGTATGTTTGTTCTGGCCTCTGAATTTTTATCATCATACATATTAGCATTATGTTCCTCTTAAAGTTGTTTTCCTGCAAATAATTATTTTTGCCTAAATTCTCAAGGGGGACATTTTCCTAAATTTTCCAATTTTTAAATTATATCTAGAGAATATTTCAAGATTTTTTTTTTTTTTTACACTTTTGTTTTGGGGAATAAGTGAGACTTAAGGTGAGAGGGAATAAATATTCTGGTGAGATGGAGGAGCTGCCAATAGCATTAAATTGAAACCATTTGTAAATCTCCTGCATTGGTTTATATCTGGCTTTCTCCCCAAAGCCCCATGCACTTGTAGGTGGGGCTTTTGGGAGGTGAATGCCTTGCAGATTAATCCACTCAGGCTTCTATCTAAATGTGATCTGGGGACATGAAGCCTGCTTGGAGGAGGCGAGTCACTGGAGGCGTGACCTGGGTTTATCTCTTCCTCCTCTCCTTTCTTTGCTCTTTCTGGGCTTCTCACTGCCACTCCATGAGCTCTTTCCCCTCTGCCAGGCCCCTCTGCCATGTTGCCCACTATGGATTGAAATTTCTACAAACTCTGAGCCAAAATAAACCTTTCCTCTTAAAAGGTGAGTGTTGGGTGTTGTGTTTCAGTGACAGGAAATTGACTTGACATCTGCATGGGCTCATCGTTCAGGATACAAGCAATGTATCCTCAACGTTTGGGGAATGCAGTGAGAAACTTCAGATGTCCACTGACATTGTAGAGTCTTGCACTAATTTAAATATTTCTCATGACTTACTGAAAGCAACTTTCATGGTTCACTTTGTAGATGATGAGGTAAGTTTTCTGCAACATCTTGCAAAACATAATTTAGCAAGAGCAAAAATCAGCATATTTGAAATCTGCTATCTGACATAAATTCCTAGAGGTTTCAAATTTTGAATTAATTTCAACTTTCACACTATCATTTTCCCTAGAAAAAATGATCACTTTAAATTATTGGAAAGTCATGCAATAGTGAACTACAGAAGTAAGTATTATTATCACACATTCTTTATGTTTCTTTTTTTTTTTTCTTTAGGAGATTCTATACAGACGCATTTATTGCCATGAGAAAAATGCTGTTACTTACTTATCTTGCAAAGGGCTAGGATAGTTTTGTTCAGCACTTGATGTAAAATGAACATAATACACCGACTCTAATTATTCCAAATCACTTTAATTGCCTCACAGTAAGAATATCTAAAGAAGGTTTGATTTTTTATTTGACTGTTCTTCAGTAACCAAAATCAGAATAGAAGGTCAAATATTCACTCACTGTGCATCAGGGAACGTGTCAGGGTACTGATGATCAAAATGAGATTTTAAATAATCGAGGGTGAGAAATATGCTGAACATCAAACCTGAAAATGGTTGAAAATACAGCAAAAAGGTTATTGCCTTTAGTTTTTATTTACTACAAAAACATTTATATTTTGGCAGATAGGGATTTAATTTCTTATTATTTTTGTGACACTAGAGAGTCATTTTAAATCTACCAGTAAATGTCATCTGAAGTGATTCTGAGTAGAAAATGCAAAGATAAGTACATATATGTGTGTTTGTGTGGATGTGTGTTTCCATGACTGCCAGAATAGGAGGTAAAAAAATGATGAAATTGTCAGAAAAAGAAAAGTTCAGTTGAAAAATTACTTATAAATAGACATTTGGAGGAAAACAAACTTTACAGGGATAAATTAGAGATTATATTTAACTTTCAATAAAAGCATTAAAACTGAGTTCCAATTTTAAAAATTGTTTTTCTGAAGACATGAATTTTTTCAAAAAAATTATAGACAGTAGAGTTGAATTTCACGGGCAGCCTTTTGACAGATGGTTGAAAGAAAACACATGCATCTGTCAGTCACTTTTATCAACTTTAACACTTTATTAAAAATTCAAAGATATGTTTTATAATGTCAAAATGAAAAATTGAAAGTTACACTTACTTCAATAGTTTTTGGACCTGGCTTTTTCTTCTTCAGAGTGATGTAATTTAAGCAGATGTTTGGGCTGAAAATGATTGCTATTGCCTGAAAAAGTATATAGGATTGTCACCATAGCCAGAATTGGTTTTAAATATTCTTTAGTCTACTCAACCTAGATATCTGAAAGTATCTGAGAGAAATGCTTCCAGTTACTTCCATTGGTTTGTAGGAAAGGACTATCATGACAAAAACCTCTTCTGAGTACTGAATGTGATATAAATTAGAGCTGCTGACAGGAGTAAAGACAATGAAATCATAGACTTCACTCTGAGTATCACACTTCCTAAATGTAAGGTCAATGAAGTACCATTTCATGGCCTCTTAACTATAATGCAATACCAGACATTATACCAAACAAAACCCAAGATATGTGATATTCTGCACATTAGTGTTGGTATGTAATGCACAAATCCCCAATTCTTATTTGGTATCCACCTTTATCCCACTGTTTCTGATCTCTGTTCCTTAGTGTATGAAATGTTCTCTTCCTGCATTGATATTGCACTATCTGGGTAAATTTCATTGTTTCTGTGATTCAGCTTATTTGACTACTGCAATACCCTTTCTCATAACCCCCTTCTGACTCAGGCCGAGAACTCATTATTTTTTTCTGCTACTGTCGTCTTCTACTCTGTGCTCTAACCCCTGTATATGAAGAGTTCATGCTTACTTGCCTTTCCTCAGCGTCTGGCCCAGTACCAGGCACAGAGTTTTCCACAGGGAACAATGAATGTGTGGTGGCTAATTTCCTGGCCTGCCTCTTGTAGTTGTAACACCAAACTAATGCTTCCTGATCAGAGAAGAACTCCTACTCCAGAACAAGACTCAAAGTCATGTTATTCTTCTTTACAAGGCACAAATCCTTCTATTTCAGGTGTTTTTGCTTAAATTCAATTCACAGTTTTGGATTTTAATCTTAATAGTTTGCAGGAAAACAGGAGGAGAGGAAATGTGGATGACATTGTTAGGACAAACTGCCACTAACCTGATGGAGTCCTTTCCAGAGGCAAGATAGGCACTTGAGATAAGAACTTTTTTCCTCTTATTGTTCAAGTGAATGGTCATATGTTTTCATCCTTTTGTGTTAGAAGCTTCAGAAGGGTGACATTTTTTTCTTTGGTAGTAGTTAGGTTTAGGGCTAAGGAAATTCAAAACCAATCAGTGGTAGCATATAGACATAGGCATGTTGAAAATAGCTGTCATTTTCTGTCTCTTTACTTTATGACTGTGTGCATAGTCAGACATTCAGTGCATTGTGCTGTTAGTCTTTCTGGATGAAAATCCATTAAATTGAATCATATAACCTCCCCCTAAGTTTTTCACAACAGAAATATATTTTGCAATGCACGTGTATATTTATGTATAAAAAGATAAGTAAAAGAGAGAATAGTGCAAAGAGAGATTATTTTCTTAGTTTTTCTAATAGGTAAATATGGCTACAAAAACAAGTAAAAAATATATGGAAAAGATATTTAATTATATACATTCCTCCTCCACCAATCCAAGTATTATGTCTATAGGTGCAAATAGTGAACCTGAAGAAAAGGCAGGGAAAGGGAAAAGAGTGATTGGGGGTCATAAAATATGAACTGTTTTGAGGCTTTCTTATGAATTTCAAAGAGCTCATATCAAATAGAAAGACTCCTTTCCCATTCACAGTTATTTGTAATCTATAGAGGTTGAGCATCTTTCAGGAGCCCACAGAGCCCTACCTTTCTGCACATAAATGACAGTGGTTTCTCTTCTTTTAAAAGACTGGTAGAGTATGGATCATCTAGCTATAAGATAATATACTTCAATTCTCCAGTCTCATAGCTCCCACCCACTTTAACAGAGGGAAGGGAACAGAAATATCATAAAAATACATAGGTGATGTAGGAGAAAGGTAAGGGACATATCTTGCATGAGTTGAGAGTGTTACTGCCCCCTTTATCTTTTATATCACTACTACTAATGCCGCAGTTTCTGCTATAGACATTAGACTTTGTGAGAGAAAACAGGCAATCCAAGTGGAAAACCATTTTAAATGGAACAAAGAGCTCTAGTCAGTCTATCAAGTGCTCTAGTGGAAATGACTGGGACAGCTGACTGTGCCAAACGCAACTCATGGACACACAGTCTAAGATATTTAGCAGCAGAATCCAAAAGAACAATCCATTTAATGAATTGTTAGGAAGAAGTTAAACAAAAATTGCCATGAGTATTTATGTTCTCTAAGTTAAACTACTAATGAGACATAAGAGACTACTGAAATGCTGCAGTAATTTTAATGGAAATAATAATTTCTTAATTATCAAAAAATAATGCATGTTGTTTTTTGCCATGGCGGTGGAGATTGGTTTAAAAACACAGTATAGCAGGAGTAAAAAGTAAAAAATAATACTATTGGATACATCCAATACACATTAGGTTTTGGAAAATGTGCTTTCCTACTCTGACTCCCATTTTTTGGTAGTACTGAATAAAATTTTTTTAAAACTATGCAGCGGGAAGTTTACTTACAATAAGAGCAATCAGTTATAATAAAAAATAAAGCTACAAGGTCAATCTTTCATCAAAGGATAAAAATAGACATATACCATGTTAACATTAGCAATTACCCAAATGAGTTTTATCTGTCATCAGTCAATTCCCAATTCAAAGTGCAAAAACACTGTGATGGCCAAACTTAGTTGTCAACTTTGTTGGCTGCACAGGCATCCAGGGCAGGAGCGGCACATTTCTGGGTGTGTCTAGGTGGTTCATGGTGGTGTAACTTTGGCCTTTGCCTCTCTGGTGCTGTTTTCCTCCTCTTTCCAACTGTTTTGATCCCGACAGCTGTTCTTCACCTTACTCTTCTGCCACAGTGGTCCTGTCTTAGAGCCAGGTGACCATGATATGAACACTCTAAAACATTTTAAATGGCAGATGTCAAGTATTTTATCTAGAAGTGGGAAAACCAACCAGTACAATCGGGGTTTAAATTATTTGTTTTGTTTTGTTCTTGTCTTTTGAGACAGGGTCAAGACTAGTTTAGGATGTCCTTGGACTCACTATGTATCCCAAGCTGGCCTAGAACTCATGGAGATCTCTCTGCCTCTGTCTTCCCTTGTAGGCCTATGTCACATACTTAGAAACTTTACAAATTTACTTGTGCCCCCAGTGTCATTGGTCTCTCTAGAGGGAGACCGGAGACACTGGACAGCACCTTTTAAAGACAGAAAAGGAGACCGTCAGGGGGACGAACAGCACTTTATTCCCTTTTCTACGCTGCTCCACAATTCTTTGTGAAATCAGGTTTTATACATTTCAAGACAGGCAGCCTGTCGTCATGAAACTTGTGATCCTTGGTTTACATTTTAACTCCTACAGAAACACCATTGGCATTTTTTCATGTCTCTGGTCTCAGTTTACCAAGTCGCAATTCAAAGAGTACACCACGACCCTATCCTTATCAGGTAGTAAGTACTAAGAAAGCCAGACACCATCATTATGGACAGCGCCCACCAGTTTACCTCAAAGGACTCAGCCCTCTGCTTACTGTAAACTACTCAACTGGTAAACCTTTTCTTCCTCACTGTCTGTGGAGTCATCAGGTCACAGAGTCTCTGAGTTTGAACAATGGTTACTAAGAGAACTACGGAAACATGTTTTTCTCTGCCAGTGATGATTTACAAAGCGTTTTCTATCAGCTGTTGCTAAAACTATAATTCTCTTCATATAATTCCCTTTATAATTTCCCACACCCCAACACACTAGAAATTACAAAAGTAGTCTCAAGAATATATTTATTTCTTTATTACACAGTTTTATTGATCTCTGTAAGAATTGTGTTATAATTTAATTGCTTTTCAGTATTTAAATTATATAATGTTTGAAAATGGAGTTTAAGAATAGCATGGAATATATCCATCTTTTGTGTAATCTTTTTCAAGAAGAAATATGATTACTTAATGAATCTTTTCAGTATATTTTAGCGTTGTATTTGGATACCAACAAACTTTAGTTATCTAAGAACCTGTCAGATCCACTGACCCCAAAATCAGGCTTTCCCAGAATTCCATTTTATTTTACATTTTCTTTAGATTTCCATCTTTATATTAGTATTTTTTTCTTTTGACATGGTTGAGGTTATATGAGAGTACTTTCACATTCCAGATGGTTGACTGTATTGTGTGGTATCATTTCCGGGATTACTTTACTTGTGCTTTAAAAATATGGTCTAGTTTTAGTTTTCTTTTTAAAAATTTTCACACTAAAACAGCAGATAAATGAAATTTTCAAGTTATACCCTATTAATTAAAGGAATTATAGTACCAAATCAATGGTAATCCTATGTGCCAGCTGCTAACATGATGACATTGTCAGCATGACAGGTATTGTAAATCTCTCGCTGGTCCCCTGAGATTGCTTTTGAAAGCTGTCAGGCTGAATGCAGGAAACCATTTTGTTTTCTGCATGGAATTCCTGCAATCGCTGACAGTGCCCTGGCCGCATAGCGTGTGCTGGCATTGGCTTTTTCTCCTGGGTACAGTGTTTTGAGCATTGCTGTCATTTAAATTCTTGAAATAGAATGGATCAGTTCCAGATGGCATGATTGGTACGGCTAGTACAAGTTTATTGGAGAGACTAGGATTTGCCCTTGGTCCTCTTACTTAAGTCTTAAACAATCTTTACTATTGTGTGAGAGCATGAGGTCTATAGCATCCATTTTATGCTGATAGCACTGCAATAACAAGGCACGAAATTCAGCAGCGTACACGCAGAACGCATGCTTTCCACTACCCAGGTAGATGATGCTCACAAAATAAAACAAAGCCAACTACAGAGATTATCATGTCCATATTTAAGCAATTTAATTTTGTGATTCATATGCATTTGATATATTTCTATTATATGATAACCAACATCTTGTTGATGTTTAAAATATGCACATATAAATTGAGATGCTTTCTTTTGTCACAAGATGGCACTTTAACTACAGAGATCCAGTGTGATCTTAGTGAAGCTTCTCACTGCTAATGTAAAACATGGAGTAGCTCATGCTCCGAAAATAGAAACTAGACCTAGAAACAGGCAAAGAAAAGAAGAGAACAGTTTTACAACAGAGAAGATGTTTCAGTAAGAAAGCATATGAGGGTGGATATTGTGGAAGTGTGGGGCAATTGCTATAACTATCTTTTGTTTAATGAGTTTGAACATTAAAAGGTATGTTAATGTTATTTTACATGTTAAAAAAGAACATCTAAAGAGATATAATGTAGTTTAAATCTCATGTAGTTCTTCATTAATATCGTTCTCTTGAACCATACCTAAGATATTCTATTTTAAAGAAGAACAATAAAAAACATTACTTTGGTTCTATGTTACAAATCAGTTATTACATTTTAACCATTGTTATTATTACTATTTCTGTTGCGTGTGCATTTACTTTTTAAATGAAGAATGACAATTCTCCTCTAGATGATTCCTCTGGGAACTGACTATGCTCTTTCACACGCATTGAAATGTTTCTGTATCGGTGGATCCTGTCACGCGGATAGCTCATCATCTAGTGCCATTTAGACTTTCTCTTGGAAAGGGTGTGGAGTGATGCTGAATTTAAGACGCATGTGCTTAGAGCGTCTCTCGTGCCCTTCACACTATTTAGATGAAACCATTGTGAGCCTATACCATTCCTTGGTGTTCCTTTTACTGATTGATTTCAGATATGATATTTAAAATCTATGGCACAAGTTTGTCGTATCCCTATTCCTAGAAATAGCTATTATTACTCATAAAAGTATGAAAGAGGTGGTAGAACAAAAAAGAAAGGTCACATACTATAGCATATTTATATGTTATTTACTTCATGGTTTTGAAGATTACATAAAACAAGTGCAATATACAGTCATAGGCTAGAATTATTTTAGGGCATATAACAATCATAGCAACTTTCATTTGTGTAGTAAGTAAAGGTTAATTGGGTTTTTTTTTTTGTTTTTTACTTTTTTGTGAGAGACACGATCTCACTGTGTAACAGGCTGGCTTTAAACTCACAGCAACTCTTGCCTCAGCCCCTCCCAAATGCTGGGATTATGGGTGTGTGCCACCACCAGGCTAATAGAGTATTTTCATATATGTGTTGATTTACTACAGTGTATTACATCTGTTCCTTGTACGTGGGAAATTTACCTCTGCTTTCCTCCTTTATGAAGTAGTCACAAAATTTCTTTTCTACTTACCTTAGCAGTGTTTTTAAACTTTACATCTACAGTTAGTTCTCCTTCATTTCAAGGACTTAGTTCATTCTTTCTAATTTAATCACTAAGACGTTTGTGTGATAACATCTAATAGCTCATGGGCTTTGTGATGAGTAGAGAGGTTAGATTAGGGTGTTACACTCTGAATAAACCCATCATCAGCACCACACCACAGGATGCGGTTGCTGCAAACTGATGGGCCATGCTGATTACACAGTTACCCATAAGAGGCAGGTAAATGCCCTCACCACCCTGCTCTATGCTGCTCCCTTCCACATCTGTAGTTGAGGAAGTGGAGTTGGTGAAAGACTAATCCTAGGACTGAATGCTAGCTACAAATCCATTTAGGAACTATCATTCTTTACCCTTAGGAAAGTGAGTGCACAATGTGACAGCTTAATTAGTAGAGATGGTTCAAGAGGTTTTGAGCAGATGTGAACTGAGCAGGAATGAAAAATGCTTTGATTATTGTGTTGCTTCAAAAATAGAACCCAGAAATTGAAATTCAGAAATTTTGAGGTTCTGTTCTTATAAAGAATACCAGACCAGCACAGAGATTGCTAATATACCCAAAATTATATTTAAGTTATCTACAGTTAAGATCAATTGGGAAATCTCAGAACCAAGTTTATTCCTATATATTATATATACTAATTTTAAAAATATGAAAGCTCAGTTTCATTTTAATAGAAATGTACTCATTATGCATCCACAAGGCTAGAAGATATTAGCAGAAGATAAAATTGGTTGGTTCTAATACCAGCAAAAATTAATAATAATAAAGCTATCCTTTTGCCAAAATGTGAGTACTGACAATTCTAAAGGAAGCTTTGTTTTAAGGAAATAATCATCTGATCTCCTAATAACAGTGTCTACTAATAATAGTGAATTTTATATGGAGAAAACATGAATAGCTATAATTCTACACATTTATATTTCAGACACTCTCCAGAAATACTCATCATACTCAAAAATCATATTCTAATTTTTTAAAAATTTGAGCTTATTGGTACATTTTAGGTATACAGTACAGTTATATTCATTATTGGGATCTTGTACCTTTACATGACAGGCCTTGGTTTTCATTTTTCCCCTTGTCCCTGCCCTCCCTTCACCCCCTCCTCCCCTCCCCATTTACAAACACTTTTTTTTCCATTTTTTCATTTTCTCATATTTTTTTCTTTTCCCTTCTTTGCTTTCCCCTGCCCTTCTCACTTCCCCTACACCTGTTTCTCTAATAATTTTTTTATAGGCTGTACAAGGGTAGTCACTAATGTCTTTCCTTCCCTGTGGGCTTTGTAAAGTACTGTTTTTTATTGCAAAAATTCAGTTCTTGTATCTTAGCTGCAAGTGAATCTTTACTCTATGCCCATGGGGGTTTCTACAGATACTGTTGGGAACAGCCTGAGAGTTACTTTCTGATGATGTCAGCTGACATATTTTCATTGAAAATATAAAAATCTGTAGAATGTCTGTCAATAACTTTTGTAGGCATTTATACCTCTGATTATTCATTAAACATTGATATTTTATCAGTAGCAGCAACTCAATGAAATAAACTGATGTAAAAATATATACATTCTAATTTATGAAGACAGAAAGGATGTGAAGCAACTCTGAGTAGGTACAAGAGGCTGTTTGCTCAGAACTGGAGTCTCGTGCTACCAGAAATTTTTCATCCTATCTTCATTTACATTAATTTTGTAAACAGACTTCATCTACATGGCAGCAAAAATGATAATTAGGAGATCCAGGTTCCTATCACTCAAGTCAGTAAAGAATGAAAAACAATCTTGTGATAAATATTAGCAATGCCAGATAACTATATTATTAGGTATATTTGGGTTACTTGCCAATAGATTAATTTAAAAATTAAAGCAATCCGGACATTATCTTTCTGACCTGTATCACAGACTATTTCTCAAGCCTAAGAACGGTATTACTATGACTGTCAACCCTACTACATAGACAAGAAATGGCAGAGATCTAATCAAATAAAAGGGCTACTGTTAGAATATACACACAAGGAGACCACCGCAGAATTCTCTAAAAATCTGCCTCAAATTTATTGACAGTTTATTTATTTGCCACTTGCAAGAATCTGGTAATTTTTTCTTATGCACAAACACTCCATGTTTCCAGTGAATACCATTTTCCAAGCCTGAGACAACAAATATTATTAATGACTATGCATATTCCAATAGTTCTGAGTAGTTTAATTTGTTTTACTAATTTTTTAGAGAAGCGTTTAGAAAGGGCAGAGAAGCCATGTGGTTGATAATGATAGATCAACGACCGCATGAAAGAGAATATCAGAAGTGAGGAAATTACTTGTACTACTTCACCTTGTGTTTCTTTCATTCTTCAATTTATGAAACATTTAAGGTTAACTTCTGAACAACAACTTTACATTTCTTTTCCTGCAAAACAAGCACGAGATTATATCAAGCTTCCTTCATTACGCTCTCAGAGCACTATTTCATGAATTATATACAAAGAAAATGAAGAAAATTTGAGGCTTTAGCACTTATCTTGATATGGAGCTCCTCTTCCCGACCTATGTGAAAATGATTAAATGAAGCACTGAATAATATTAAGATGCCAAAGGAAGTTTACAAATATATAAAAACATTGTATCCTACTTCCTTACCTGTAATAGACTTAGTGACTTCCTGAGAATGTGTTTTATTCAACTTAGTGTACCATCCAAGTGGGGGAGTAGTTTTAAAATTTCTTTTTAAAAAAATTATACTGTCGTTTGTTAATCAGTATTTCTTATTTTCGCCCCCTTTGCTTCAGAGAGCAATTTTTGTAGGGCGTGGTGGCACACACCTGTGATCCCAGCCCTTGGGAGACTGAGGCAGGAGGATCGCTGTGAGTTTGAGACCAGCCTGGGCTACCTAGTGAGTTCCAGGTCAGTCTCAACTACATAGTGAGACCCTGTCTCACAAAAAAAAAAAAAGGCATTTTTAAAAATTTGGAGATCAGCACTCTGGTACTTAGGGCTCTTATCCCCCGTGTGTGGTAGTGACTGTTTTGCACGCCATACATAGAAGTCCACTGCCTAGGATCTGAAGAACGACTTCTGTCATTCTTCAGGCGGGCATTCACTTGCTTGCTGTTTTCCATTTGAAATTTTGAGTTTGCAGACAGCTGTGGTTATTTGCAGACAGATTTACACACAACTATATGAAACTGCCACGTGGCTCACGTGTTTTTTTAAAATATTTTGGATACATGGCATCTATAAATATATATGAAATACAATTTTCTGTTTTGATTTATGTACATAGTGGTCACCTAGTGGCTTTTTTACTACCGCTTGTCACCTATTAGTTGATAATGATATCAGTTTTCATAGATTGGAATTAGGATTAGAAATTAAGTAGACTAGAATAGAAAATATCAGAGGCCTTATCATTTTGTTCAAATAGATATTGTTTTGTGAAATTTCTCTCTGTAACATTTGCAAATAAAATGCTTTAATAGCGATCAAATAGTAGAGCCTTGGTCAAAATAAGCTCCTTCCTTTTCTATGTCTGAGCCTGTAGGCTGTTCGGAGCTGAAAGGAGACGTGTTCGATGCATCCATGCACACACCCGGATTCCTTTCCTCTGGGTGCTATTTCCCCGGTGCTGTCCTCCTCCGCTTGGTTGAGGCTGGCTCGTGATCACCACATCTTAATTCCAATGGGTTTACAGTATGAGATCTAAAATCAGGTGGCTCCACAGCTTTTAGGCCTCTGAGAACAGAATAAAAATCCACGGGGTCTGTGGTGAGCAAAACTGCTCAGCTCTTGGCCAGGGAGCAAAAAACCAAGAAAATTCCCTTCAACTAATTCTAAATGCTATGAGATAATAAATTGATCATCAAACTTCATCTGAGACTGTCCTGACAGCAGCTTAGTTTATTTGGAAAAATAACAGTCTTATTTTAGAAAGTGAAGAAGAAGCTATTATGCCTTGTTCATCAGTGAATTCTTATCACTATATAATACCTATATCGTAGGAATTTTTAGTACATAATTTTTAATAAATTCGCACAATTTTAATCTATAATAACTCATGGGCATACCCAGAGGAAGTCATAGTTAATATTTTCTTTTTCTATTTTGGTGAAGCTCATAAAAGAGCAACTCAAGGATTTTACTGAGGTCCATCGCATAGGTAATTTTTGCTATCCTATGCCAAAATTCCAGATCTCCAGAAGAAAACTGATACTTGTATGTCACATTATTTATAATTTACATACAGTGATATACTGATATACTCATTAATTAGAAGGCGTTTCCCTTTGCTTTTATTGTTTGGGAAGTTAAACCTAGAGTCTTGCACTAAGCTATTCTTTTCATGTTATTTTATTTTGAGGCAGAGTCTCACTAAGTTGCTAAGTTGCTCAGGAGTAGTTTGAACCTGAAGTCCTCTTGCTTCAGCCTCACAGAGTGCTGAGGTTATAGAAACGCATCACCATGTGTGGCATTACTGATACAGTTTGACTGGGTAAACTTTAAGACACATGAAATATATTTTTTTAAAAACTGACTCCTTTACCTTTTGTGTATTTGAAAGCTTCCTTGTTTTGTCTGATACTCATTTGTTTTAAAGGTGATAGTCTCATAGCGATACTATCATTTTATATTTCCTCTGGATCCTGGTATATGAAATTTTCCCTTCTAAAACATTTAATGGAAAAGATTGCTCATGAAAGTTTCACAGCAGTAATGATTTACTTTTTAATTGTATTTCATACTTTAAAAGAAGTGGGCTCTGCACATTACTTAACTTCGTCCCTAAGAACAATTCTCTGTTCATTAGGAAATTAGAGCATAAGAATAGTTAACAGTCTTATTTTCTAATACAGAAGTTTGTTCAATGGTGTGGCTGGAAGCTTGCCATTTAGAGGAGGTCCTCAAAGTCTAATGTCGAACACATTTCATGCTCCTCACAAAACTCATGTGAATTTCTTTGAGAAAGACTGGAGTTCTCTCAGAAGGGTAAAAACCATGCTGTTCAGTCTGCTGAAAATGATACAATGTGCCATGCCATTTATTGCTGCATTAAATGGATACATATTGAAGATATACTCCTAAGTGAAATAAATAAGGCACACATGTAAATACCGAATAGTTTCCCTGGTGTGAATAATCTGCAATAATACAGAAGATCCTAATAAGATTACTGACGTTGAGAAATGGGAAGAAAGGAGCTAAAGGTGTAGGGAAGGTGGGATGGGTAGGGGAAGGGTAATAAGGGAAAAGAAAAAAATGTGAGATAATGAAAAGATGAAAATAAAGTGTTTGTAGATGGGGAGGGTAGGAGGGGGTGAAGGGAGGGCACGGGTAAGGAGAAAAAATGAGAATCAAGACTTGTCATGTAGAGGTACAAGATCCCAACAATGAATGTAACTGTACTGTATCACTAATATGTACCAATAAACTCAATTAAAGCTGAAAAAAAAATATCTCAGTACTCAGGGGCTCAAAATAACAATCTTTTTATATTATTTTGTGTGCTTTCTGGGCTGGGAATGTTTTTGTTCATTTGTTTTTGTTTTTTGAGACAGGGTCTCACTATGTAGTTGAGACTGACCTGGAACTCACTATGTAGCCCAGGCTGGTCTCGAACTCACAGCGATCTTCCTGCCTCAGTCTCCCGAGTGCTGGGATAAACGTGCTCCACCAGGCCGGGTTGTGGGCTGGGAATTTTGAAGTGGTCTAACTGGGTGATATTTCTTCATGTGGCATGGTAACTTGGTGTTTATCATTTGATAGGTCCCTGTCAATATGCCTCCGATGACTGGAATCTTAATGCGTATAGAAGAAAGATGGCTCTGAAGACATATGCATCAGGGTAGTCCAGCATTTTTTATGATAACTGAAAGCTCCAAATAACCAAAACAAAAGCTGTCAGTCCCCTTAAAACTGAGCCAAGAGCGTCACGTCACTATTTTGGTTGTCCTCTTCTAGTTAAAGAAATCAGCCTAAATTTAAGCATAAAGGACAACAAACACAGGGCCTCACGGGAGTCTCAGAAGCTGTGGTCACGTTAAACCCACCTTTGTCACTCATAATGACTTAATTTCTGCTCAACTTGAGTGGAGTCTTTATGACTTGTAGCTCTTCAGTCATTCAGCACCTGTGTGAAACGGCAGTCTAGGTTTTTCCTGGAATATTCTGGTGAAGCGCTAGGGGGAACAACATAAACTCACTAGGAAATTCCCTTAGGCAATTGTGAAAATAAATCTTGCAGACTGTTAACTGCTGCTCTTCATCATGCCACATTTTTACCCTGTATTCCATGACAGCGGTCCTGTGAAACTTTGGTCTGAACAATTCTTTGTTTTGTTTTTCATGGGCTAAAAAAGGAAAGATTTATCAAAGATCAGGTAAAATGTACCTCTTGCATCAGGAGATGCTCTCTCCCTAACAATTAAGGGATTAGTCTAACAAACGACCTCTTTGCAAACTCAAAATAAATGATGGATAAAATTTCAATGTGTAAAGAAAGTGATGTGAAGGGATTCAGAATCCATAAAAATGAAAATACTGGATAAAAAAAAAATAGTGGCACCTAAATTTTGTGTTGTCTGTCTGAGGCAGGAAATCGTATAATTTTTTTTTTTCTGAAATAACAGCTTTAAAAAGAAAGACAAACTTCATTTATTTTGCACTTTTAATTGGGACATTCCCTGGATATCTCCCGAGATAAAATACTATGAGTTAGATTAAATATTGAAATGCTCCAAATTTCACTTTGACAGATGAGGATATGACCCTCAATTTTGCTTTAATTAGGGATTCTCAAAAATTCAACAACTGTGAATATTGTTTATATATTAATGTCAATGGCTTTTCAATATAAAATATCCTATATATCATGAAAATATTTCCCAGTATTGATTTGCTATATAATTTATTTAATATTTGTTGATTACTTCCAAGAGCTTGTAAAATTAAGTTGAAATTAGAAATTGAGAATGATTATGTCACATAAATCATCATTTTTCCTTTTTAAAATTTCTTCCTTTTCCTTTTTGGAACAGAATTAGAATTTTAGAAAAATATGTTGCCCTTCATCACGAAGTCTCCTATTCATTAGAGAGATCTAGACATCATGGCCATACGTAGGACTGTGTAATATGCCCTTGCCTAAGGTGCCAGAAATGCTGCCATGTAGTGTCTGCTGGCTTTTAAAAATAAACGCTGTCATGTCTGAACAAGTGGAAAAAATACCTACCCCTGCTGTACTTCCAGCTCCTTGCCCTGTTTGCTGTCCAGAAGCTCTGCCTGAGGATGAAACACTGAATGGTTCTCAGATAAGCCTAAATGCATTCCTTGCTGTGAAGCAGGATGGAAACTAGATGCTTCTCAGGGTCTGAATTTCCTTGCAACATTATTAACTTTTCCAACTTTATCCCCGAAAGGCCAGGACAGAAAGTAAACAAAGAAATACAGTACATCTTTTAGCATGCAATATATTGTAGACTTTAATTTTCACTTCTGCTATGCCTCTTAAAGAATCTAGGACAATAGAGTCTTTTTTTCCCCAAAGTTTTCCTTGATGTTGTATCTAAGTTTTATTTGCGCATATCACATTGCTTTTTTCTGCTTTGTGCTTCACATACCACTCTAAACAATATTTTTATCTTCTCTATGTTCCAAATTCTTGGAGGCCACTGAGTTTTTACTTTATATCAATTTTTGGTAGTTGGTTATCTAGAAAGCAGAGTTATAAAAATGACATTTTCAAAGATCTTTACTGTATATTTAAAATGAATTATTGCAGAGTTAAAAGTATGAATTCTTAAAAAAAAGTATCTGTATATATCATATATGTATTATGATTAAGATAAACTAAGTATTAAACTGTTAAAATGTCTAAATATTTGTAAAAATCTAACTTCAATGTGGTATAACAATGACTATTTGGTATTTCAAAAGATAAAGTTGTCATTAAATATTTGAAAATGCTACAGAATATCTAATTTCCTTCTCATGATTCCTAGTATGAGAAAAGAGGGCAGAGTATTCAGAATTGCAAACCCAGAGAAAATAAATATCAATTACAATATGGCCATATACTATTACATCGACAAAATGTTGAGGACAAGAGAGATGAAGAAACGGAAGAAAACAAGTTTTAATGGATAAAATATTACAAGACAGAGGCAACATTGCCTTTCTCTAAACTTATTCTGCCTGTTCTGACCTACCCACATCTACCACAGCCAAGTTGATAGGTGTATCCCAAACAGTTCAATTTCAGGCATGTATTAATATAAAAGAAATATCTAATTAAGGAAATTAGTCATGAATGTGGCCTTAAGATTTCTGGAATGTAACAACACTCTATCAAATTCAGTCAATATTGTTAATTGAGAAAGCGTTTGGTAACGAGCAAGAGGAACTGGCAGCTAGCTAGAGTATCCACAAGACACCATCTGACTAAAGTAATCCGAGAAACAGAGAAGATAGCCAAAAACTTTGATTCTCTCTCTCTCTCTCTCTCTCTCTCTCTCTCTCTCTCTCTCTCTCTCTCCCTCCCTCCCTCCCTCCCTCTGGTGCCAGAGATATAACTCAGGACTCAGGACCTTACACTTGCCAGGCAGGACCAGCACTGCTGGGCTGCATTGTTATCAGGATAGCTATCTATCTTCTCCCCTCTTCCTTTTCCTCTTTACAAATACAGTGTCTCTTTTCAATAAACAAACAAACAAAAATTGGTATTTGTTGTACTATGCTATCTAAGGACTAGAGGTAAAATAGTAAAGAAAACAAATATGGTTCCTATTCCATTTAATCTTATATTCTCATGAGAGACATAGCCCCTAAAAATTTATACAGCTAGATCCTGAATTTAATACAAGTTATGAAACAAAAGCAGTTTATTGAGCATGGGGTTAAGTAAGGGAAGATACAATAGGGAATGTTGATAATGCTATGAAGTACTATGGATCTGCTGCTGTTCAACACCAGTTTTAAGATTTAATGGCAGGCACCTGTTTCCAAAGCTCCATTTGCCAAGTAATTGGTGTGTTACCAAGTCAGACTCACTGTATAGTGGAGAGCTGACTCTCTGATTATTGCAAAGTATCCATGGCAGCTTTAATTCTATAAAGAAAACTGCAATATTAATTGAATCCACAAAGAAAATCTGAGTTTCTTATGGAGAAGTTTATTCCTAGACATGAAATGTAACTACAGTGGAGAACAAGTCTTTCTATGTTTTTTTTTCCCCTTACTCTATTGTACATCCTCTTTCATTCTTTTTATTCTATCATCAACACTTATACCAAAGGCCATATATGTCTTTCTTGCTTTTTTATCATTACCAATACAAATATCTTAATAATTATTCTTGTGCATTAGAAAATACTCAAAATTTTGAAAAAAATATCACTTAACATCATAGCCTTCTTCTAAAAGTTAATTTCTGAGACATATTTAAAGCCAAAGTAGCTGTTAAACTGTTTAAACAATTATCACCATTTTCTTAAATTAATCTAAGGTGCTGGTTGGAATAGCATAATACCTTTGTGAGTGACCTGTGCCTCCATTTAATTCGGAAAGGTAATATTCTTGAGGGACTTTGTGATGTAAGTAGCACATAAGTTAAAATTTTCAATAAAGTGATAGAATATATACACATTGCTCCCCTGATAGTTAAAACTTCAAATTTTCTGTCATTGCACACTATGTTCTTATCCTTTCCTTTGATATATGTAATTACTATTTTCAACTGACTTGGAAATAGGAAATTGTCATGGATAAATTGTTTCTTGTCAGGTCGTCTTCCATTACAGGGTGTATAGTAAAACCTCAGTCTGCTCAATCATCTCCAGGAAGAAGAACCATTTTATGTTTTCACTCATTCTTTTTTAGAGTATTGCTTTGGTTAATCTTAAGGGGCTTGTACTTTAGTTTCAAAGTTGTTGCAAATATCTTCTAAGTTACTGGGTCATAGAAATAAAATACTCAATTTCAACTTTCCTGTCAAATGCAAAGTTCTGATTTTAAAGGTCCCAGGACTTCTGTAGCTATTTAAGTCAGGTTCAGACATCTCTAAAATCCATAAATAAACTTATTTAGATTTTTAAATTAAGGAAACTATCTGAAATATGCACTATGACTGTCAAGCCTGAATTATACTTACTATGGTTTAAATATTTATTACTAAAGTTTACGTCACAAAAATGTTCTAATTATTAGTAGGCCAGAATTATTTATCTAGAATGACTTTAATTATTTTATTTGCTTATTTCATCCTTTACCCACATGCTCCCAGACCTGTGTCTCCCATGCTGTGATCTGTTCAGCTTTATTAGTCCAGGCTCTGCTTTTCTCACTCCATCTTCATTAGCAAGGTGACTTTAGGCAAGTCTGCTAAGCTCCCTGGACCTCAATTACTTTGTGTGCATAAAGGAGTTAGAGTAGATTCTAATTAGACTAAATTCTAATCCACTACTGATGTTCTATGATGGATGGGAGCCTTTAAGTTAAGAGTGAAACTCTTAGTATTCTGATCCTAAACAATTATTTTAGTAAAGTTTATTTGAATAAAATAATCACAGCCTGAGTGCATGTTTGCCTAAACTATACTATTTAAGTACAGCTTCATAATATCTCAGTAAGTTGCATGTTACACAACCTAGTAAACTGTGTTATCTCATTAAGTAGGGTACCATTTCAATACCCTGAATATGGAAAATGTATATTACTACAATCTAAATAACTGGCATGCTCATCGACAACTAATATTTTCACATGGGTGCAGGGAATACTGGGGGAGTCCATTTATTTACCCTCAATTTCACAGAATGAATAATTGAGACTATTAAAGAGCTGAATAAAAATTTAAATCCCCTGAGTACTGCATTGCTCATAAAACTGCATTTAAGAATTTGGTCGGGTAGTGTAATGGTGACTTTCCTGTGACTGGGACAAAATACCCAAATCTCATGACTTAAAGGAGGAAAGGTTTATTTTGGCTTATGGTTTCACGGTGCAGTTGACTAATTCCGAGGCAGAAATGCATGAGAGAGGAGCATGCATTCAACCCATAGCAGCCAGGAAGCAAAGAGCAAAAAGAGGAGCTAGGGGCAAAAACAACCATTCCACATCACACCTTCAGGGACCTGCCTCTTCTGATCAGGCTATGTTTCCTAACAGCCCATGGAACTTAACTCATCCATGTATTTATCTGCAGAAAACCCATCAAAGAGGCCTGTGCTTCTGTGATCCAGTCACCTTCCAAACATATGACCATTTTGCATCTAAACCATAACAGGCTCAAACATGAAGCTTTACACATTAATATTTGATCATTAAGGAAAGGTAATCATAAGGAAAGGTTGAGTTCTTGAAATTTAACTATCTGAAAACTTGAAGGATAATGACTTGTACTTATCTGTCCTAAATTGTAGAAGAAACTTTTCTCAGTGAGGCAGTATGGTGAGACAAGTTTGGGATGAGGATGTAAAAGAGAAGGACAGATGAAGAGGGAATTGGACAAGCTACACACAAAAAATTCAGCATTGAGCATGTGGTGATTTTTCTTCTAAAAAGGTATAAGAACGGTCTGATTGGTGCTACTCCTGGTGCCCTTCACTTGCAGTCTGTCGCCTTTGTCATTTCTTAAGAGACATACTTTACGTGCACAACAAAACACACAAGGATGTCTCATTCACCGTTGCTAAATTAGTTTCAGTTTTATGCTTAGGTAGTTGTTGACTCTTTATAAAGAAAACAAAAAGCTCATTATAAACACAACTGAGGAATCATGGTGTGATTTTACCACTTGGAGGGAATCAGTTTAACAACAGAGACATTAACTTCACGGGTGTCAGAGTTTATGTAAAAAAGAAAAGAGAGTATTTTATGATACATTTCCATGTCAGATTCTGGAAATGAAGACTCTAACTCAAGCTCTAGTTTGTCTTCTGATAAACACCACTTTAGAATAGGTCAGACCTTTTGTCTGAGCACCACAAAACCTTTAATGAAAACAACTTTGGATAGGCTGTGGCCACATCTACTCCAACTCCAACAAACAGATTAGGTAGAAAGTACAAGATCTGGTAGAAGGCTTCTCTTTCAAGGCCCTTATGTTGAAAAGCATAATATTGTTCACACTTACCTGAGAGATGACAAAAACATGATGGTCTTCTCCAAGGCAGGACTGGACAGGACTAATTCAGGTAGACAAAAACCACACATAATTTCCCATATGACAATAGAAAATGTTGATTTTGAAAATATTCAGCACAGTGATATATCTTGCACAGGAAAGGCAATCGAAGGGAGGCTATGGATAGAATTGGAGTATTTAAAAAGGAAGGATAGAAGACGGCATTTGAAAATGGTGTTGGTATTATTTGTAATAAATACAGTCTCTGAGCATATATATTTGAATCTTGTGCTCCAGGAAGAACTCAGGGTGAAATAATGATTAGCAGAATATGCACGCGGCTTTGCTCCCTTTGCTGATTTATGTCAGCAAACATTTTTTTTTAATGTGCAAAGGCCATAATTATTTCCTCATCTGGGCGTGTGAATTAAATTGCAAATAGTAATGATTCTAACAGTTTATACATGTAACTGACTCAAGTCTCCTTATTTTTTACAGGAGGAAGTCCCTGTCCTCAATTGGGAAATTAGAGAGGCTATCAAAAATCCAAGTTAAGTTGATTCCTACTACACTAAATAATTTTATATAGTGTAATGTCATAAAATACCTAAATTTATTCATATGATTAACCTCCAAGCAAGAATGTTTTATGTGAAAGAGTTTATGATTGTGGCCTTTTCTATCTGTATACTGTTTTGATTGCTAACATTTGGCAGCACTGTTTGATCAACGCAGGATATTTTAGAAAGTTAACATGTCCATTTTATATATATAAACATATATAAGTATTTCCATATACATCACATATCATGTGCAGGTATAACAAATTATTAAAATATACATATATGTCAAATGTTTTGCATATATTTCTATGAATTATTTCCTCTGGTTAATTAGCAAATGAACATTTCTATAGCTAAATTCTATAGTTGATTATATTCAGTATACTTACCCTTGCTTTTTTCTTTCCTGTTTTATCTCCCATAGTTCCAAAAAGGTACCAAAATTTTTACATAATAATTTCACAAATATATTTTCACTTGAACTAAATCTACCCTTTTAGACAGAGTATATTAAAGTCCTCTATTTCTGTATCTGTGTTATTTGAGTCTTAGAAACTCACTTCAGCTTTCTTTCACTCTATATTGTATATGAACAGGAAACCATAAAGAGGAATTTGCCATTTTGTTGAAGTTTATTCTGTACAGATGACAAATAATTAGAAATAAAGGAAATAAATTTCATTTTATAGTTTCCTTTTTTTGAGGTTCTAAGGGTCCTTTTCCAATCATCTTTTGTAGGAAAGGATCATATTTCATTTTATCTGAATTCTTGCCTACTAATTGAATATTTAATGGTGGATGCAGAACAGAAAATATAGTGCTGGTGGTGTTAAGTATATGTAAATTAATGTGTGTGCCCCCCATCACATGGTGAAAAATCCAATATCAAAATAGTTGTACAGTAAGAAGCTGGCCATTGAGAGGTGATTATGTCTGTCATAAAGGCTCCACCCTAGTGAGTGGAATTGATGTCTTTTTAAGGGCAGAATATGGATGAATTGCTCTCCACTATATGAGGATATGAAAGAAGGTAGAGATCTTGAAACTAAGAATAGAGTCTTCCCTAGGAACACAAGTGTGGTTCTCTAATCATTATTTGTTGTTTAAATCATATAATCTACCTCATCATAGCAGCCAAGGCAGAATGAGGCTACACACTAATTTCAAAATTAGTACCTATTTTTCTCTATTTCTGTCATACTTGAACATTAAAAGAAAGGAATGAGCATTCTGATGACACTGTCATTGGAAAGATATGAGTGTAGTATATATTAGTAGTGCAAATAATCAATATGACATGAAATACTATGAAAAAAATAATTTTATGTGATTATTTACCATTAGTTTTCTTTAAGTTTCTTATACTAACATGCCTTTATTAAATATTACTAAATAGGAACTTATGATCAGAGTCAGAAGAACCTAGATATTTTTTGAGAAAAAGTTAGTTTGTGGTGATACGGAAGCATGGGGATATGGATCAGTTCTCTACTAAAAACAATTAATATTTTGGATGAAAAAGAAACAAAAATCTAAATATGTAGCCAGAGAATTAAGTAGAATTCTGAGGTTGGCTTTCAAAATTGAGGGCATAAGCCAAAATGAGCTTAAACTTCACTTGTCAGTCTCAAGGGAATTGGACCCAAAAAATAAAAAGCCAGAATCTATGAAAACTAAGAAGTCTAAGAAGAGAGTCTCTCCTAAAAATAAATAAATGAATTTTTTAAAAGGTGAAAGTCTCTATACTCAGAAGAGTAATAAGTAATAAACCTGTATCATTCCAGCCAGTGGATTTTATTTTGTTTTTCCAACCAGTGGATTTTAATGTGTACAAAACTATGCGTTAAACAGTTAAGAAAAAAACAGCCACAACAAAAACATCATTAAGGATTTTAAATTAGAGGTTGTGATATCTTTGAGTTTGTAGTCTAAGCTCTGGCTGCTCTCAAAACTCATAAAAATGAGAATTTAATTCAGGAGATGACAGACAAGACAGATCTGCTTCATTTCAGGGTACACAAAAATTTTAGATACCACTACATTGTTGTTATACATAAAAAGTTTGGGGAGACCCTATATAGTCAGCCTCCCTCGATTTATATCAAGGCCTTAGTTTTCTTTCTACCTATGTGACTTACACTAAGTTATTTAATCTCCCTTTTCCTTTCCTCATTTGACTTTACTTGTAAAACAAGAATTAAATAAACCATTATTTGAGAAGTGCTTAGAACATTGCTTGTCAGATACTAAACTTATTTGTTACTTTTGATTCAGGTATATTACATTTTTCTCAATTATCATAAAAATTAATGACTAACATATTATACATTATTAAATCAATTATTTGTAATATTTGTCTGACACGACCTCAAAGTCTTATACTATTAAGTAAAGATAATTATATTGTTTTATTAAAGGAATGGATCTTAGATCACATCTCCTTACTAGATAAATTCTCAGAAACAATCTATTTTAAAAAAGCAAATAGAATTTTATACCAATGAAAAACAAATTAAAAGCTTCTTCTAGCACGTTTTCATTGAATCAATTGAGAAAAAACATATATATGCATAATAAAGATGTGCAATTAACAATATAAATATGGAATTTACTACTACCAGGGAGTAATTAAGGAGCTTAGCCCAGAAGCAATAATGGATAGCTTTACAAAGTTGTGGCAGTGGAAAAAGCCAAACAATTTAGATTCTTTTAAGAGACTCACACATATATAATTTTGAGAGAAAATCTTGCTGTGTGTTTCAGTCTGGTTTTGGACTATGTAGTCTAGGCTTTTGAATGACAATATGTTTATACATTAATATCCCTTAAAGATTATAATACAATAATTTATACACTAGAAATGAGGATACAAATAATAATGTGAACTAGTAATAACATTGTATAAATTTAAAGTAACATTTAAAGTCAGCTTCAAGTATAATTTCTTTTCCCCAGCTTTGCTGAATATTATTGGCAATTAAATATTGTTTGTATTTAAGGTGGCCAGCATGGTTTGTTTTGTTTGTTTGTTTGTTTGTTTGTTTTTGGTACCAGGGATCGAACTCTGGACTTTCTGCTGGCAAGGCAGGCAGTGGAACCACTGAACCACTGAGCTAAATCCTCAGTCTCCTATGATTTTTAATATATACTTAGACATACTAGGAAAGTATCTGTTGCAACTGTTCTTGATGGACAAAGGCTAAAAGCAGACCCAATTTCCACCATAGCCATAACCTCTACCTTTGCATCTTTAAGCCCAGTCTGTTCAGAGAGAACGGTTAGCGACTAGGCAAATAACTTCATTACTAACAGATAAGCAACAAGAATCAGCAGAAGTCCAGGATCCACCCATATTAAGCAAGTCCTCTAAGTCACAGGAAAGCTGCACCTGGATGGACTTCATCCCACACTCTTCTTTACCTCACAGCTGAAAATACGGCGCTCTGGATTTTTACCTCAGGCAATACTGGGCTAGTGAGCCAAAGGTTGAATGATGCTTGTTTTAGAAGGATGAGGACAGAGACCGGATTGTTTGAGCTTCTTCTTTTCCTAGAATTATGCATTCTTGGCATATTTTACAGTAAACTAATTTAGCATATTTTACAGAAAATTAAACATCAGGTAGTGGAACCTGGGTTAGCTAAGGTTATTCACAAAACTGTGCTCCTGCAGTGCATCTATCTACATATATCCTACTTAGTAAATCTAGTCCACATCACATGAGCACTGGTCGCCTTGGATCCAGGGGCAAAAGTTTATCTCATCAGATTGATATAACACTTTGACTGACACAATCTCAGTACAACATCACTGCAAAATGTGCTTTATCAGGTCCAGGAGAAGCACTGTCCCAGGAGCAAACGGACAGGTTAGTGTCCTACTACTTACATAAATATCCCAGAGCTCAGAGGTTAATTGCCTTCCAGGAGTCAATTGTAACTGGTAAAACAACCTACTCTGCTTTCCACAGTCCTGTGAGGACATCTAATGCCCCCATTGCTTGACCAAACTCTCTCAGGCTTGGTCATTCAGATCAGAGAGGTCACAACTGACATAAGTTAAACGTGCTTGATAACTTTCATAATGTCCATTTGACTGGAAGGGCCACATAGCCTCAGTACCTCTAGGCCCCTGGAATGCTTTAGTTCTGTCCCTTACTCTTATTTACAGATAGGAGGCATCCAAAAAAGCGTCATATCCAGAGTAATGTCAAGTGACACTTTCTGGGGTACTATGCCGGCCTGAAAAAATGTAATCCTGAGGGTAGTCCAGTGTTACCATTTCTATTCGATATAGTTCTTGAGATATTAGCTGGAACAATTAGTCAAGAACAAAAAATAAAAGGGACTTGAATAGGGAAGGAAGAAGTTACTTTATCATTATTTGCAAATGACATAGGCCTCTGCATTAGAAGACCTTAAAAATTCCACCAAAGGACTTTTGAACTAATATACAAATTGACTAGCACAGCAGAGAACATAACCAACGTGGAAAAATCAGTCTCATTCCTGTACACCAATTACAAACTCAGTGAGAGGGAAATAAGGGAAATGATACCCTTCACATAAGCATCAAGAAAAATGAAATACTTATGAATTAACATAAGTGAATTGAAAGTGAAGGACTCTAACATGAAAACTATAGTACTCTGAAAAAGTAGATAGAAGAGGCTATCAGAAAATGAAAAGATATCCACTGGTCCTGGATAGACAGAACCAATACAGTAGAAACGGCTGCACTTTTAAAACTCTATTTTTTTCCCTCATTGAGTTCTTGGTACACTTTAGGTATACAGTAGTTACATTCATTATTGGGATCTTGTGCCTTTACATGACAGGTCTTGGTTCTCATTTTTTCCCCTTTTCTCTGCCCTCCCTTCACCCCCTCCTCCTCTCCCCAGCTACAAACTTTTTTATTTCCATTTTTTTCATTTTCTCCTATTTTTTCCTTTCCCTTATTAACTTTCCCCTACCCTTCCCACTTCCCCTACACCTTTAGCCCTTTTCTTACTATTTCACATTGTCAATTATCTCATTAGGATCTTATGTACTATTACAGTTTATTCACACCAGAGAAACTATTTGGTATTTACACATGTGTGATTGTTTATTTCACTTAGGAGTATATCCTCAATAAAACTGTAATTTTAAAATTTGTGTAGATTTCTTGTGTTCTGTTACAGCTCATTGAGCTTCTTTAAAATGATTATTTTCAAATCTTTTCTGGAAGTTTATAGATGTTCACTTTGTTTGTGTTGATTACCTGTATTATATTTTGTGCTTTACATGTTTGGGCCTTGAAATAATGGCCAAAGTTTGAGAAGAGACACACTTTCAGTATTCAGACTGACTTCATCAGGGAAAGTTCATGGACAACTCATTCAGCAGTTCTGGACAGGTCAAGCCAGGTAAGTCCCTGGGCAGGCTTTTTACTTCATTTGGGGAGCAGATGTCCTGTTTGATGCATTGTATTACAGGAGTATCCCTGGGACCCAAGATATAGAGAAGAGTGTACTCGGGTAATGTGAAACATTCCTTCTTGCCTTGTTCAAAGTTTTTTTTTTTTTTTTTAATTTCTGTATTCTACCCACAAGCTGCAGTCTCTCATCTGAATTTCTTAACTCTTAGAAAGATATTGCTGAAATAGCTGGTTGTTAAAATAGAGTTTTCTGTGAGAGAATGAGCAAAAGAAGTACTATCCCATCACCTTGCTGATATCACTGACCTCAGAATAATGCTTGAACATTTCTAATAAATTTTGTAACAAATATATGGCATTATAATAATCAGCTCTTGAGAGTAATTAATAGTATTATACGGAATAGACTTTTAATTTAAACAGAGACTCTTAAGAGTGTTGCTTTTCAAAATCCTACAATTCAAGTCACTGTTTACAAATTAGATGTGGCAATATGTGAGAAGATGGTGCTAATTATATCATGTTAAGTAGACAAGCCTCTCAAATCTAATTAACATTAATTTTATCCTAAAATAGATGATGAAAAGTGGAACATTTTTATGTGTTTACAACAATCACAAAATGCTACAGTGTTGTTTATGGCACACTCGAGCCTGCCCAGGGCTCTTCTTTCAGTTGCAAAGTATAGAATCAAACCACACACACTTGTAGAAAATGTAAACCAGATATAGATTTTTGATTCCTAACTTTAAAAAATGAACTTTAAGTAGTATTGAAACTCTCTTAATGTCGTTGAAAAGGAGTCCAATTATTTTCTATTTAATAGCAAAATAAATATTAGCTACTTATTGAAAAATGCAGCATATTTTTTTTAGGTATACAGTAGTTACATTCATTATTGGGATCTTGTACCTTTACCTGAGAGGTCTTGGTTCTCATTTTTTCCCCTTGTCCCTGCCCTCCCTTTACCCCCTCCTCCACTCCCCCTTTACAAGCACTTCATTTCCATTGCAAAATATTATTCAAACTTAATCGCTTCTTGGCTAAGATCAAGTGAAGTTAAATTTTAGTAAGGCTTGATTTATGCTTTAAACTCAGATAAACAGAAATTTATGAGTCCTGTCATAAGAGATACATCTTTGTTTGCTGATAGCTGAGCAAAAACTTAACTTCCATTTTTTAAAAAGGTATTATTCTAACCTAGAAAATCAAGGAAATTTCCTTGTACTCTGAAGTATGATTTGATTCCTGACAGATAATTTTGGAAACAAAGAGCTGACCTTGAATGTAAGGGGACATGCAATCCTGGGATCATTATAATCCAAAGGACAGAGGAAAAAAATATCACTAATTCATACATAGAGGAGCTCCAGAAAATTTTCTTTGTTAATAATCAAGCCAAAAATTATTTCAGTTAGTAGAGCTGAAGGCACAGAGAATTTCAGGGTGATAAACTAGGAGTTAGTTAACTGAGGACACAGATGGAAAATCCTCAAGATTTACTCAACAATCAAGCATACACAACAATTAGAAACTCATACCCTTTCTCCTCTCCCTCCACCCGCCTCTCTCTCCCTCATATACACACAATTTAAAAATACACTGAAAACAGTGAAAGGTATAAATCAGTTGTAAGTGTTGTAAATGTAGAAAATCATGTCTTAAATATTTTCTTGATTAATTATTTTAACTTCATGTTTGCCATACATGAGGTTTACATCATCTTAGGGAGTAGGGACACATACTTTATACATCTTGATTCCTTTATTCCCTTTGGCCTCTTCACCCTCTTCCCACCTTCCCTCTCTCCATCCCCTCCCCCCATTTTCAGGATTATTGTTGTTGTTTAGTTTATGTTTACAACGTACAATAATTACATTCATTGCGGGTAGTTTGGACATACACATGACACATCTTAAATTTTTTAAGTCTTCTTCTTCTTTGCCCTTACCCCATCCTGGGTATGCTGGCCCCTTCACATTTGCATAAATTCTATGTTCCTGTTCCTTTTATCAATCTTTTATTTTGCTTTTTACTTTATATATACTTAGTTCAATCAAATGAGAGAAACCACGTGGTATTTAAACTTGTACATCCAATGTACTACTAAGGTGCTTCAAGGTCCACCCATTTTCCTGTGTATGTCTTGAATTTATCCTTATTTATAAATGAGTAGTACTCCATTATGTATAGATACATTTTCTTATCCACTCATCTGTTGGTAGGCATACAGACTTTTTTCCAAGATGTAGCTATTATAAATAGTGCTGCTATAACACTGTCATGAATTTATCACTGAAAAAAATTATGTCTTTATCTTTTGGGAAGATACCCAGAAATAAATCTGTGTTACATAGAATTTCTATTTTTTGAAATTTCCAAACTGATTTTTTTTTGGGGGTTGTCTAATTTTTTGAGCTCTTTATATATTCTAGATATTAGTCCTCTGTCTGAAGTGGTCTCTTCATTCTGTTGGGTTTTTTCTTTGCTGTGAAAAAAATTTTAATTTCATATAATCGTAGTTGTTGATACTTGTTATTTCTTGTGCAATGGGAGTTGTTTACAAAATACATGCCTGCATCTATGACTTCAAGGGTTTTATCTATTATATCTTCCAGTTGGTTAAGTGTTTCTGTTTTAATATTTAGCCTTTGATCCATTTTGAATTTAGGTTAGGATAGTAAATGGTGAGAGATGTGAGTCTAGCTTCAGTCTTCTATATATGGTTAGTGGTTTTCTCAGAACCATGTGCTAAAGAGACTATCTTTACTCCAACACCTTTTTGGCCTTATTGTAAAAGATCAAGTAACTGAAAGTGTGTCAGGTTTTTCTCACCTTCTTTTCTATTCTTTTACCCACATATGTGTGTTTTGTGCCAATACCATGTTTTTTTTTTATTACTGTAGCCTTGAAGTCAGATACTGTGATGCCTTCTACCTTGCTCCTACAGCTCAGGATTTCTTTTGCTATTCTAAGTCACTTCTGGTTTCGCATGAAGTTTAGTGCTGCTTTCTTTATTGATGTGAAGAATTCTGTATGTATTTTGATTGGGGTTGCATTAAATCTATATAGCAGTCTCAGTAGTATGATCATTTTGGCAATACTCGTTCTGTCTATCCAGGAACAGAGGATATGTTTCCATTCTCTCGTGATCTTTTCCTTCTCCTATTTGAGAGTATTAGTGTTTTAATTTTAGAGGTTTTTCATGTGCTTGTTTAGCTTAACTCTTAAATATTTAATGTTTCTTGATGTAATGTTTCTTGACAGTAATTTCCTGTTTATTGTCAATGAGTTAATTTTTGGTGTAGATGAACATTGTTAATTTTTCTGTTTTGATTTCCTATCCTGCTACCTTAGTCAGATTGGTTATTAATTTTGATGGAATTTTGGGTTTACCACGTAGAGGATCTTGTCATCTGCAAATAATGGTAATTTGTGTCTCTTTTTTTCTACAGTATAAGTATCCCATTTGTTTCTTTCTCTTGCCTGATTTCTCTCACTGTTGTTTCAATACCATGTTAAACAAGAGAGGATATAGTGGGCATCCTTGTATTGTCTCTGATTTTAGAGGAAAAACTTTCAAATTTTTTGCCTTTAATATGGTGTTGGCCATAAGTTTGGAAGTGTTCCTTCTTGTTCCATTTCATTCAAGATTTTCAGGCATATTGGTCATTAGCCTCCTCAAAAGACTTGTAGAGATGAGGAGTGAATCCCTCAGGTAGTGAACTTTTCTTAGTTATTAGATTGTTAATTATTCCTTGATTTCACTGCTTGTTATTGTGAATCATGATACTGTAAATATGATTATGCATGATCAATATAGTATGCTGTTTTTAATTCTTTTAAGAATAAATAAAGCTTGTCCAATTACAGTTTCTTCCATCCATCCATAAGGCAATCAGAAAAGAGGTTAGAAACAAACAGCTAATCTATTACTGCTACCTTTTATCTTTCTTTTTTTGTCCTTGAGATTAAACCCAGAGGCCTATGCATATGGAGTAAACACTATGGATTCAGAAGTAGGATTGTGTAATCATAACGTAGCTCTACCATTGAGCTACGCCCCAGCCCAGTTATATTTTCACTGTACAATATCTATAGTATAATTCCACACATTTTTCAGAAAATATTACTTCATTTATTTTTTTTTATTTTTTATTTTTTTTTTTGAGACAGGGTCTCATTGTGTAGTTGACACTGACCTGGAACTCACTGTGTAGCCCAGGCTGGTCTTGAACTCACAGTGATCCTCCTGCCTCAGCCTCCCGAGTGCTGGGATTACAGGCGTGTGCCACCATGCCTGGCTCTTCACTTTTATATATTGCTGGAGTTTGAGATGATGTAATTCAATAGACTGAATCTAAAGCTTTCTGTATTTGAATAGCTGGAAAATGGAAAATATATTTTGCAAACAGAAACCATGACTCAACTCTGTGATTTGCTGGCTATGGGATTTTTAACTATAACCATCTCACTTTTCTCATATAAAACGTGAATTACAATGTTCACTCCCACAATTGTTTTGAAAATTAAATATGCATAAATGTATTATACATTTATTATTAAAAATGTTACAAATGCATTTTATACTATAATAAGTATATAAAATGATAATAGCTAGTATGTAGTATATAAATGTTTAAATTGTGTCACAGGAAATGTAAATACCCTACCAATATTATATATGGATAATTTGTAATTATTACATTTTTAGAATATTATTTTTTCAACTCAGTAAAATTATAAATCTCAATCATGCTGTATTATAGAAAGACCCTTTCTCACTTTCTATTTAATAACCATAGATGCTATATTTTATATCAGTCTCCATTTAATCAGTATTCTATAATCTATTTTCGAGAAATATAAACATCAAGAGTAAGGGAATAAATTTGCAGTACTCTGTGTCTTATCACTCTTTGGTGCATGTACATTGGAGCAGAGAGAAAGCAAAAAGAGCAGTTCTTTGTGACCACAGTATTTTGAGTGTATCTTTAGTGTCACATGGGAGTTGATTATGATTTTTAGATAGTTAATAACGATTTTGTCTTTAGATCTTGTTCAACAGGTTTGTGGAGTTCTAAATTTTAAATTAAGCTATTTCATTTTATTTGACAAAAAAACTGCGGAAAAAAGAGAAGCACATGAATGTCACGTAAGAAACTGGCTTGGCTGAGACCCCTGTGAATATTACTTCTGTGTCCCAGTCGGCCATGACGCACCCATGTTTCCTTGGTTGCAGCCTAGTGGCAGCTTCCGCACTGATATCAAGTAAGATCCTGGTGGAACAGGGAAAAAGAGTTTCAAGCTAAAGAGATTGACAGAAAATTTTGGCCCCGTTTCGTTCTACAGTAAGCACAAAACATTTAAATTTTAGTCATTCAGGCTTTATCTCCTTTTCCTTGCACTATTTATGAAATTAAACTATTTTTCTTTTAAAAGACAGAGGAAACATTTGAGCAATGCTTATAGAGTTGCTTTGCTCATTAGAGCACCTTGTTCGGCTATGCAGAAGAGCTATGTGTCATGTATGGATTCAAAATTGGATATTTTCAAGTATATTTTCACAAGAATTTATTAGGAGGGATAATTAAAAAGGAACTATGTTCAGCATCCATCTAAAATACCTCTGGCATATACATGTATGTGTGTATACGTTCTGATTTTCATTTTATATTAAACTGAGTGCACTTCTAGATTCTGGTCATAAAATTTCCATTTAAAAATTAAATTTGCAGCAAGTATCTTCAGCAAGAAACTAAGTTTTTGTAAAGCAATACAAATTTTAAATGAGGGTAGAATAAAGTCAGATTATTTCCTGGGAGAAATCTAATTGTGATGAGTTTATCACTCTTAAAATTTTGTTACAGCATAAGACTTTAAAAAATCTTCCCTGTTTATAGCAATATTCACAATATTTATTATCTGTAAGAGTAGCATTATATTAGGTCACACAAGTCAATAATTGTAACAGTTCTTAATCTTTGTTTAGAAGCATGGGTTGAATTTGATATGTTTCAATAGAGATTTATTTTACAGAGAAAATGTTAACTAAAGGCTTAATAAAGAAAAATTATGAAAGGTTAAGCCTCTACTTATAATCCATTTGTAGGTACATTTTCCACATTTAAGAAAGTAGTATCATGTCCATGAAATATGAAATCAAAATGATTGGAACCATAAGGGACTAAGGAATGATCCCATATAATCTCTGTTCATTAACAAATAATTGTAGGTAGAAAGGTGTGACTTCATCGAAGACACAAAATTTACAAGTAACATCATGGTATCTTTTGATTCATTTTTTTCACTTGGTTTATGTGTCCATTCATTATTATGTATTTTTAGTATTGAGACTCATAAGAAATAGTTAATGGTTTCCTGAAGAACTTTGAAAAATCTGTTTACAATCATAATTCTTATCTTTTGATCAAATGATAATTGCTAACATGAATTATGAATTTTCTTTTTATTGCTTTCCTTATAAGAAAATATCTGTGCATTAGTAAAATATATGATTTTATTTAGTATGTTTGGAATTTCAATAAATAATATCTTGAGGTGCCAGAGATTTAGCTCAATGGTATTGCAGCCTGCCTCACAAGCCCAAGGACCGAGTTCGATCCCTGGTAACCCCCAAAATCTTGAATACAACATTCCTCTCAGACTTACCTGATAACACAATAGAATTTTGCAGTTCAATTTCTTGATTTGTAAGAGGTAGTACATTCACTTTTACTGCTGCAGGAATATTCTATTCGAGGATATTTAACTTTTCATTTTTCTACTCCTCTTTTAATATACATTTCAATTTTTCCAGTTTCTTGTTTTTACAAGCACAATTATCCTGTACCCAACTTTGGCTAACAAGGGCTAGACTTTCTCTAGGTTTTCATGTGATGTGATTTGCTGGCTCAAGGTGTGAATCTTATTAAATTTTACTAGGCAAAGTAAATGATTTCCCAAAGTGGCTGCGTTAAGGTTCTTTTCCACTGACCATGAATGAGAGTTTCTGGTGTTCTCTATAAAGGACTAATCTTGTTATTGTCAGACAGTTTAAATTTGCCAACCTGATGGATATAAAAAATGATTTCTTGCTTTTATTTTAATGTTTTTTTTCCTGAATTCTAATGAGTTTCATCTTATATTTACCAATTATTTACATTCTGTACTGTGGCCTATCTCTATATTTGTTTTACTTATTCTACTGTTCTATTTCTTACAGGTGTGTGGCTAGTATTTATTTGCCTACTTATATTATTTGTTTAATTATATGGTACATGCATTCTCCTTGGTTTGACTCTGGTCAACAGAATACATAAGAAAATCCACTTTATAAGAATCACTTTTAAGTGAATGAAACATTCTTAAATATAGTTTAACTTTTTAATACTTTAGATATCCATTTGAAAACTAAAATGATTTAGCAAATAAATAAAATTTCTCTACAAGAAAAACTACAGCGGTATTTTAGGACCATTTTAAAACTGGCAAGATGCAA
This sequence comes from Fukomys damarensis, assembly GCF_012274545.1. Taxonomy (NCBI): domain Eukaryota; kingdom Metazoa; phylum Chordata; class Mammalia; order Rodentia; family Bathyergidae; genus Fukomys; species Fukomys damarensis. Next base: position 24,784,424 of record NW_022900924.1, read on the forward strand.
ATGTTTTATTTTGATAGTATTTTGAATGCTTTATATTTGAATGATAAACAATATCTGACAAAATATATGGAGAAATTTGCAGCCAAATTTACTCTATGAAGATGAAGGTAAATATCCAGCTGCTCTTTCGTACTTCCATAAATGGTAGATTTTGATTGATTCCTGTTTTACTTTACTGATGAAAGTGCATGTCATGAAACACTGAAAGAATTTCTGATGATGGGCAATGTTTTCACTGAAGATATTTATATTTGTAACAATTTCTTCCTGGGTGACACTTAATTTTCCCCTACTTTTGTTGTTCTAAATGATTTATGACCATGAGTATTAACTCATACCCCTCTGCATGAAGACACATCCTGAATTTTTTTCTGTTGTTGAAATGGGGGATATTTGCTAAACCTAAACACATTTTTTTTCCTTTGTACATTTTTTGGTGTTGAGAGGAAAAGATCTGATCATCATTTTATTATCTATTCATATATCAAAAAATTTTTGTAATAGAAGTTTTTCTTGCAGAATGGAAATGTTATCTTTGTGTTTTGTGATTTAAAAATAAAGGGTCATAATTATACAAAATAATGATTTTCCATCAGTATTAGGCTTGCAAAAATTCATACTGGTAAACTTAAACTGAAAAACTTGAGTTTCTTTCATCCGATAGAATCTCATGAGTTTATTTATTCATCATTTGATTGTTTTAAACCAGGCTATTGACAGTATAAATTACACATTTGGAAAAATACATTTGCTTTGTGAAAAGAGGAAAATATTAGCACCACAATCTAATTCTTAAGTCAGGCACACATAATAAAATATTTTGTTTAAGATATAGTTTCTTGAATGAGATAGAGCTTCAAACAAATTGGACTCCCAAATATCTTCTTGATTATCTTGAGAAAATTATTTCATTTTTCTGGGTCTTGTCTTGTAAGTAGTAAATGGAATCAATATGGATATGATTACACAGTGTTTTGCAAAGCAAACAAACATTGAATATAAACTGGACACTATAAACCAAGAGACTTAGTTTTTACTGTGTTACAGTTAACAGCTTTCAAGCAACAATAATAATATAATGATAATAGGAATGATGTAGATACCTCAATAAGGGAACACCTATATAAATATTAAATATTCATGTTATATACATCTATACGACAGATAAAATGAAGATATTTTTCATCAGGAGTGGTAGAAAATTTAATGTTAGTTAAATGAGAATAGACAGTAATATGCATGCAAAAATTGTATATATATTTTTGAATATATTTAATATGTCAGAAATTGAAAGAACTTGCTAAACATAATTTTCAGGGGTGTTAATGGATCAATGAAAGTAGAGATAAATATGTATATATACATCCATATGAATATACAGCATTTATATATCAAATATGTACAGTATATATACACACACATATATACATATACACTAAATATTTGTGTGTGTATACATGCATATACACATACAAACACAATAAGAAACAAATGTAAGGACAAAACGTAATACTTCCAAGTTAAATTATAAAAATTCTAGCCCTGAAAAATCATAAACCATTGTTCTTCTGTTTCTTCTCACCTTTCTTCTAGAATTCATCCTATTCTAAGATATGTTGATTCTCTGACACTTTTCAAGGCTTTAAAGAACAAGGAAAATCTTTTAAAAATCAGGTTTAAGGCCAGGGGAGTGAAAGAGCACTTGTCTGACATGTCGAAGACCCAGAGTTTATTACCCAGTACAACACAAAGAGAGAAATAAAATTTTAAGTAGTGTGTAATTTTATGTAGATAACTAATAGAATTACTGAGGCTATATAAATAAAATTATTAAGAATAACTACTTTAAAAGGAGTTTAGATTAAATAATACAGAATAATTCATAGTAACATCCACTTATAATAAAGACTATGTGGCCAATGAGTGAGTCTCGATGCCTTTAAATAAATGTGCTACATTTATAAAGTCAGAAATGTTTGTCTTTTATTTTTATTTATTTTATTTATCTTTTGGTGCCGGGGATCAAACTCGGGTCTTTGCTCTTGCGAGGCAGGCCACCGAACCGCTGAGCTAAATCCCCGGCCCCCGTCTTTTATTTTTGCCATGAGCATTAAAGTTAATTTTTATGACCACACCACTTGCTTTACTTTAATCTCAGACTGAAAAAATTAATCTTATATTGTTTCCTCAAAAATTTATGTATTTTCTTTCTGTGGTTTGAATACTTTCCCAGGTAAATTAGGTGTTCTTTATCTGAGATTCTCAGATGCCTAGGATTTTGTTAAGGTGGTATTGAAATTCTAGCATAATATTTCAAATTGTCAACTGGAAACAAAAGAGTCAATAGCAAGCTATCTAAGTTGGGTGACCAAGTAGCAATTTGACAGAGATATTGTTGATTTTTGGCTATTTTATCCATATGTAGTTATAATCTTTGTATAATGTGTTTACTACTTTACAAGCATTTTTATCTTTAATTTAAAAATTAGAAAAAATTATACATTTTTAGATTAGTTATGACATGAGGTACAGTTTAGAAGGATAATCTATAAAAATTTTATATGTTGTATGTATAACATAAGCTCTTTGATTGTATTTTTTGTTTCGTGTTGCATTTTAATCTGTGACTCTAGAGTTTGTAAGATTATTTTTCACAATCTGTCTTTCTGAGATTCTTTCCTCAAGAACCTCTATGTAAGCATAGGATTATCTTTAAGTGAAGTTCAATATCATATGCACAGAGCATTGATACTATCTCTGAAATAAAATTACATAAAATGCTTTCAGAATGCTGTATCGTGACAGAAAAAGGTTTTACAGTTTTATATAGGTTTATTCCTTAAGAAAATGAAACTGTTTTGTAAAGATTAAGAATGAAAATATTTTTAGTGAAACTTAAATGGCTTTATAAAGTGATTTAAAAAAATAATAGGTTCACCATTTATGCTGTCTGTTTTCCTTACATGTCACCTTTAGCTGGGCATGAGTCTGAGATGACATACATTCTGATCAGTCTTTCACTGAGAGGCCATTCTTATAATTGTATACTGTACTTGTATATAGTATATCAGCACGTATAAACTTGACACTTAGATCACAAGATACAGTGCCTATTTGAATGGTATTTATCTGAGTCACATAAAATATATATTAAAATTATAGTGGGTGCTCTTATTCAGAGTTCACTAGAGAGATAACTGAATGAAGTGTTGTTCACCTTCAGGAAAGAAATTCTGTCAACATTTTGGCATAGAAGATAATAAAGAAAAGCACAAAACTCAGCTTGTTGGCATCCTGATAAGGATGATAAATTAATACTCTTTTTTATTGGAGGAAATAAAATTAAAGTGGCAAATATCCTATTAACACCAGGTCTTCTGAATAGCCATGTGTGTGTGTGTGTGTGTGTGTGTGTGTGTGTGCACACGTGCGCACACACACGCTCGTGCTCATATACTTGTGTGTATTGCAACAGTTCATGACTGGCACAATGCAAACAATGAGATTCCTCAGAGTCCATATGATGTTTTACCTCAAAGATGGCCCAGAGGGAATGCCCTGACTGAGAACCCTGAGTGTGAGAGAGTCCCAGGAAAAAACAGCCCTGAACTGAAGCTTAGTCAGCTTTTTGTTGGTAGAACTAGGAAGCAATTAAAAAGCGCAAAAGAGGATGTTTATGCAGAAATTCATGTAAAGAACAAAGGAAGGACAGAGGAAGGTCAGGGTGGTCTGCATGCCTGACTTTATGGCTAATCTAAGTAATGAATCAGTGTAGTAACAGAAGGAGGGCCAGAGCATTCATTTCTTTAGGCAATGTGCTTTGATCCTACTTGGACTTATTTTGTGGCCCAATAGGGGCCATCTTTTAATCTGAAATCATGAATTCCAGGAGGTTTTGTATTTGTGACCCCAAATTCCCTTATGTTCACAGATCATTCTCATATATACTTCTGGATAAGACTCCCACAGTGTGTGCTGACAGCTGACCCAGTACATGGGTTTAAATATACGCAACAAGCATTTTACCACTGAGGTACATTTAAAGATACTCTTAATATTCAATTCTACCAGGTTTTGTTTGGCTTCTCTTTTGTTGTAGAACATGGACTAGAGAGAAGTGGGGATACAAGTAAGAATAAAGTCTACACGAGACTCCAGAGATCATAGCTGGTCATGATACCTTTTAAACAGATATTAACAACTAATTTCAGCAACGTGCTCTTTCTGAGCTGCAGTGTAACACATGGTCCCATCCTGGAGCTCAGTCATGTGAAGATTGATTATTAAATAATGAGAAATTTTTGTAAAACAGTTTTGGAAGCTTGAAGTAGGGTACAGTGAGAACTTGATGCACACATGCTAAAATTCACCTCTCTTCCCCCCAGACTAGTTTACCGACACATCATGAAGTACAAGTGGCCCACTAGTTGGGGATTCTTTGGCACATATCCAGGCAATATTCTTTAATTATTTTTCATTTGATAGATAATATTTTATATGTTTTTCATGTAAAATGTGATGGTTAAAGATCTATATCTATATCTATATCTCTATATATAGACTGGTTAATTCCAGCTAATTAGTAAATACATTTTCTCACACAGTCAAAATATTCTTAAAATATTTCAGTCTTACAATTGAGGGGATCCAGTGAGTATTTGTGTGAAATTGATGGAAAAGAACTGTTCGCTTCAATGCTGTGTTTCCATATGTTAAGCGATTTCACACTTTGTCCATCATGCTGCCATCTTTGATACTTCACTCCCTGCTGAGACAAAATACCCAACACCCAAAGTTAAAAGAATAAAGACTTATTGTTCTCAGTTTGTGGAGGTTTCAGTCCATAACAGGCTGGCTCCAAGGCAGGGTAGGAAAGCAGAGGGGCATTGGAGGAGAAATAGTTCATGGTGGGCAATGAGCAGCAAAGCAGAAGGCAGAAAAGAATGAAATATTGTAGCAGCAAGTAACAAGCAGCCAAGTGACCCTCTTTCTGTCCCTGATATCCTATGCAGGCTTACGGTACATCAGGTAGATAGCACTCACATCCAGGGTGGAGCACCATTAATCGCAACAACACACAGTGAATCAATCTGGTATCGTATCTTTCACCCCAGCAGCACACACCCTAGATCCAGCCATCTTCACAAAGCCACATGAGGCATTAGGGGATGTTTAGATTTAAACCATGACATCTGCCAACTATATCCATCCTCCTGCAGGTAGTTAGAAAACCCACATGATCTACAGCAGTATTACACATAATTCACTCCAACACTATGGTCCCTTTCACAGTTCTGAGCATGGATTTTTTCCCCATAGAATTGTGCTTCTGAGTCCACGTGAAGGACACAGTGGCTTTGGACTCCTTTATAGAGCTGATCAGCAGAGACTGCCAAACTGTTCCTCAGTTTAATAATTGTGTATTAGTTGATACATATCAGCCTAAAGGGACTTATACGGTCTACAAACTGAGGATATATTAATTTCTGGAAACTCATTTCATCTGACAAATATTCCAAGAATTCACTTTTCCCATAACTTTTCTTTGAAGATTTCAAATAATTTGTAATCAAGGAGTGACAGAAAGAGACAAATGGATAGATCCCTTGCAAAAGAGAAAGAGTCTAAGAGTATAAGAGTGAGATGAGGGGTAAGGGAGGGCAAAATAAGTAGAAAAAAGTTATGCCATGTACAGGAACCTAATTAATAACCTAAACAAATATAACATTATATATCATACATATGAAATAAGATGAATAATATCAATAACAGCAAAAATGGAAGAAATTATAATCAGTGGAATAGATTAGAAGATGCAGAAACAACTCCAGGCATACTTAGTTACCGCATCTTTGAAAAAGGAGCCAACCATAGTCACTGGAGGAAAGATACCCTCTTTAATAAATGGTGTTGGAAAAACTGAATTTCAACTGGCCAAAGATTAAAACTAGACCCTATCTCTCACCATGCATGAAACAAAAGTCCAAGTGATTTAAAGATCTATATATTAAAACAAAAGCTCTAAACTTGCTGAAAGATAAGATAGGTAGAACTCTTGAAGACATTGGCAAAGGAAAGACTTTATGAACAAATGCTCAGTAGCACAGGAACTAGCACAAAGAATCAACAATTGGGATCTCATCTTTTTAAAAAGCTTATGCAGTACAAGAGAAATTATCAATAGAACTAAGAGACAAACTACAATGTGAGAAAAAAAATTTGCCATCTGTTCCTCAGACAAAAGACAACTATCTAGAATGTATAAAGAACTCAAAAAATTAGACATTCAAATATAAAGACCCAATTCAAAAATGGGCTTCTGAAATGAACAGACATTTCTCAAACAAAGAAGTAAAAGCAGCAAATAAACATATGAAAAAATGTTCCACATCACTGGTCATTCAAGAGATGCAAATGAAAGCAACACTGAGATTCCATCTCACCCCAGAAAGAATGACTACTGTCAAGAAATCAATTAATAGCAAATGCTGGAGGGTTTGTGGGAAGAAAGGAACCGTTCTTCATTTTTGGTGGGAGTGCAGACTGGTGGTGCAACTACTGTGGAAATCAATATGGCGATACCTCAAACAACCAGGATTAGAAGTCCCATATGACCAGCTATCCCCCTGTTAGGTATCTTTCCAAAAGAATTAAAAGGGCCATACCACAGTGATATATGTGAACTCATGTTTATATTGGCACAGTTTATAATAGCTAAAACTGGGAAACTGCCCAATTGTCCATCAACTGGAGACTGGATAAAGAAGATGTGTTCTTTTTTTCATAAGATGGAATACTACTCAGCCATAAAGAATGAGAAAGTAGAGTCATTTATAGGTTAGTGCATGCACATTGAGGATTTATTCGTAAATGAAATTAATGAGACACATATGTAAACACTTAATAGTTTCTCTGCTTTGAAAAACTAAAAGATCAAAACATATAATTGATATTTTGTAATAGGAGGAAAAGGTCTAAAGGAGTAGGGGAAGTGGGAGGGTTAGGGGAAAGGTAAGAAGGGAAAAGCAAAAATATGAGAAAAGGAAAAACATGGAAACAAAGTCTTTGTGAACAGGGTAGGGTGGAGGGGTTGAAGGGAGGGCCAGGGAATGGGGGAAAAATAAGGACCAAGATATGTCATGTAAAGGTACAAGATCCCAATGACGAATGTAACTGTAGTGATACCTAAAATAATAATACCAATAAACTTTTTAAAAAATGGGAGCGAAGGGATTTAGAGGAGGGGGGGGAGGCAGGAATGGGAAGGGGATTAAAAAAGAATCAAGCTGTATCATGTACATTCCCCACTGCCCAAGAGGATTGCAAACTGCAGGTACTGCAAACATTTGCTAATAAAAATAAGTAACTGAACTTTAGTCATTGAAGAATGTAATACAAATTTTCATTGTTTATCTGAAATTAACATTTAACTGAGTATATTACATTTTATTTTACAAAGGGGGTGAGTCTGTTCTCTAAACTTTAGTCTGAATCTCAGAATGGTTAGAGAATTTTGGAGAGGTTAATACGCTTTTCAGATTTGTAATCCAAGTCAATAGGTGAAGATCTCACATGTTAATCTGATGGCTCTCTGTGGAAAGTTGCAGAGGCTTACAGGTTCACCTCAAAAAATCCTATTTAAGACTATATTTCTAGTGTACTTTAAACATGGAACAGGGGAAAATCCACTTTAAATTGAAAAATATGGTCATATTTCTCAGTGAAAAAGTACATCATCATTTTCCCACAAACAAATAAAAAGCCAAACAGGAAATAATCTGAACTTTAACAAGGGTTATATTTAGAATGTTGCTTAATACTTGTTCCATGGAAATTGTGCTTTACATTGGGTAGACTGCAGAACTGAGGATTTGTCTATTTTAATTTGTATTTTATCCTCGTTTCCCATCTATTATGTGATTTCATACAAGTTACTAATTTTCTGAGTTACAGTGTTTTCTAAAACAAAGGTGAGCACCATCCTCAGTGGAGGAAAGATAGCCTCCTTAATAAATGGTGTTGGAAAAACTGGATATCAACCTGTCACAGATTAAAATTAGACCCTTATCTTTCGCCATGCACTAAATTAAAATCCAAATGGATTAAAGATCTAAATATTAAAACAGAAACATTAAACTTGCTGGAAAGTAAGTTAGGTAGAACTCTGGAAGACATTGGTATAGGAAAAGACTTTATGAACAAATCCTCAGTAGCACGGGAACTAGCAGAAAGAATCAACAACTGGGATCTCATCTTACTAAAAAGCTTCTGTACTTCAAAAGAAACCATTAGCAGAACTAAGAGACAATCTACAATGTGGGAAAAAATTTTTACCAGCTGTACCTCAGACAAAGGACTATTATCAA
>NW_022900924.1:24793636-24818921 GCF_012274545.1 Fukomys damarensis
AAAAAAAAAAAAAAAAAAAAAAAAAAAAAAAAAAAAAAAGGTGAGCAAAACTTTCCTCATACCATTGTCAAAGGAAGTTAATGTGTACCAAAAAACAGAAAAACACCGTGTACAAGCTATGTACAGTATTCATTAAAACCAGATGCTATTATCATCATTATTAATAGATAAAGGAAAAAGCAACTGTAAAAATATAAAAAATGCTTCACAGAAAGTGTGTATAATTGTTTGCTATGTTAAAATAATTTTTATAGTTGGTTAACTGTAAAAATACGTAAAAATTTTAATTGAAAGTTCCTGTAATTGCTTGCTATCTTAAAACATAGCATAGAATTTTTATAGTTTGTTAGTATATATGCAAGGAGAACGTGAATTGAACTAGGAGAGTCAGGAGAAGAGTATTACCACCATCTGGCCCTAAAAACCTCTGTGGAATACATCTTTTGCACTTTGTGGCAATAAACTGATAGACAAAAGAGCACACTTATGTGAAAATCTTTATTTAGGTCAGGTTTTAAAATATGAATGCTGTAGGGCCGGGGATTTAGCTCAGCGGTTCAGTGGCCTGCCTTGCAAGCGCAAAGACCCGAATTCAATCCTGGTACCAAAAAAAAAAAACAAACAAACAACCAAACAAAATATGAATGCTGTGAAACTTCTCTGTAGCTAAACATAGTCCAGATTTACTAAGAGTTGTAGAAGAAAGGATTAAGAAATCTATAATACCAATCCTATTGTCTGTTAAACTTATTGACTATCAATCAAAGCACAAATTATAAAGTGATTTAATAGTGAAATGAAGGCCTTTCATTGGACACTTAACAGTCATTATTACTTTAGAGGAAGAGATTTAGGGAAACATAATCTGAATTTTGTTCATTGATAGGTTTCGAACTTTAGCTAGGATAATAATTTTAGCAGGTCTGTTTTCTGTGGACTACATTAGTTCTTCTTTTCCATAATAGTATACAAGCAATGAGATAATTTCTAACAAACTACTAGCATTGCAGTTTTTTAAACACCAATAAAAATCATAGTGACTTTTTAAAAAATTTTAATGTAATACAAGTAGATAAGATAAGAAAAAATAATATATTTTCATTTGTTAATATATCTTTCAGCTCACTTCCTAATAATACTATACCTTCCTTTTTGCATAAATCATTTTAATTAATAACAAAGTATCTCAAACTCAGTATAATTTTAAACATTTTTTTTTCTATTTCAAAATATCTATTGTTCTTTTTGGTCCTTATTTACACTTTCAGAGATAATATGATATTTACACATATGTGTTTTATTTATTTTACTTAAGAGTGTGATTTCAAAGTGCAGCCATTTACCTAGAAATGTCTCAAGTTTATCTTTGTTTTTTTAAGAATAAAATAAGTATTTATTTATAGTCTTAGAGTAAAAGGGGAAGCCTTAACTTGCAAGATAATCCTTCAGCAGCATGAACAACATACTTTTCATTTCCATGGAATGGAATCAAAACACAGAAACTACAGAGAACACACTAGGAATCAGCACAGGCCAGGAATGGGGTAGGAAAAAGACAAAGAAATGAGGCCTCAACACACAACACCCACTTCTCTGGGATCTGCTGACCACAGCCAGAAAGAACTATGGCTGGATGGCGCAATGAAGATAGGATCCAGGACAGAAGGAAAGCAAGTGGGTTGAGGGCTGGGGAGGGGCCTCACTAGGGTGTGGATTTAGTACCAGGTAAATTGCACCTGATATTCACACTACAAAATCAGTTTACATTACAAAATCAGTTGGCTCTATTTCTTAGAAGTACACACAAAAGGAAAAGGAAGATTTATTTGATCATTGCTTCATGAATCCTTTGCTTTGCTATTCTGACATCATCAGTAACAGGGATACTCACTCAGATTCAAATTAGCTGGTCTCCACCTGGAGTTTCTTTCTGTTCTGGGGCTTTTCTCGCTCCACTTGGAGCTGGAGTCTGAGCCCCCATGCAAGGCAGAGACGGTGCTGCCCCGGGTGTCGGTGTAGAGGCTGTTGTCTGAGGAGGGTTAGCTGATCTGCAGTTGGGCACTCGACCTCGTTTGCTCCAGTACATGGACTTGCTGCTCCAGGACAGCATTCTGCCTCTTGAGGTCATGGATGTTTTGCTGGTGTGCGTGTCTTTTCCTTCACGTGAACTGGATATAGTGGCTTTGTCTCGAATTTAAGTCTGGGATACCTTCTCTTCTCGGAGTGATGGGACTGAGTCCCACAAACTGGGAAAGCTGTCTTTGAAGTGGACCCTAAGTGTTTCTTCTAGTGCATCATTAGGAGCCCCGTTTGTCTGCATTGCTCTCCATTTCCATGTATCACTCATTCTCTATGGCCCAGGGAGCCCCCACAGCAGCAGCAACAACAGGGAGGGGGATCTGGGCAGGGGAGGGGGAAGTCACTGACAATAAGAAGCCAAATGCCCCCACACATTGGCTCACTCACACCCTGCTTTATCTTTTTTATGGCTGTATAGTACTCCATTTTAAAAACTCACATCTTTTTTCTATTCATCAGTTGATGGGCCTTTGGATTGTTTCTAAGATTTAGGTATTTCAAACTGTGCAGCTATAAACACGGATATGTAGATATCACTGTGGTATGCTGTTTTTAATTCTTTTAGGAAGATATCCAGAAGGGATATAGAGTTATGGACCAACGAGTTAGAAAAATAGAGATGTACCACACTCTGTGTCAGATTTGAGCCCATCTATTATAGCTGGTGGACAACAGGGGGCTAGCACCCAGAAAGTTTTGTGGCAATGGAAGTGGTTTGATTTCTCCTTTGAAATAATGCTTTCAGTTGGGGAAGGCTCAGGGGAGAGCAAATGGAATCTCACAGAAGCAGAAACATGTAAGGTTAGTGGGGGGCACAAGAAAGTTTCACACACTAGGTGAGCTACAAAACATTCTACAACTATACCAAGTTTACTGTCAAGCAGAATGTAGGGGTTCGGGCGCTTTGTTCAAGCCCAGGTACAAAGTGGGACTGAGGCACAAGAGGGAGTTGAGTTGGTTATCACAATACCTGGGTCAAATGGGGCCTCTAGTCCTACTTCTTTGAGGTATCACCATACTGATTTCTACAGTAGTTGCATCAGTCTGTACTCCCACCAGCAATGGAGAAGGTTTCTTTTTTTCCCACAACCCCAACAGCATTTGCTATTCGTTTATTTCTTGATAGCAGCCATTCTTTCTGGAGTGAGATGGAATCTCAGTGTTGTTTTCATTTGCATCTCTTGAATGACCAGAGATGTTGAACATTTTTTCATGTATTTATTTGCTGTTTCTACTTCTTAATCTGAAAAGTGTGTCTTCATTTCAGATGTCCATTTTTGGATTGGGTCTTTTAAAATTAGGGTAGGCTGATATTTTTCAATTCTTTTTACATTCTAGATATTAGTCCTTTTTTTAAAGAACTGCTGATTAAAAATTTTCTTATTCTGTGTATTGCCTTTTCATCCTGTTGGTGATTTCCTTTGCTGTGCAAATCTCTTTTTAATAATATGAAGTTGCAGTTGTTGAATCTTTCCCATGCAGTCTGGGTATTGTTTATGAAATCTTTGCCTACTCCTGTGTCTTCAAGTATTCTACCTATCCTCTCTTCCAGCAGGTTTAGTGGTTCCATTTTAATATTTAGATCTTTGATCCTTTTTTATTTTAGTTCAGTGTGTGGTGAGAGACATGAGTCTAGGTTTAGTCCTCTGCATGTAGAAAACCAGTTTTTCCAGCACCATTTATGAACGAGGCTATCTTTCCTCCAGTGAATGTTTTTGGTCCCTTTGTCAAAGGTAAGGTGTCTGTGCCAGGGTTTTAGCTTAATGGTTGGTGTCTGAGTGTGTTTGGGGCTCTTTCTGTATATTCCAGTCTATTACATTGATCATTATGTCTACTTTATTTGCAAGTACCATGCTGTTTTTATCACAGAAGCTCTATAGTATAATTTCAAGTCAGGAATTGTGATGCTTCCTAACTTGCCTTTGTTGCCCAGGGTTGTTTTTGCTATTCTAGGTCTCTTCTAGTTCCAAATGAATTTTAAAAATGATTTCTCTAGTTCTATGAGATATGTTCATAGTATTTTTGTTAAGATTGCATTAAATCTGAATCTCAATTTTGGGAGTATTGCCATTTTCACTATGTTGGTTCTTCCTATCCATGGGCAAAGGATATCTTTCTACTTTCTTATATCCTCATCCTTTCTCTGAATACAGTGAATTTTTAATATAAAGATCTTTTACTTCTCTTGTGATAGTGATTTGTACTTCTTTTTTTGATGCTACTGTGAAAGATATTGTTTCACTAATTTCTCTCTTACTGAGTTTGTTATTTATGTACAGGAATGCTATTGATTTTTGAGTGCTCATTTTGTATTCAACTTTGCTACTGAGTTTGATTATTAAATCTAGAAAACCTTTGATGGAATTTTTTTGGATCTTCTATGTAAAGTATCATGCCACCTATAAATAATGATAATTTAACTTCTTCCCTTCCTATCTTTATTCCTTTTATTTCTTTCTTGTGTCTAATTACCCTGGCATATATTTCTAGAATTATGTTGAATAGAAGAGGTGATAATGGATATTCTTGTTTTATTCCTGATTTTAGAAGAAAAGCCTTAAGTTTTTAAACATTATTTTGTATGATATTGCTTGTTGATTTGTCAGAGATGTCTTTATCGGGTTGAGATAAAGATCATCTATTCCAATTTTCTGTAGGGTATTTATCATAGATGTGCATTGGATTTTGTAAAATACTTTTAATACATCTATTGAGATGATCATGTCAGGTTTTTTTTGTCTTTGGCTCTGTTGGATATGATGATCTATATGTATTGATTTACACTGAAATTCAATTATAACTGAAATGTAGAGGTTTATCACTGTTTTGTTATTTTTCCTGCTGTTGGCTCCTTGTCTTTCCTTTTCACTTAATTGCTTGCCCTGTCTTGTGGCTTCTTTCTACTGGCATTTTTATTTTCATTTCTATCTTTTTTATTGAGTGTATTGGTACTCTTTAAGAATAAAGAAGTACAGATGCATTCATCATTGGGATCTTGTACCTTTACATGTCAGATCTATTGGTGTTTTTAGAGTTGTGGTCTTCCTGATCTCTTTCTAAAATAACCTTGAAGACATTTTATAGAGCTGGTTTAGTGGTTATAAATTTCTTCAGTTGTTCCTTGTCATCAAAGTATCTTATTTATCTATTCAATTTGAATGATAGTTCTGTAGGGCACATCAATCTGAGTGGGAGATTGTTTCTTTGCAAAACCTGAGATAATTCACTCAAAGCTCTCCTGATTAAGAGTTTGTGTTGAGAAATTTGCTGTGATTCTGATGTGCTTTCCTACATAGATGATTTGTTTCTTTTCACTAACAGCTTTTAATAATCTGTGCTCATGCTGAATTTCTAGGATCTTGATTATGCCTTATGTATATGGTATAGATTTATTTCAGTCCTGGCTCACTGGAGTTCCATATACCTCACTTATTTGTGTGTTGAATTCTTTTTCCATGTTTGGAAATTCTCTGCCATTACTTCTTTAACAAGGCTTTGTATGATGTTTACACCATCTCCAACTCTCTCAATGACCTCAGTCAATCATATATTAGTTTACTTTGCATCATCTTGTAATTGTTGAATTGATTTTTCACGATCTTTATTATTTTTTGAGTTTATTGGTACATAATAGGTATACAGTACAGTTGCATTCATTATTGGGATCCTGTACCAATGCATGACAGGTCTTGGTAAAGGGCTAGGTGTAGGGAAAGCAGGAAAGGTAGGGAAAAGGGAATAAGGGAAAAGAAAAAAAAATATGAGAAAATGAAAAAAATGTAAATAAAGTGTTTGTAAATGGGGAGAGGAGGGGATCCTTGCTATTTTTAAGATGTCTTTCTTTTCATGGTTATTAACTGCATTTCTTGTTCAAAAATTCTGTCCTCACCTTCATCCAATCTATTGCATATACTTTCAATGGAATTTTTAATGTCCTGGATATCTGTTTGAATCAGTTCCATGAATTCCATTTCTTTCTTATTTGAGGCATTCATGGTTTCCATCATTTTCTTAAGTTCCTCTATTTTTTTCTATGTCTACTCTAGATTCATTGAACATGTTTTTCAATTAATCATTTTTTTTTACCTGAGAGATTATTTTCTTTATAACCTCATGCAACTGTATTCTTACTTCCGCCTCTATCATCTCCGAAAATTCAGGTGGGTAACTTCTGCTTTCCTCTCTCCTATTGTGTCCTGGACTTGTTATAGGTGGGCTGCAGGTCTGGTATTGCATTTTGTTTTTGCATCTTGTTATTTTTGTTTTGTTTTGTTTGTTGATGCTTGTGACTTTCTTATGGTTGATAGCTTTATCACTAGTATCAAGGCTTCCCTAATAAATTTCTATTTTTCAGAGATGTCTTCTCTAAATATATATTTCTCAGTTTTTGTCTGCTCCAAGATCCTATCTTCTAAATTTATTAAGGATCAGAAGTTGCTGTTTATTTGGTTCAGCACCCTGTCCTTTGGTACTGGACTATGATGATGATTTTGGCCCTAGGTAATCTCAGTTTTGTCAAACAAGGGAGAATAATTAATTATGACAGGTAGGACATCCTGGCTAAAGTAATACAATTAGGAATATCGATAGACTCAAGCACAGCCTAGAAAATGACAAATTTTGGTAACTATTAATTTGGTATCTTTAACCATAGGAGCAAGTTCTAGTTATATAAAACAATCCAACATAAAGCAGGAGCTTGTATGCAAAAGCCTCCCCTCAGTAGGCTGATTTTATCCTCAGGGGGTGGGGATTTAAGAGAAATAGGGCAGAAAACAGAGATAAAGAAGAGAAATATAGTAAAAACAACACTAAAGGACAACAGAGGGTCACTCAAAGTTTGGATAACCGGGGAAGAGGGCAGGAGAGAAAGTGTGAAGGATTAAGCAAAAGAATATAAAGAATGAACCAGGATGATAAGATATGGTTTTCATTCACATGAAAATATTATAAACTCGAGAGAGGTAGTTGAGAAAAGTCAGCAAGAAGATGAGTAGAACAAGATAAACATAAAGGTACAAGCCTTAAAAAATAAACTGACAAAAAGAGGAACCAAAACTAACAAAGAAAGGAAAAAAGATACAAAATAAAATTTCTCTGAATTCCACAGTTCTATGGTGGTGTCCAAAGCAGATAGTGTTCTAAAACTGCTCTGCATCCTTGCCAATACTGGGTACAAATTTGATCTTTTGGAAGCTGGGGCTCCTCTTCAGCCAGCAGCTTTGCCTCTGTACCATATGTTACTGTGGCACCCTTAGGCTGAGCAGCCCAGGCCTGACCTCAGTTCTGTGTCCAGTTGGCTCCACTGGGTCACTCAGTCTTTGAACAGCATCCTCTGTTTCCCCCACACTGGCCCTTCTCTGTACTGTCCCAGTATGATTGACCAAGGGCAGGGCAGGTCGGGTGGTGTGCTGCTCAATCTTGGCTTTCCTCTACTGGGAGTTAACTCCAGTTACTTGCTGTTGCTAAAATCCCATGTGTCTTTCTGTCAAGTCGGTCACAAGTCACTTTCAGCTGCACTCCAGTCTCAAGTTTGGAGTGCACAAAGGAAGAAAGAAAAAGTGGGGAAGGGACTTGGCAGCCCTTCAGCTGCGGAGGGAGTAGAGCTCTGGTCTGCTCCGTGTATGCCAGTGACGGCAAAATGTACTGCCAGTTTACAGTGTCCCTTTGTGCAGAGGAGGGGTGAAGAGACAAGAAGCCTTATTTCCTAAATATATCCTGTGTGTCTTGAGTTAGCCACACTTTTTCAGTCCAGCAGTTTCTTGTATAGAGGCTTCCTAGTACGGTGATTCTTGCTTGGCACTGCCAGTGCTATTGATAGTCTTGTGGATTGATGCATTGTTTTATGAAGTCTTGTGCCTATGTTGTGTTTGATCTGTTAGTATCTTATTTCAGATTGGTTTTGACATGAGGATGTATGTCCCTCCTTTTCTGACAATTACCTGTGTTTTTAGCTGATGCTTCTCTGAGTGGGTCCAACTTGACTCCTCCTCCTTTTCAGCCATCTTGAAGCTCCACAGTGTATTCTCAGATACAGATTCGTCCTCCCATTTTGAGTCTGTTTTTTTTTTTTCTCTTTATTGAGTTTATTGGTACTGTATTGGTATACAGTACAGTTACATTCATTATTGGGATCTTGTAACTTTACATGACAGCTCTTGGTTTTCATTTTTTCCCCTTGTCCCTGCCCTCCCTTCACCTCCTCCTCCCCTCCCCATTTACAAACATTTTATTTCCATTTTTTCATTTTCTCATATTTTTTCCCTTATTACCTTTCCCCTACTTCCCACTTTCCCTACCCTTTTCTTCCTATTTCACATTGCCAATTATCTCATTAGGATCTTGTGTACTATTAGTTTTTCACACCAGAGAAACTACTCGGTATTTACACGTGTGACTTACTTATTTCACTTAGGAGTATATCCTCAAAGTGTATCCATTTTCCTATGAATGAATCTAATTTCTCATTCTTTATGGCTGAGTAGTATTCCATTTTATAGAAAAACCACATCTTCTTTATCCATATTCCAAATGATGGGCAAATGGGCTGTTTCCAAGTTTTAGCTTTCAGTCTGTTTCTTTCTGTGTTGTGGAAAATTGCTGCTATAGGCTTAAACTTTTAATTGATAATTTTTTTAGTTTCCCAAAATAATTATGCACTAACAAACTTTTGTAAGGAAGGAAGGAGGGAAGGGGTGGAGGGAGAAAAGCATAAAAGAAAAAAAGAAAAAACAGAGAGGGAAAGAAAAAAAGCAAGTCTTAACTTTAGATAAAAAGTGAATTTGTGTTCTTAAAATGAAGTATATTGCAGCTTGCAATGTAATATCTTCTATCAGCCTATAATTATTATCAGTTTCGCTGCAGGTTTCTGTTCACTACTTTCATATTAAAAAAAAAATTTCCCTCTTTCTCCAACCTGACCTTTTCGTATCCAAGTTGAACACCTTTGATGAAGATTATCTTTTGGCTATAGAAAGCACATTGAGAACAAATTGACTTATTGTTTAGAATGGAATCGGCTTTTATAAAAAACTGGATTCATATCAAATTTTTATGGCTTTTGGGTTGTCATTTTGCTACGTCTTGTATCTTTCTTTTAAACAACTTTTTAGCAATTATTTAAGTTGGATTTGATCCAATTCTTTCGCTTTCTCAGTTTTGCAGCAAATTATTTCCCTGGATTTACAGGAGACATAGTAGGATATAGCTTTCTTAAATTTATAGAATGCCTTCTTATATATTTTTAATATGCAGATAACTATTTGATAAACACTTTTTGCGTCTCTCACCTATTTCCTTTCCATGCTCCTTTTGTCTATATTTCATTTCTTTTCTTTACTGTACTGTTGCTTCTCATTTTAAATTCAGTTATCAGCTGGTTATCTTCATAGTGGTGTTTTGTCCTGGCATTTGCTAGTGATGTTTCAGAATACAACCTTTAATGATGTCAAATTAAGATGAAGTAATACTGGATATACATGGACCCTGAATGCAATTACTGGTGTATTTAGAAAGAATATATTGAAAGATATAGACAAAAACATACACAGAGGTAAAAAATGCCACGTAAGTTTGGAGGATGTCTACTGCAAGCCGTGATGCATCTAGGATTGCTGGCCACCACCGGAAGCTAGAAAGAGGGCAAAGAACTGATCTTTAGCAGAACTTTTGGAGGAAGAGTGGCCTAGCTGACACCTTCATTTCAGACCTACATCTTCCAGAATTGCAAACTGTAAGAGAAGAACTTTCTATTCTATTTAAATTACCAGTTTCGTCGTAGCTTGTTGCAGGAGCCCTAGAAGACTCATACAAAGTCCTCATACTGTGCATTCAATGTGATCTTTGACTACTTGCTATTCATAATGACATCAAGTACAAAATCAATTGTACTTTGATATTATTAATTCATTGAACAAAAGGATGCACATTATATCACTATCAAAACAGCACTGATAATATTTCTTGGGTGCCAGGTGTCTGCTAAGAACTATGCCAAATATTCTATATAGATTAATTTGTTTCCTATTCACAGCAATCTTACAAGGTACTAGTCATTATCATCTTTTTTTATTGATGAACTGAAAAACAGGAATATTCTATACTACCCTTTAAAGCTAGTTAAATAAAAAATATTATTGAATCTTAGTTCTTGCTAATATTTAAGTGAGAGTTTTTAAACATATTATACTAATTGATTTTGCTTCACAATAAAGATTCAAAATTCACTAAACTGTAAGGGGACATTATTGCCATTTATGCTCAGGGTTTAAATTAATATTTTATTCAAACATATGCTTTACAAGCTTCATAAAATCTAAAGGAGAGGCAATTTTTGGAGGCTGTGTCTGTTCTTCCCATTCCCTATCACATCAAGTCAATTTCCTGCACTAGTTCTCTACAGACCCCCCAAACACGATTTGCACAACACTAGTTTAAAACAGACAACATCATTTTATTGAAAACAAAAATGTGATTTATAAGGACCAAATAATTTACCCACAAACATTGCATCAGATCCCAGCAAAGCTGAGATTAATAGAAGTCCTACTGAGAAGAAGACCAGCCAACAATTTTTACAGCCTAATTAATAGGGAACATCTGGGCTTCATAGTTTTTCTTCTCATGGATAAAACAGGAAACCCAGGCGTTACCAAGCAAACTACCCCACAGCTGCAGGCAGTGCTATGAACAGCTGTGAACATTGTGCCTTTCTGAAATATTGCAGATGTTCTTAATTATAAACATTGTTGAGATATTAAATGCCATTTAAATAAAGATGAATTACAAAGGTGATAACTGACAGTTATAGAAAAATGTGAACACGTTGGCTATGCATAAAACACGTTATCTCTCATGTATTATCAGGCTATAAAATACAGATTGCTTGAGTCTAAAGAGGGTATAATTAATTTGAATTAACTTCTGAAAATTTATTTCCCCCACCTGATCATTGCAAATGGATTTATTTTAAGTGAGCACGACAGATAATTCACTCTTATTTTTGTCAAAATTCCTAGCTCTGTAAACCTTTACAGTTACGGTTTTGTAACAATCTAGCTACCCAAGAGTAAGTCACCTTTTTCAAGCATCAATAAGTTGTAATTTCTGCAAACTTTCATGTGATCAAAGTGTTTAATATAGTTAAAATACGTGGACCCTCACCTCTACCCTCAAATCAGAACTTCCTGTACTCAACTTTCTTGGAAATATGTAATTGAGATGATAAATAGAAAGAGTTAGAGCCAGTCTTTGAAGATTTTGAAAGAAGCTAAAACATTCAAAATAGATCGACATGGTCAAATATAGATTTCCTTTCATACTATCTATGTTTTAAGCAATTGATCTAAAATAATGAATCATTGATCATCTTAGTTTCTGTTACTAAGTTTATTTAGCGTTAATACATTTCTACAACTTTCTTATTTCTTTTGCATGGATAATTCAGATAACTTTGGAGTTCTAATAGAAGTTCATTAAAATCATATGAACTTGTGGGTCTAGCTGAGAATAATTCTGAAACAGTATGATTTCATAATATAGAAAAAGCGCCATTGTAACAACCAGGTAATTATTTTATATTACTTCCAAATTTCAATAATATTATACCTATAGATCATCTCAGATCATAATGAGACTTTAAATGTGCTGGAAAACAAAACAAAACAAAACACAAATATCTTGAGTCTTTTTCTTTAAAATCTTAGCACTGAACTCCCATTGTTTGAAAGTCTTATTGATTAGAAATTCTGTATCTGTACTGAAACTAGACTGTTGTCAGATCTGAGAGCATATTATAAGCTTCTTTTTATATAAACCAAAGGGTTTTACACAGAACAATTTGCATAAATGTTCTGGATTAATTTTTATAATACTTGACCTCCTGGAGTATATTTGTACAAGAGGAAAAAAAATCTTCAGAAACATGGAATAATCATAATTCATTAACACAAAAATCACTAACCACGATTTGAAAAAAGATAAATTAAATATTTTAAAATTAAAATATATGTAATCAAAAGTCAGTAATATTAGTCTGCAAAAATTACACAGTAGAATAGTTTTAATACATATATCTTTGAAAAAGATTCATATCCAGAATATAGGAGGTGGTTCTAAAAAGAAAAAAGGCTAGCAATCAAACAACAAAAATGGGAAGATAGTTTGAACACATTATAATAAAAATATACTGTCAGTAAGAATATGAAAAAGTCCCTGTTTTCTTAGTAATTAAAAGTAAAGTAAAGCAAAAGTTCCATGTCATACTGCCAGAGTGGCTAAAATGAAGAAAAGAAAAATCCAGAGAAATAGAAAATGTTAGCTGTAATGAAGATGGGAAGCCCACATTTTCCTACATTGTTGAAGGTGTGTACATTACTGCCATGCCTGAGTAAAGCAGTAAATCAACGTTTGTTAAAGCTGCATTGCATATCTCATGATATAGCAATTTTATTTTTAGTTATATCCCAGAATACATAGGAATGTATGCTTAACAAAAGAAATTAGTTCTAATGTGTATAGTGCCAGCATACATAATTCCCTCAACATAAATTACCCAGGTCGTATGGACTTCTATAATGCCATGAGAAAAACATAAATGAACACCTCTGTTAGCTGATAACTCATACAATAATAGATGATAGAGCTCTTTATCAAAGCAGACATTCTTATTATTCCCTTTCTGTACCATTATTAGTGAATTCTTTAGAACCTCCCTTTTTCTGGTGATGTACTCTATTGTTGACATCTTATTAATCAAGACACCTATTACCCTCTACTACAGGTCCGCACAGGTTCTTTCTGCTGGGACCTCTTTTGTTCCACTAGCTGTTCCTGTATTGCAGTGTCTTTCTAAGATATATCAGTCCTGCCTGTCTTATGGTATCTACTTGGCCTTAGGGTATTGGGTTTCTTTTGCTCACAGATCCTAGGGGTGCTACATTCTTTTTTTTAATTTTATTGAGTTTATTGGTACATTTTAGGGATACAGTACAGTTACATTCATTGTTGGGATCATGTACCTTTACATGGCAAGTCTTGATTCTCATTTTTTCCCCTTACCTCTGTCCTTTGGCTGCTGCTCAAAGAAGCAACCTGGCCTCAAAGTATTTGAGACAAAAGTCTTTACAGGTAGCCAAGTCTTACCTCCAATCTGTATATTCAGAGTTCTCTTTAAGAGCCCTTTTGGTTTCCCCTCTGGTCGTGGACCTGGCTAAGTTAGTGTGTGTCACTCTTCAAACAGTGCACTTTGAGGTATAAGATGTGAATTTCCTCCCTATAAAGCATCCACAACTTCTGGACGTCTTCTCCTTTTACTCACCTTTGGCAGTGGTAGAAGTGGAGGGCATCTTTATCCTCCCTACTCCAGAGATGAAGAAAAAATGCTGCAGCATTTTTGGAATTACTACATAACATCCTTACCAACCCTTTTCCAGCTGTCAAGTCCTTTTCATGCTTGTTATAATTTGGGTGTCAGTGATAATTGCAGAATTTGTTCACAGGTGAAATGAATGATATTGTAATACATAATTCTACATATCCATACTATTTCAGTATGAAGTCAGTATAAAGATTTTGAAGAAACATTTTCCATTTTTTGTTTTATTTTTTAAAGTCTGGAATGTACTTTATTTACAACTGCAATAGCTTATTTGTTTATTCAGGATTGATCCAAGGCCTCTACACTGAACTACATCTCTAGTACTGTTTAATGTTTTAAAAATTTTGAGACATATCTCGTAAGTCATTACATTTCCTAGGTTGATTGAACTTGGGAGCCCTCTGCCTCAACATCCCAGAGTGCTGGGATACAGGTGTCTGCCTCCACCCCAGACAGCATCTGTCATTTCTTTATAGCCATGTTTCACGTGTAGCCACATATTCCAGCACCATTATACTGGACAGTGCAACTATAGACTATTACTCCTTAATTGAAAGATCCATGTCTTATAGGTATACCTTTGTGTATGTGGTGCAGGGAAGGGTATTAGCAAATGCAAAATGAATAGATATATGAATAAATGCATAGGAATATAAAATTAAAATTAAAATATGTGTTCATGTGAAGAAAGTCACAGAAACTTTATTCAAGAGTTCTAGGGTTTAGACATAAATAGTATGGAAAAAATTTAGAGTATTCATGCATTAAAATAATGAAGAGTAAGATGAAGAAATAATATTCACTTGAGAATTGTTTGACCAAGTACCAAGTAATTTGCTTTTCTTTAAAATATAATTGGAAGTTTGAATGCAGCCAGTTAAGTTGAATGCTTTTTAAAGAAGAAGCAAGCTTGATGTGGCATCTAAATTGTCCCTAAAATACAGTTAAATCTGTTAGTGGTGACTGTGAAACTTCCATTTCTGAGGCCATTGAACACCATCCCCCAGCAAGCACCAAGAGGAAACATCTATCACTGTGAGTCATTCATTTAGTCACACAAAAATGAGAAGCCTACAATAAATTCCAGTTAAAGGTATCTTTGGAAAGAAGAGGAAATAGAATGAAAGAATGATCTAAATTTAATTTATAAATATTAAAATATTTAGGCATTTTATACTCAGCTTATAACCACGGTGTTTTGTCACAAATTAAGAAAGTGATATTGCATTTCTCCCTCTCAATGCCTCATTCCAATTTGAATACATAGTTGATGATTTTTTTCTACTAATTGTTTAAACATCAAATAATATTTCACCTCCAAATGTATCGGGTGAATGTTTACAACATATAGTAAGATAGGAAATACATTAGCCTAATATATTTCAAACCTTATCAAAGGAATAAGAAGAAATAAAAATCAATAAGTACCTTACCATCTTTAATATTTTAATTAGAATATCAATAGAAACCTCCAGACAAAAATATAATAAACTATATGTTTTTCACTGAATTGTCAAATAATGTAGGATTTGTAATGATATATTATTGATGAAGAGGTTAAGAATAATGAGAACAGTACTGCATTGTATTGCTGGTCTACATGTGTAATTTGTTTGTCATACTTCAGCTTAATTCTGTCTCCTTTTAAAAGACTACATAGTTATAAAAAGTAGAATGTAGTGTTTCAGTTATATACCTTTAAGACAGTCAGATAAACCATTAATTTAATCAAGGGTATTATAAAATTGCAAATAATTATTTGTCTATATGGCACTTTCATATACTATTAATATCGTAGTTATGTCATATTTTAAGACTATAGTTTATCATTTATAACAGAAGTTTGAAACTCATATTCTATGAAAGTAAGCTACGTAATGTTTGCACTCCTAACTTTACTTATCAAATTATTTTTATACACAGTAAAGAAAATAGAAGATTTAAAGTTGAATATTAAATGTAACAGAGAATGCAAAACGATGGAAATTTTTTCTAACTTCCATCTGAACTGCAATCCTCTCATTTCATTTCTTACATCTCCTCCCTAATAAGGCAGCAATTTAGCAGAAGTAATTCAGTTCTGTGAAAAGCAATTTTTTGGTTATAAATTTCTCTGATAAGAAAATATTTTTGTAGAAAACAAAAACAGTCCTAAAGCCCTAGGATAGAGCAAGATTAAGGTTCCTTAGACCAACACAGCTCTGTAACATTATTGGCATTTGAAAATTTGCCAGACATTAGAATGATGTTAGGTAAAATAATTGAGTGGTTTCGTTTTTAAAATTTTAATACTTTACAGATATACTGAAGCAAACTTCAAACACCAAGTCGAATATATGGAGAGAAGAATCTCACTTAGTTCTGCAGTCCTAGGTCAAACCACTGCATTGTAAAACCAGCATAGATTATCTATCTAAAATATCTGAAAACATAAACTTCTGAATTGATGTGCTGCTTCTATTTCTTTATCCTAGGTTGAATGATTTGTTATTACAATTGCAATACATTTTTATGCTACTTGATATAGAGCCAGGAGAAGGGGAAAATCACAATCTGAAAGGTTTTAAGTCTATCATGAATATAATCTAAATCTTTTCCATATGCTTTAATATTTCGCATATGGCATTTGTGTCAGGAAGTAGCTAGAAGGAGAAAAGAAAATGAAAACAAAAATCATGAACGCCAAACCTTATCATCCTTGACTGCAATCCTCATTATCTATTTTATCAATTGAAGAATGCAATTGCTATTTTTCTTGCTGCTCCAAATGTCTATCACCTGTACCTGAATGTCTTTCACTGAAAATGTCTGCTACATGAATTCTCTTGAAGATATACTTTTTCATTCCATGCAAAAACCTTCTGAGGATTGTTTTGTTTGACTTACAATAGCTAAACTCTTCAGTTTGTCATGGAAGTCTTTCTTTTGTTTGCCCAGTAACTAATCTTTCATTTTTACTTATATTATCCTCGAATATATTTTGTACTTTCTGAGTGGATCTATTTTTGTTCATGTTCCATGGTATTTTATTTATTCTTCCTTAAAAGGTGTTTATTTTATTTTGCTCTAAAATCTATTTTTTAATAAGTATTTGTGCTATAAAGTGCAAAAAATTACAAATACATCTAAAATCACGCCATTAAAAATCAAATAGTTGAAAAGAAATAACATTTTAAATTAGCAAAACTTTTCCAGTATGTTTCTTTGAGCAAATTTAGAGTATGAAATGGCCAGATGTGCAAGTTAAAAAAGCAAGTCAATTATATATAGAGAAAAATAATTATACTCTTTAAAAAACTCACTACTTTATTTGATGACATAGATTTTAGTACAAAGTCTAGATTATTTTTAAAAAATAACTTTATGGTAATGTTGAAGGAACTGGAGAAATATGGCAGAATAGAACTTCCCAGTAGCACTCTCTCTCTCTCTCTCTCTCTCTCTCTCTCTCCAGACAAAAAAAAAAAACAAGAACAAAACATACTTTCACAAAAATGGAGGAAATCAGGTGAATGAAAAGATAGATTGAAGAGAATAGAAAGGCAATTTTACATTAGCCACAACACCTTTCGCTCAATCCTAGATAACAGAATGTGGTGTCACTCTCTGCTTGAGAGGGAGAGAGTGAAGTCACTATTGGACTTTGTCTGAAAAGCTTACAGGAAACCCACCCCAGTAAAACCCATCTCTGGGCCTCCAAGCCTTCCCTGAATTAGGCTTGAGGCTATAATCATAAGCACCATAGTTTCCAGTAGATGCTGTCATGGGAGCCCGTCTTCCAAAAGCACTCAACAGGTCCAGGCACTGGACTGGTCCAGTGCCCAGGCATCCCTGAGCATCCCTGACCTGTGGCCCTACTTGAACACAGGACCACCTGCTTGCCACACAGTTGGTCTACAGCATTGCTGTCAGGCCAGACCACGTCCACCACTTGGTCAGACAAGTGAAAAAGAAAAGAGCAAATGATCTACAAATGAACTACAAAGCAATTAATAAAATGATAATAATATATATCAACAATTCCCTTGCATATAAATGGATTAAAGTCTCCAAACAAAAGATAGTATAAAAACAAAAATCTAATGGTAAGCTGCCCAATGGAAATGTAGCTCAAAAACACACAGAATGAAAATGAAGATGAAAAGTTACTGTAATAAGAGTAAACTAAAAGAAGTAAAAATTCATCAGATTAAATACACTTTAATTTTAAAATGTTGAAAAATCAAATAAAATCATTATGGAAGGAATAAAGGGTGAATTTATCAAGAGGCTGTAACAACTATAAATCCATATATACCCATAATTGAAGCACCTAAATATTTAAAGCAAATATTTCTGAAACTGAAGGGACATATAGACTTTAGTACAGTAGTATGGGACTTAAATGGCTCACATTCATCAATGTATAGATGATCAAGACAGAAAATCAAGACAGAAAGATTTATTTAAAATTATTTTACACAAAATGAACCAAAAACACATATCACAACATCCCACTGGGCAGCAGAATATTCATTTTGCCCAAGAACAAATATTTCATTCTTTAAAATAGATCATACAGGAGATCTCAAAAGATTACCAAAATTAAAGAAGATGTGGTTTTTCTATAAAATGGAATAATACTCAGCCATAAAGAATGAGAAATTAGATTCATTCATAGGAAAATTGATACATACTGAGGATATACTCCTAAGTGAAATAAATAAGTCACATATATGTAAATACCAAATAGTTTCTCTGGTGTGAAAAACTATAATAGCACATAAGATCCTAATGGTATAATTGACAATGTGAAATAGGAAGAAAAGGGCTAAAGGTGTAGGGAAAGTGGGAAGGGTAGGGGAAAGGGAATAAAGGAAAATAAAAAAATATGAGAAAATGAAAAAATGGAAATAAAGTGTTTGTAAATGGGGAGGGGAGGAGCAGGTGAAGGGAAGGCAGGGACAAGGGGAAAAAATGAGAACCAAGACCTATCATGTACAGGTACAAGATCCCAATAATGAACGTAACTGTACTGCATACCTAAAATGGACCAATAAACTCAATAAAAATTTAATTGTATCCAGTGTCTGTTGCCAGCACTAATATTATAAAGTTCTAAATAAGTAAGAAGTAAATGTTTAGAATATTTATAAATACATGAAAATTAAACAAGGTGCTTCTTAATGATACAAACTGTTTACAGGGAAAAAAAAAAAAACCCTGAGCTACAGCAAAAGCAAGCTTTTTTCGTTTTTGCTGTCTTCATGGCGGCCGTGGTTGAACCCAAGCCCTCAGTCATGCTAAGGAAGATTTCTACCACGGAGCTGTGCCCTCTGACCCAGGCAGTCCTAACAGGAGAGGTATAGCAATAAATACTTGCACTAAAAAGAGGGGAGAAACAAAACCACACACACAGAACTAGTATTTCCTCTTAAGAAACAAGAAAAATGTAAAATGAGCCAAGCCCAAAGTTAGTTGAAGGAAGGAAATAATAATTTTAAAAAACAGTTAGGAAATGACAGAAAGAGATATTATAAAACAAAAGAGATAAGTTGACAAAACCAAGATTCTTTTCAGAGATAAGCAAAATGGGCAAGCTAATTTACATGAGAAAAAGAGAAGACTTGACTAAATATATTCAGAAATAAAAGACATGACATCAAATTGGTACCATAGCAATACCGAGGGTCACAAGAAAATACTATGCATAGTTATATATCAATAAATTTGATAACCTAGAAAAAATAATAAAGTCCTAGACACAAGTATATAATCAATTGAATCATAAAGTAACCAAAAACATCTGATATAACAGTAAAGAGATTGTGCCAGTGATAAAAAGCCTCTCATTACTAAAAAATTTCAGAATTTGAGAGTTTCACTGATAAATTCTACCAATTTCATAGAATTACTATTAAGAATCTTTCTCAAAGTCTTCCAAAAAATTGAAAGAAGAATATTTTCAAATTGATGTTATGATTAGTTGATATTATATCCAGACAAGGACACCATAGGAAGAAAATATGTATAGGCCAATAACTTTAAGTAACTTAGTTACACAAATCCTTAAAGAAATACTAACAACTAAATTCAACATCACATTAAAAGGATGATTCACCATAATCAAATGGGATTTATGTCTGGGTGCAAGAATGATTCATCATATGGAAATCAATAGATGTAACAAACCATATTAACAGAATGTAGAAGAAAAATAATTCATCATCTCAATAGATGCAGAAAAAGAAAAGGCATTTGATAAAGTACAACATAACTTCATTATAAACACCTTCAACAAATTAGCCATGGGAGGAAAGTACTGAGCACAATAAAACCTGTGTAGGTCAAGCTAACTTTAGAAGCCTACTTCTGACACTGCTACTCAACATAGTAATGGAAATACTGACTGGAACAGTTAGACAAGAGAAAGTTATAAGAGGCATCCAAATTGGAAAAAAAAGGAGTAAAATTTTCCCTGTTTGCAAATAGTAAGTTCTTGTATGATGAAAACTCTAAAGACTATACCCAAAGCTGTTACAATTGATACAATTTTCAAAAATGCAATCAGTATACAAAATCTAGCTGCTTAAGAGAGTAACAAACTGTCTAAAGTAGAAATCAAGAAAACAATTTCATTTTCACATATAAATGGAAAGTTATCCCACTTTCATAGGTTAGAAAACTAATATCTTTAAAATATCTATACTGCCAAAGCAACTTGGATTCAATTCACTCACTGTCAGTATAATTCTGTAATTATATTTGAACATAGACAAAACATAAACATTAATCACAGAATAAAAATAACCAAATATTTTAATCTAAGTGGCTGTTATTTTTTTCAAAATACCTGTTTAGTCTTGCTACATCTTAGCTGCCTTCTATGTGTGTATGTGTGTATATATGTGTGTGTGTGTGTGTGTGTGTGTGTGTGTGTATATATATATATATATATATATATATATATATATATCTTTTTGTGGTACATTTTAGGTATACAATGCAGTTACATTCATCATTGGGATTTTGTACCTTTACATGACATATCCTGGTTCTTGATAAGAATACTAAAATATGTAACATTGATTTACATTGTGCTCTGCACTCAATCCAGAGTGAAGTCTCATTTCCTTAGAACTTTTCCCAAAATATCTATGGAGATGAAATACTACAGTGATACCGGTACATTTTAGGTATACAATGCAGTTACATTCATCATTGGGATTTTGTACCTTTACATGACATATCCTGGTTCTTGATAAGAATACTAAAATATGTAACATTGATTTACATTGTGCTCTGCACTCAATCCAGAGTGAAGTCTCATTTCCTTAGAACTTTTCCCAAAATATCTATGGAGATGAAATACTACAGTGATACCTTGTTACTGAGATAGCCCTTTGTTCCTGTTGCTCTGAGATCTTTTTCTGGAAATTAGTTGATTTTAAATGACAAATATAACTTTATATTTTTCTCTCTTTCTAGTTGGAAGTAGAAGAAACATACAGCTAGCAAACACCATGAATCATGTTTGAATTATTTATTTTCTTTTTATTGTTTTCCTTTTTATCATATTTCCCCTTATTTATGAGTTCCTTCTGCAATTTCTTTTGTATGTTCATGGGTTTTACAATTTCTTTTTGTTTCTTCAGCATCAAAGGAGGAAAGGTCAGAGATTTCTCTTTTGAATTGTCTTTCTTGCCTTTCCACCCAGAAGTTCAAATGACTCTTCCCTTTATATTTCAACTTACCAAAGATAATACTTTTCATTCATTTGAAAAAAAAAATTACTACCTAAACCATTCCCTGACTGAAGCTGAAGTAAATTATTTATCTTTTGGAATCCTGGATTCCCTCTGTTATATACAAATTATAATTTAAATTACTGCCCCAAACAAGAGCTCCTCAGGAAGAAAAGGTAATATTTTATCATTTTGTATATAATAGGAATGCTAAACAAGTACATGGATAGATTTGATGGGCAGATTAGTTGGGGGTAAATTTTTAATAATGAACTCAAAATTATGGCCAAATTGACCAGGAAGCCAATGCAACACTGAAATGACGGAAAGATAGCTATGTCTTAAAAGAAAATTATTTGAATCATCTCCCTCCTCTTCATCCTCTCCGTTCCATTTGCATGTAAACACTTTGAATAATAGGCTTTCTGTGTATGAAAAGTTTCTTGCAAATAAAATATTGACTACAAACAAGCATATCAAAGTGACTTTTATAAAGTTATCTATAAAAATGATCATTTGAATAGATTCATTCATAGGAAAATGGATACATATTGAAGATATACTCCTAAGTGAAATAAATAAGTCACACGTGTAAATACCAAATAGTTTCCCTGGTGTGAATAATCTGCAACAATGCATAAGATTCTAATAAGATTACTGACATTTAGAAATGGTAAGAAAGGAGCTAAAGGTGCAGGGAAGGTGTGATGGGTAGGGGAAGAACAAAAAGGGAAAAGAAAAAAAATGTGAGAGAATGAAAAGATGAAAATAAAGTGTTTGTAGATGGGGAGGGGAGGGGGGGGGAGGGGAGGGCAGAGGTAAGGGGAAAAAATGAGAATCAAGACTTGCCATGTAGAGGTACATGATCCCAACAATGAATGTAACTGTACTGTATCCCTAAAATGTACCAATAAACTCAATAAAATTAATAGTAATAAAAAAATGATCATTTGTCATAAATTTTTGCAACTTTTTTTTTCTTTGATATATTATAGACCTCTATAAAACTCAACTTAATAAAATTTTTAAGAAAGTGGAAAAGGTAGGAGAAAGGTAATAAGGGAAAAGAAAAAAATATGAGAAAATTAAAAAAATGGAAATAAAGTATTTGTAAATGAGGACACGAGGAGGGCATGAAGGGAGGGCAGGGACAAGGGGAAAAAATGAGAACCAAGACCAGTCAATGTAAAGGTACAAGATCCCAATAATGAATGTAACTGTACTGTATACCTAAAATGTACCAATAAAGTCAATTAAAAAATAAAATTTTTAATTGAATTAATTTTATGTAGTTTAATAAGAAATCAACTGAAGAAAGCCTTGGTATCTTCTCTTATTTTTTGACATTATTAGGCATAATTCTGTTGTATATATTTCAGTGTTTATATATAATCTTATTATAAGATTTGTTAAACACTGCAAACATACTAAAATAAATAAGAAATAAAATATTAAAAAATTAGATCAAAGGGCATGCTTATTTAGAATTATATGAGGTATTTCAAGGCTAAAGGACAAATAGCACTAGTGATTTGCAAATGTATGACTAATATATCATTATTTTATTGTATTTCTTAACATTTTACATCAGATAAGTGACAAGTTGATATAATTGTGCTGCTTATTTTTCCCTCCCTGACTACTGGGAATAGTTTTTAAATGTTTATCAATCCTTTATGGGATTTTTGTTTTAATTGTTTCTATTTTTGGCCTAACAATTATTTTAGAGCTAATTTTCTGCATATCATTTGTGATAACTCTGTATTTTTTATGTATGTCACCTTATTTCCCTAAGCTAATAGAGAAATTAAATTAGCTACTAAATTAAAAAAATTTAAACTAGATAGAACTATCTCTCCTTTTTTTTGCTTTTTGTACCAGGGATTGAACTCAGGTCCTTGCACTTGCAAGGCAGGCCACTGAACCACTGAACTAAATCCCCAGCCCCTACATCTCTCTTGTTTTTGTTGTTTCAGGATTTTCAGATAGAACATAGTCCTCAGTTCTGCCCTAAAATATTTCATCACTTTTATCACTTTTCATCACTTTTTGAAATTTTGGATTTAAAATTTGATTTATTGTTCTAAAATAATTTTATACTAAAACAGAGCATCCCTTTCCTCTCTTCCCACAGATAAATGATCATTAGCGCTGGCACATTTTATTCATTTTTAGTACTGGGAATAAGATCTAGGACCTTTGAACTGTACTAAACCCTAAGCCCTATTTATTTAATTATTTATTTTTGGGACTGGGGATTGAACTCAGGACCTTGCACTTGCCAGGTAGGTGTGGCACCACTGAGCTAAATCCTCAGCACTTAGTCCCCTTTATTTATTTTTTGCTTTGAGACAGGACTTCACTAAGTTGCTAAGTTGCCCAGGCTGGGCTTGAACTTATGATCCTCTTATCTCAGCCACCCAGAGTGCTGGAAATGTATGCATGCATCTTCACATCTGCAGCGCTGGTACCATTTGCTATATATACTATTCTTTGCTTAATACATCGAAATAGCAATTTTTTTGGTAACATTTTTCACAATCACTAGCATTTCTAAGATCTAAAATAGAAAAGATATAAAAATTAATGCCTTCTTTTTATATCAATGAAGATAAAGAAATTAGCAAAACAATTGGATTCACAGTAGTTTTTAAAAATACCTAGGAATCAACCCAACTAAAGAGGTAAATAATTCTACAGTAAAAATTAAAGAACATTGAAGAAGTAAATCAAAGAAGACACTGAAAGATGGAAAAACTGCACATGTGCATGGATCAAAAGAATTAATACAGTTATCAAAACAATCAATCGATTCAATCCCTGTAAAAATACTAATGACATTCTTTATAGAACTATTTTAAAATCCTAAAATTTATATGGAAACAGAAAAATCCAGAGTAGCCAAGCAATTTTATACAAAAAGAGCAAAGTTAGAAGCAACACAGTACTCAATTTCAAATCTTACAGTGAAGACATAGTAACCAGGACAGCAGAGCACTGGCCTAGAAACAGACACATAGACCACCAGAGTAAAGTAAAATCGAATAGATTAGATTAGAGTAGTACAGAGTAGAGGAGGAAGACACAGACACAATCAAAAGCACTTACGGCCTGCCTGCCTGCGATCACCCGGCGGCGGGCGCGCGACCTCCTGGCCTGCGCGACAACAGACCCAGGAAGGAAGGTAGCAGCGTGGGCGCCCTTAAAACACCCCCCCATTCTCAAAGCTCCTGATTGGGCCAGTCCTTAGACCAACTCTGCAGAGGCACAGGTTCTCATGAAGGGTAGTTTTCTGAGCTCCCAACTTTGAACATCTTTAAAGAAAGGTCAGGGGAAACCTGTAATAGAACTGAGTGGAGTTCAACCCTGAGGGTAAGGAAACTAAAGTTAGGCCTTGTAGATTGTGTTCAATCTCAGTCGTGGGGAACAGCCATTGGCTAGCTGAGACCAGGGGATTTGGTTCCGCATATGGCTGTGCATGTGGTATAATATGAGATCAGAGACAGCCTGAAAGAGGACCTTCAAATTCTTTTTGTTTCTCTCTCTCTTTTTTCTTTTTTCCTCATTCCATCCTAAAATTTCTTTCTTTTTTCTGTCCTCTCTCTCCAACTAAGTCTCTTGCTCCACCATATTGTCCCTCATCTCCCTTTTTATTCCAGCTCCTGAATAACTCAGACTTCTTCTTTTATTATTTTTTGTTTTTAGGAGGGGTTTCTCTTTATGTTCTTTTCTCCACTCATTTTACCTCACTCATGGCTCTGTACCTTCAAGGGAAGGCAAGCGACTGTTATTGTTAAGGGGATATATTCCTGTCCTTATTCCTGCACTCTCTCTATCCCCCCTGAAGTTAATAGCTTTGTAAAGATAGTAAGGTAATTCTACAACCTCTGGATTCACTTCAAACCTGCTCTCTTTCACTTATCTAATCCTTTCATTCTAAGTCGAACCCCCCATCCTAAATGGTAAAGAAGCTATATTGAAAAGCATATTCACTGCAAACATACTATGGGCTGCTTCTTGAAATTAATTTAATTCACATGAGTTAAAGGTGATACATTAATGACTACAACAAGTGGTCAGTTGGCAAGCTGTGCCTGATCCTATT
>NW_022900924.1:24820813-24893454 GCF_012274545.1 Fukomys damarensis
CCTCCAACCTAGACTGATGTATCCTGCAAAACTCTCTTTCAAAATAGATGGGGAAATAAAATACTTCCATGACAAAGAGCACCTGAGAAATTTCATGAACACCAAACCAGCACTGCAAGGAATTCTAAACAATATCCTAGAAAAGGACAACAAAATTCACAGTAACATGAGGCCCAACAGACCAAATCAAATAGGTAAGGCGAGAAACTAAAAGGAGATGGGAGAATAACTAAAGAGAGTCAACAAAAGGACAACAATATGACAAGAATAAGTCAAAATATATCAGTTGTAACCATCAATGTTAATGGCCTCAATTCACCAATCAAGAGAAACAGATTGGTAGAATGGATTAAGAAGCAAAATCCAACAATATGTTGTATACAAGAAACACACCTAGTGTAAAAGGAAGTCCATAGACTGAAAGTGAAAGGATGGAAAACAATTCTCCATGCGTCAGGAGTCCAGAAAAAAGCAGGGGTAGCAATCTTATTCTCAGATAAAGTAAATTTCAAACCAAAACTCATTAAGAGAGACAAAGAAGGACACTACATCCTTGTAAAGGGAACAATTCAAGAGGAAGAGCTGACAATCATAAACATATATGCACCAAATACAAATGCCCCCAACTATATAAAACAAATATTAAGTAACATGAAAAACCAAATAAGCACTAATACAATTGTAGTGGGGGATTTAAATACCCCACTATCACAAATTGACAGATCTACTAGGCAGAAAATCAACAATGAAATAATAGAACTGAACCAAGCTTTGGAAC
This sequence comes from Fukomys damarensis, assembly GCF_012274545.1. Taxonomy (NCBI): domain Eukaryota; kingdom Metazoa; phylum Chordata; class Mammalia; order Rodentia; family Bathyergidae; genus Fukomys; species Fukomys damarensis. Next base: position 24,821,592 of record NW_022900924.1, read on the forward strand.
ACATGGACTTAATAGATGTTTATAGAGTATTCCACCCCCAAAAACCAGAATATACATTCTTTTCGGCTGCACATGGATCATTCTCCAAAATAGACCACATACTGGCTCACAAAACAGGTCTAAATAAATGCAAAAAAATTGAAGTCATCCCCTGTTTATTATCAGATCATAGTGCAATCAAACTAGACATCAATAGCACAAGAAACTATAGAAACTTCACAAGCACATGGAAACTGAACAACACTCTCCTAAACAATCAATGGATTACAGAGGAAATTAAAGAAGAAATTAGACAGTTTTTACAAATAAATGAGAATGCCAATACAACATACAGGAATCTTTGGGACACAATGAAAGCAGTTCTACGTGGAAAATTCATAACATTGAATGCCCACACTAGGAAAACAGAGCGGGCTCAAATAAACAACTTAACGATGAAACTTAGACTCCTAGAAAAACAAGAGCAAGAAAAACCCAAAGCTCGAACAAGAGAGGAAATTATAAAGATCCGAGCAGAAATCAATGCAATTGAAATTAAGAAAACGATACAAAAAATAAATGAAACAAAGAGCTGGTTTTTTGAAAGAATAAATAAAATTGACAAACCCTTAGCTAATCTTATCAAAAAAAGGAAAGAAAAGGCTCAGATCCATGCAATTAGGAATGAAAAAGGCGAAGTCACAACAGATCCGAAAGAAATCCAGAGGATCATGAACACCTACTTTGAGAACCTGTACTCTAATAAAATGGAAAACACAGAAGAAATGGACAGATTTCTAGATACTTATGAATTACCAAAGTTGAACGAAGAAGATAAAAACATTTTAAACACCCCAATCACAATCAGTGAAATTGAAAATGTAATTAAAAACTTACCAACAAAGAAAAGCCCAGGCCCTGATGGATTCACTGCTGAATTTTACAAGACATTTAGAGAAGAACTACTACCATTACTCTTCAAACTTTTCAATGAAATTGAAAGAGAAGCTATACTTCCAAATTCATTCCTGGAAGCAAGTATCACTCTGATTCCCAAACCAGAGAAAGATACAACCAAAAAGGAGAACTACAGACCAATCTCCTTAATGAATATAGATGCAAAAATCCTTAATAAGATACTAGCAAACAGAATACAGAGGATTATTAAGAAGATCATCCATCATGACCAAGTCGGATTTATTCCAGAGATGCAAGGGTGGTTCAACATACGAAAGTCAGTGAATGTAATACATTATATTAACAAAGTCAAGGACAAAAACCATATGATCCTCTCAATAGATGCAGAAAAAGCATTTGATAAAATTCAACACCCATTCATGATAAAAACCCTGCAAAAAATTGGAATAGATGGTCTATACCTCAATTTAATAAAGGCTATTTATGAAAAACCATCAGCCAACATCATATTGAATGGCCAAAAACTGAAAACCTTCATGTTAAAATCAGGAACAAGACAAGGATGCCCACTATCGCCACTTCTCTTCAATATAGTTCTGGAAACATTAGCCACAGCAATTAGACAAGAGAAAGAAATTAAAGCAATAAAGATAGGAAAGGAAGAAGTTAAACTATCATTATTTGCTGATGATATGATACTCTACATTGAAGATCCAAAAAACTCCACCAAAAAACTTCTAGACTTAATTGACAGATTCAGTAAAGTATCTGGATACAAGGTGAATACCCAAAAATCAATAGCCTTTCTATACACAAATAACAGACAGACAGAAAGAGAAATAAGGGAAAAAATTCCTTTTACAATAGCATCCAAAAAAATGAAGTATCTAGGAATCAATCTAACAAAAGAAACAAAAGATCTCTACACTGAAAACTACAGCACTCTGAAAAAAGAAATCGAAGAGGATATAAAAAAATGGAAAGATATCCCCTGCTCCTGGGTAGGAAGAATCAACATAGTGAAAATGGCCATACTACCAAAACTGCTATATACATTCAATGCAATGCCAATTGAAATTCCAACACTATATTTCACAGAACTAGAAAAAAGAATCCAAAAATTCATTTGGAACCACAAGAGACCTAGAATAGCAAAAGCCATTATAGGCAATAGTCACATGGCACCAGGTGTAACAATTCCCAATTTGAAACTATACTACGAAGCCACTGTGATAAAAACAGCATGGTACTGGCAAAGAAATAGGCCTGAGGATCAGTGGAACAGACTGGAAGACACAAAAACAAATGCATATGTACTCAGCTACCTCATTTTTGACAAAGGAGCTGACCATCCTCACTGGAGGAAAGATAGCCTTTTTAATAAATGGTGCTGAAAAACTAGATTTTCATATATATAAGATTGAAATTAGTTTCCTACTTCTTGTCTGTACATAATAAAATCAGAATGCCCCAAAAGTATAAAGCATAAGATCTAAAACTTTTTAAGTATTGACAAAAATACCTTGTAAGAAGCAATTGAAGCTATAGATTCAGGCAGATTTTCTGAATAAGACTCAAATAGCATAAAAATAGTAATAATAATAATAATAATAATAATAATAATAATAATAAGCAAATAGAACTATTCAAATTAAAAAAGTTTCTGTCCACCAAGGAAAACAGCTTAGTGCAGAGAAAGCCCATAGGATGGGAGAAAATCAATGATGGGTATTTTTCTGAAAGAGTATGAATATCTAGAATGTACAGAAACTGAACACCAATAATCTAAATCAATCAGTAAATATGACGCTGAATTGAACAGATACTTCTCAAAAGACGTATAAATGACCACTAAGTGTATAAAAATTATTCAGCATCTTTATCCATTAGGTAAATTCAAACCAAAACTGCATTGAGAGTCTATCTCATCCCTGTCAGAGCGGCCATTAGCAAGAATATAAAATCATTAAATACCAATGATGGTGTAGGGAAGAAGGATTTATTTTACATAGTTGATGTGAATGTCAATTAGTATAGCCACTAAGAAAATCAGTATAGAGGTGACTTAAAAACTAAAATTAAACTATCAAATGACCCAGCCATTTCACTTTGTTATATATTCAAAGGAATGAAAGTACGTTACAGGAATATCTGCATACCCATATTTTATTGGAGCATAATCTGTGATAATAGATATGAAATTAGCCTCAGTGCTATCAAGAGATGAACTGGTAGAGAAATTAATATATAATATGTAGAGAAATTATGATATATAATATATATAATTATATATATATAATTAAATATTACTTGGTTATAAAGACAGGAAAATGGATTGAACTGCATATTATCTTGTTAAGTAAATTAAGCCCAATCTAAAAAGTCGAGTATCATATGTTTTCTATAATATATGGAATTACAAACAATTACATGAATGTAGAAGGGAGATATTATTTGACAAGAAAAGGAATGGGGGGGCCTATGAACAATGAAACGGGGGCTTATGAATGATAAAATGATCAGAACATATACGTATATGAAAATATCACACTGAAACCCAATACTTTATAAAATAAGAATTAACAAATAAATATATTTTAAATATATACTAATAATTATTTGCAGATATATTTTATATTTATCTATCACTGCTTTTACTAATTTGCTGAAGACATTCTATTTTTATTTCAGTGGTTCTATGGTTATAGGGTTTTTAAAAAAATCTATTAAAGCATAATTCACAAGTTTTTACCATTCTCAAATGTTTAAATTCCTAAAGCTTATTTGATTTATTTGCTTTGAAATTGGTGAAGTAAAGCTCATGATCACCTGTTTAATCATTATAGCTTTTCCATAGAAAAGAGTCACAGTGGGGCACATACTCAGAATATGAAGTAGATGCCGAAAAATTTTTTTAAAAGATAAAAATAAGAAAAAAGAAACTCAAATGTTCTTCACTTTAGGATAAGAATATTTCCTCTTTGTAGATGAAAAGTAAAGTGCATTAATACTCTAGTACAGAACAGGATAACAGGATCCCTTTATGCTGTTACACTATATCTTTGTCAGCAGGTCTATTTGGTGACCCTCAGGAGAATTGTTAACCTTTGTTATATAATTAAATCCCTGCTGGTATTTGTTCTGCTATATACTGAGCTGAGCTGCATGTGCTGGAAAATGCTAGATTTCCAAACAATTCTGGCAGTTCTACTGAGTTCTATTGAGACTTTGGTATGAATTGTTTGAAATCACATTTTTCCACAACACCAAATTCCTTCCACACAATATTGACTGCAATTTGTTCTGCAAATTTAAGAAAAAGCAACTAATTTTTAGTACTGACCACAGGAAATAATGTATTTTTAATTGTCTTAGATGTCATTGTGATGACATTACACCAAAGACTTGAACATAGTCCTTAGCAAATATGTATCTAGAGATAGATAGATAGATAGATAGATAGATAGATAGATAGATAGATAGAAGATAGATAATTAGTGGCATTCTAGAATAGTGTAGCACATTCACTTGATTTATTAGAAAAATTTTTCTAAGTGACTTATTTATATAACCAAGTTTGATAATAGATATATGTCAACTTGACTGCAATAAGAAATACTTAGGGAATTAGTAAAGCAAGCTTTTAGATGTTTCTATGGGTCTTTTCTAGAGATGATTTGATGTAGACCAGCAAACTGAGAGAAAAATCCAATTTTGTTAGAGGTCAGATCCATTAATAAGCTTGTTGCCTGGATGAAACAATAGATAATGAAGGCCGAAGTTAGTTCACGATTTCAAAAGTTCACTTCTATTTGAGTGGGCATGTTTTGCTGCTGTGACCTGTGGACTTCAGACTTCAGTTTCCTCAGGCTTTCAGTGAAGACTCAGCCTAACGTCCAGTGAGCTCCCAGGCTTAAGTCTTCGGTGCTACATCCTCATTCTATCTTGTTCCATAGCTTTGTACTCGTGCAATAGCAGGACTGGAGCAACCCACTTCTCAAATAAACTTTAAGAAAGTTTAGAGAGACACAAGAGAGAGGAGAGAGAGGGAGAGAGAGAGAGAGGAGAGAGAGAGCACTAAGAAAGAGGAATGTAGGAATGTATATATGTATTTCTCTAGAGAACGCTAAACAATACTTGTAATCTCACTGAATATGTTTTACCCTTTTAATATACATACTGTTATTTGTGATTCAAACCTTTATCTTGAACTGTCATTCATTTGTATCTTAACCCTCTGTGTGATATCTTAAAATTATTATGAGTTAATGCACATAAATTCTAGAATTGGTTTTCAAATGTTCTCTTTAAATCTTAAAGTTACTCATTTTTAAGAGTTTATAATTATAATAGGTTGGTAAATTAACCTGTCTTTTCATCTGATAAATTTAATAATCCTTCTTAAGTATATAATTGCAAGGTGAACCTGAGGTTATGTTTTCTCAGAGTAGCATACATTTATTTATTACTGTATAATTTTATATTTACTTTTAGTGTATTTTTTCATGAGCTGTGAATGCCAAAGAGATTTTGTATCTTCATTCTCATCAGTGTTTTCTTATTGTTTTGTCTAAATTTGACAAATAGTGGGTCCTTAAAATAAACATTAAATCAAAACAGCATACACAAATGGATTAGCATAGTATTCAACACATTGCCTATTTTATATATCATGAAATATACATATTTACTATAAAATGGAGAATAACATATAATAATATAAAGTTTGCCCTTTCAGATTATATGTAAAAGTACTTATATTATCAGGACAAAGTTCTCTCATGTTTAAACATTTTGACTAATTTACAATGAATGATGGTAAAAAATGTAGTTCACCTAAAAATTGTTTTACTAGGTTTTAGCCTAAGAAACCTAAATAGATTTAAATTCTATCTAGTTGAATTAAAGTTATTTTAAAATACTGTTACTAACAAGCTTTTAAAATTCCATTAGCTAAAAATCTACATAGTAGTGAATGTGTTAAGATGAATATCATAAGCTCTCTTCAATATGGCCATTTTAAATTATTGCAAACATGGTGATAATTAATTACATTTCTTGCAATCTGAACTCATTTTCTATACTGAGAATGGAAAAACAAATCTGATATTTTATAGCAAAATATGAAGTGGCATTCATTGTTTTGTAACTGTTGCCTGGAATGAGGTACTTGAACAGGATAAAGATAAAAGGGTAATGCCAAAAAGATGATTTATTTCCCAATTGTTCATTCCTTTCCAATAAACAAACAAGAATGCTACACTCTGAGAGAATTCATATTTTGACACAAGAAAAGAAATCTTTTATTTCATCATGATTTGTTTTATTTTTTGATAGACCAAAGCTTTATTTTATTTCAGAATTCAAGTAAAAGTTGATATTTTGAATATCTAGTACATTCTGCATCTCTCTAGAGTTTAGAATTATGCTAGATGCATGGAAAATAAATAATAAGTATCAATGGAAGATCCAAAATATTCCTCTTTGCAAATAAACTTTATGAAATACTTAGCATTATAAGATCATTAATATATAAGCTCTTCGTGTATAAGTATCACAATTATTCAGTTTTTCTCTTTGATTACCATTAGTAACAATTAGTGTACCCAGAGCAGTAACTGGAAGCTGTGTCAACTATAATGATTCTCTGATTTGGACAGGACACTGTTACTCATGGAGAGAAAGCAATTTCATATCCCAAGTTCCACAGGATCTGATCAGCCTAGATAATTTCTCTTGTTATACAGAAACTTAAATCCTTAGAGACTTGCTCTGATCAATCAGATAATTGATGACAGAAGTCTAATTAATGACCAGATTCTCCAATTCTAATTTACATTTTTGTAGCACAAAGAACAGGTATTATCAATTAGCAACCTTATTAATTCCTTTTTCAAATAAAATTATTTGCATTATCAGATATTCTGCTCTTGATAAATCTGCAATTACCAATGAGACATAAGAATAGTACTGAAAATATTGAAGCTTTGAATATTAATTTCTACATTTTTCTGATGAAAAAATTTCCCATTGATGAAAACTTACTGAAATCATCAAATGATATTATTTGTCACAATACAGTTGCAAATTCAACCAAGATTCAAGAATTATATAATTTTTCTTCTTACTCAAAATAATAAAGAGGTGCTATGTTAGCAAATTAATAATATCAAGTAGCAGTGTGAGGATTAACATTTGAACAATTACTGTTTCATTTTAATATGCATCATTTATCACAAATATAATATATTCTATATTTTTTGCTGAATGTTTATGCTATTACTGAACTATGGGTTTATTACAGCATATTCCAAGTGATAAATGGAGTCAAATGAAGCATAAGGCAAGTTTAAGAAAATGGAAAATCAAGGTTGCAATTATAAATGTTGCATATTTTCTTTCCCTTCAAAATTTTTTGTAATATAGAATTACTACTCTTTTTCTCTTTCTTGTGTTTTCTCTTGCCAATATAATGTAAATTACCAAAATCAATTTATTCATTTTACTTCAAATTAAAGCTTAGATTAATTTTCTAGGCATAGAGTGGTTTTCTAAATATATATTTGTTTTTTTTAGAATATACTTCTTTTGAACTAAAAATCTGGCCAAGACATAATGAAGTTTTTTTAGAGTAGTAAATTAAAAAATCACCAAAGTCATTTTTTCTCTTTCCATTGGATCACTCATGCCCAAATTTTGCATAATAATACTTAATTTAGGTAAGCCCTGAGATAAAGCAATGTATTTATATTTTTTTCTTTTAAATCCAGTGCTCTTCCATGGAACCATATCTAGAACCCTTTTAAATTTTCATTATTTTCTTTCCTTTCCTTTCCTTTTCCCCTATTTGTTTTAACACAGAATCTGGTGAAATTTTTCAGGCTGATCTTAATTGAAATCTTCCTGCCTTGCATTGGAATTTCAGACATGTAACACCATGCCTAGTCATATATATTTACTTCTAGTAAATCTAGACATCTAGTGTTTATGTTGATGTGTTAGTACGCAATATTGACATCCCTCTGATTAACTAAGTGATATCAAATCAGACAAAAGTCCTACCACGTTTTTTAAAAAAAAATTTCCACCTGTTTTATTTCACAATACAGTGGTATTTATCTTCTAAAGATAGAAACAACATTGAAGGATTACCAATATATTCATAAATCCATAAAAAGAGAAGCTCATTTACTTTCTTATAGAATATAATTAGCTGTTTTCTTATGCTTAAAGATAGAATTGATAACTATTTGTATTTTTCATGGTTTAGAAATAATTTGTTGAATTTGTTGCTGTGCCATTCATTTTTAGACTAAGGCACTATTTTCCATAAATGATACTGACATTCGTCCTAACGCATTTATCTTACAAGTTAATCTAGAAAAGGTGATGATATACTTTAAAAATATAAACTGATGCAGTACATGTATGTTATGTTTTGTGTTTAGAGGTCCCCTCAAAGCCTTGTGTGAATGATGTGGGGCTATTTTGGTGGTAGCTGAATCTAGAGTGTATGGTGCTGGGGTTAAGGGCAGGTGATTACTAAAACACCACGCATGCGTGACTGGTTTGGTACCTGCCTAATCCCAGTAGGCTGAATAAGATAAAAGGTACAGAAAGCTGCTACTAATGCCTTTTTTTGCTTTCTCTGTCTTCTGCTGCTATGAACTGTTGCCCCCTGTTAAATACCACACTGACTTGGAGCCAGGCAGTTATGGACTGAAACCCTACAAACTGTAAGCTAAAAAACCATTTCCTTTTATCTTTGAGTGTTGAATGTTTTGTCTCAGCAAAACTAACACAATGTACAAAAAGGTTAATTTTGAAGTTTCATTCCAGGTTTTATCTTCCATTTCTTTTTTAATCTCAATGCATTTTGTTTCAAATTATTGCGTTTTACTTTAAATTAATTCAAATTTTAATTAGTAACTCTTACATAATGAGAAGTTTGAAGTCAGTCATTTTCTTGATATTTATTGGTTTATTTTTCCCATTGTATTTTTTCTAGCTAAAATCATGTATTGTCTGTTTTAAAAATATGTTAACCCACAAAATTAGCTCTAAAATTCATATGCATCTTTCTTAGAGTTGCTCAAGTACATGGCTTGCTTTTCCTATATGAAATAATTATACTGCTGTTTTTGCAGTTTTACTATTTCTTATTTTCAAGATATTTACTAAGAAATTACATATTGTAAGGCTCTAGTTCATTATTTTTCAAGTGTTATGTTTCATACTCATCAATAGTTTTTTCCCATTGTTTTGAAAATTTCAAAAAAAAGCTGAAGATGTTCTAGCAATTCTGAAATGGCTTGACACCCTTAGATATATAGCCTCACACTGAACACTTATGTGAAGCTAGTAGATTTTGAGTGTGGGTAGAGGGCAAGTCCATGAGAGCTCTCAGGCCATGCTCACCTGACCAGTTGCCCTACCCATTGTATACTTTCTATTCTTGTCATCACCACTTGCAGAGTCTTGCCCCTCTCATCATTAAGGAGCAGACAGCTAACTTACTGTCAGCAAAGATGGGAGATTCTCTTTATTCTTGCTAGAGAAATGTTCCAGTTTTTATTTTAGAAAATATTTTAGTGCCAATTCTTAGACTACTTTTCAAAAATACCATAACTGTATTTTCTCTCTTACTTTTTTACTGTCATTATTTCAAAGCTTATCAAATCCGATATTAAAATGTAGGCTACCTGTTAAGCCAACCTCAAAAAAGCAAAACAACTCTTCTAATCACTGAGTATTTAGTTTCTTATAATTTCTGTAACCAAATATATGCTACGTATTTATACATGTGCACACACACAGAGTTTCCTTCTTATATTTGGCAGAAGGGTAAGTAAAAGTCTCTAATGAATTAAACTCTAAATTTCTCTTCCTACACACACACACACACACACACACACACACACACACTCACACATTATATATGTTTATACAGGGAATGATATGGATATATAATAATCATTGTTGTAGAAAATTGTGTAATTATGACTTAAAGAAATTTTGAATTGTCTAAATGTTGAAGTCCAGATCTGATCTCAGGTCTATCACAAGGACTTACTTGTCTGTAGCGCTAAGGCATTCTATGCTAAAATCTGGCAGTGGATTGATGGTTATTTCAACAGTAGTTTGACAAATCACAAAGTATCGTCATCAGTCCGACCCATCTGAGTCTCTCTGTAGCAGTATGAGCTATGATTTATTCTTTTACTTTAAACAAGGGAGAGACTAGGAAACATAGGTCAATGGAGTTAGATGAAGAAACCCTAGGCTGCATTAGGAGATTTTGAAAATATTTTTACATATTGTGCAGAGATGATAAACAAATAGTTCATGTCTGAGAAACTCTGATTGCACAGTGTCTTACTTGCTTTTCTTGTTGCTGAAACAAAATACCCAACATCAAATGTTAAATAAGGAAAGTTTTGTGTAGCACATAGTTTGTAGAAGTTTCAGTCCATAGTAGTTTGGCTCCATGGCCAGGTGGCATGACAGACAGGCATCACAGAGGAGAAAGAGTTCATGGTGGGCAGAAGGCAGCAAAGCAACAAGGGGCGACAACAAATCTTTCTATCCCTTATATCTTATTCAGACTATTTAGGATGGGTAGTCTTATTCTCAGTGCCCTTGATCCAAGCAATGCACAATGAATCAATTCCAGCATTGCACACTCTATATCCAGCCACCTCTGTGGAAGCCCTATCTATGACCAAACAAGGCTTTAGAGGGTCATCTAAACACAAGCCATAACAGACAGTACACAATGGTCCATTAACTTAATTTGTTTTATGATTTTGAAGAAGATAGTCAGTTGTGTTTGTCATCTGATGCGGAATTTGTAAACAGATGCAAAAATTTCTGGAAAGGTTTTTGTTGGAACTAAAGTGCTTGTGAATGGAAACATCCATTAAATGAGACAATACTGTGTTACCAAACAGATGATGAAATGGGAAACTTTGCCATGTAACAATAAAGTTAGGTGTGGTTCAGATCTAAAATAAGGGCCTACGGACATAGGGCCTTTGGAAAGTAATTTTATCAGGGAGTGCTATACTTATTAATGAATAAATCCATTGAGGAGTTTGTATCTAAATATGGTTTTAGCTGGTGAGGTTTAATGGAAAAGGTAGATCCCTGGGAATATAAACTTAAAAAGTGTATTCTTGTCTGTGGCTCCTCCTTTCATTCTCATTTTCCCACTATTTCCTGGAAAGCATGGATTAAGGAATTTTTTTTCTACAAGGCCCTTTTATCATTTCACTTATGTCTGTGATCTATCAACTGATACCAGTAAAACCTTGAATCAAAATAGATTTCTCCTGTTTTAAAGGTATTTTTTCCCAACAAAGAGAATGTGATTAATACAGGGTCATTCTCTTTGCATTTCTCTTCATCAGTTTATCAACACTGGGATGAGGTAACCTTGTTTGCTATTTAAATGAAATATTTCTTTTGTCTCAGTTATAGTCCTTGGTAGCTGGTCCCGATGTACAAATGGCATGATAGAAGAGCCCGGACAGAGGAAAAGCTGTTCTTCTAGTGGGTGCAAGGAAACAGACAAAGAATAGAACAACCAGGTGGGAAGATATATCCTTTCAGGTAATTCACCTATTACCCTGTCTCTTCTGAGTAGCACTAACTCCTACAGCCCACTTGGGTGGGTCAATACACTGAGGAACATAATGCTCCCATGATCTAATACCTTTCCAAAAGCCCATCTCAGAACATATGAGGCTTTGAGGGGGCATTCCTGATCTAAACCATAATAGCACTGGATTTATTTTGTGCTATCAAACCATGGAGAACCCAGCTATGTCCGAGCAATGAAAAACTTGGTGGATGAATTTGTTTCATCTTCCTAGTTTATCATTTTAGTTGTTTGATGCTTTTTCATAAATTCGTTTACATCATGCCTTGCCCAAGGGACTTTTGTTTCCATGTACTGTAAGCATGTTCTGGCCAGCCTGCTGTAGAGACTAGCTCTCTTCTTCTTTCCTAATCTTACCCTATGTTCCTACTTTATGGTAACAAGCATTGATTATGTCTCCATCTCCACAACAGAGTCTTACATTTGAATGTAACTTATGGAAAAGCAGAAGACTTATTTGAAATAACAGTATAATTATCATAACCGTAACAGCCAATAGTTTTCAGACACATGGAATATTAGGTACTTTTATGAGCATTTTGAAATTATCCTCTCTAAGTTTCTCACTCAAGGAAGCAGACACCCATACCGTATTTTCCTAATGAAAATATATACTTTAGCATAACAGTAGCTGACCGTGCATCTCAGTAGTGGAGCTGAGGGAACACAAGGAGCAATCTTTGTTTTCGCCCACTTGGTATGAGGAATGGCAAAGTGTTTGCACCTATGTCAAAGTGTAAACAGGTGAATTTTACCCATGCTATGTGCCATGATAGATTTTTGCATATTTACAATTTACTTTATTAAATGTTTCCTTTTCATTTTTCTTATAGAATTAGCCCAATTCATTACAATATTACATGAAAATTCACTTTTAAGACTTTGTGAGAAGGTTGAAACTGAATCGTCAGGTGACTGAGGTACTAATAATAACTTGGATTATGCTATCCAAAGAAGTTACCAAGATATGACAGGTAGAAAAGTACAGAATGAAAAACTTGATTCAGTTGAGGGAGAAAAGAGTAATGTAAATAAATATTTGAGTAGTCAAAATGCTACAAAATTGTCATGTGTACCTGAATTATCTAACATTAGAACTAGGTTAGAAAATGTTATTAAGTTCTTGCCAGGGTTGAAGCCTAAAGGAGGGAACACAAACACTGTAATTCAATGTTGGAAATTGTTTATAATGGATGATATGGTAGAATATGTTTAGAAATGAACCAATAATTAAGTATAAGTAAAAAATGTATATGCATCAATAGTAGTAGTCAAAAATATATTTATCTGACACCTCACTATATGAACTAAAAGCCTTCATAGCAGGACTTTATTATTGCAATTATCAGAAGCTAAAGAATTTATGGAGAAGTGACAAATATGGCAATGACATTTTTATAATAACAAAGATACACAAGAAATTTGGTTTCCTTCAAAATTGCATACATTTTGATGACAAAAAGACCTACCAAGAAAGAAAAAAATCTGACAGTTTTGCTGCCATTTGTTCATTTTTTGAAAGCTTTGTTTTGAACTGTCAAGCAATTTATATACCATCAGAACACATGACAATCAGCGAAGAGTGAACAACTTGTATCATTTCATGGTTGTTGAAGCTTTCAGCAACATATGTCAAATAAACCTTCCAAATATGGTATAAAAATATATGCCCTGGTAGACATGAAAGCATTTACACCTGGAACTTAAAAATTTATCCTGGAACTCAGTCACCAGTTAGTTATTCATGCAGCAATAAACCATGTGACTTTGTGAACAAACTTGGGGCACCTATTTCAGAGAGTAACCCAAATGTCACATTCAACAATTCGTTCACTAGTTACCCACTGATATTACATTTGATAAGAAGCAGTTGGCCAGCACAGGAATTATTCCATAAACAAAGTGGAGATTCTTGAAAAAATGTGGCAAGTTCAAAATAGGGAAATGTATAGTACAATCCTTAAATTTGAGAAAGGCATAGCATTAACTTTTTATATAACAAAGAAAAACAAATACTGTCAGCATCTCCCCATGATGATTAGATTGATAGTGAAGCTGGTCAGTATGGCACACACCTGTGATTCCACCAACGAGGAAGTTGAAGCAGGAAGCTCCTTGTGAGTTTAAGGGCAATCTGTGCTACACGATGAGGTCCAGGTGAGCCTGACTACATAGCAAGAACAAGTATGAAGAGAGTGATAATGAATCAATGCAAATTAAACCAGAAATGGTCACATTTTACAACAAAATCAAGGTAGTGTAGATGTTGACAAGCTATGCAGCATCTATGCTGTCATTTGAAATGCAAAGAGTTCAGCAGTGGTTTTGTTTTACTTGATCTTAAACTTGTCAGACATAAGTAATTTCGTAGTTTACAAAGGAAATAACAAGCACAAAATATCACGGATACATTTTCTTAGAGGATTAGGACTGGAATGAATTAATGATCAATGACAATGGAGGAAGGACAATACATATCTGCTCAAAAAAATTCTTCAAAATTATTGTGTAGCAGACCAGTGAACAGACAAGACAGAAAGACCAGCAAGATGTCCATTGTGTTCTACTAAGTAGGGAAAATAAAACATATGATACCAGTATAAGTGATACTTATGTATGAAACAGGCTGTCCTTATGTGTGAAACTGCTTTGTGTATGATAATTGAAGTAAATATTATTTCTGTGGTATAGCTTTGTTTGTATATTCAGTGTTCACATAAGAATTTATTTCTGCTGGTATTTTTTAGACTTTGTAAGCCAGTAAATAGTTGATGTTGAAAATGTTGATGTTGCCGGGCCTGATGGCGCACACCTTTAATCCCAGCTCTCGGGAGGCTTAGGCAGGAGGATCGTGGTGAGATTGAGACCAGCCTGGGCTACACAGTGAGTTCCAGGTCAGTCTCAACTACATACTCTGTCTCACAAAAAAAAGAAAAGAAAAGAAAAGAAAAGAAAAGAAAAAGAAATGTTGATGTTTACCAAAATATTCATAATTTATTTAATATTTGATTTTTATTGATATTTTCATTTTGTGATAATTGAACACTATATAAGATAATAGGAAGCTCCTGACAAAAGAGGAAGACAAGAGAGGCAATAAATCTGACCTGCAGGAAAGGCAAGCTAAGCACATGTGCTGTGAGTGTAAGCAATGCTTGTGTAAGAAATACGTCATTAAGTGTGAAGACTGCCTTGGGTATGATAACTGAAGCACAGACTATTTCCTAGATAGAATTCTAATTGTGTTTTCATTGTAGTTCTATTTTTACCATAGTTCATTGTAGTTCTATTTGTATATTCATTGTAGTTCACATTTCTGATGTTTTTCAATTTTAGAAGCATATAAACAGTTGATGTGAGAAACTGTAGTCCTTTCTTTTCTATCAAAAGATATTAACAAGAGGGCCTCCATCTTAGACTCTAGTCTGCCCTAGGAAGCACCTCCCAAACATACTGAAATTATGGGAAACTCCTGCTCAGTTTAAATTCTGGAAACATAGCTACAAACCAAGATAGCTTATCCATAGTCAAGGACGTCATTCCTCTCAATCTGTCCTCTCTCACTCTTCCTTCCTCTCAGCATCCCTTTGGCTCCTCCCTTGGCACTGCTTACATTGGCCAACTGAGATAGACTGTAAGCCTTTAAATTCAGCCAATTAATTTAAAGGATCGCTGGTTCCCATATGTGAGGGAAGCCCTGCTCAGCACACCTGCTGCCTTGTGAATGAGTGCACTCATCCCTTCTGTAGAAATAAACTTTTAAACTTTGCCTTATCGTGTTCTCTTTCTTGCTTTCTGTATGCATTCTCTCCAGCACCAAGAATTTGAGTCTCTGGGTTCATTTCTAATGATACTGAAAATATTGATATTTAGTTAAAATGCTAATTACATTTTATTTTATTGCTATTTTATTTTCCTGTTAAGTACACATGGTTCAATATTATAAAACAAAAAATTACAATTAATTATTCATCAATATAAATACTTCTAAAAATAAAAGTGTACATTATACACCCACCATAAGGCACCTTTAAAAAAAAAAGCTTGCCATGATGTTCTCAGGGGTTACTCCTAATAAGTCTCCTAGCATTTGGCATTATTTCGATTTGTTGTACATAAATCTTTGTTGTTTGAAGAGATTGGGCTTGCCTTAGCCATATAGAAAATAGAAATATTCCTGACTGATTTCTCGTACATAAAGTGTACACATGTGAATTTCTACTCTGTGTTTCACATAAGAAGCACTAAACGATTAGATTGCAGTTTCATTCATCCAACATGAGTCCATTGTAGCTTGGTAGGGATTCATCTGTGTTCTATGGCAAATCTATGGAGCTCCTACGTAGATTTCCAGTCTTTTCCTTTAACCTGAAACTGTTATTTATCTCGTCAGTGAATTATTCCTGAATTTCAGCCCTTAAAAAGTACATTTTTAAGATATAGAAACATCATAGAAATAATGACCCATTAAATATAAGCACACATATGGTGAAGAGAAATTGTAATACACATATGAAGGGTTGGGGCCCTATTCACTGATAGGAGTTCTGGTAATGCTAAGTCTCAAAGTGTTAACTTAATCATTCTACCAAGTCAACCTGGCTTATGCCATGATCTTCCACCAGCATGGCTGTATTCTTTCTCATCATGCACTTCTCTTTCAACGCAAATCAATGTGACCGATCTTGCATTATCACCAAACATGTAAAAAGTATGTTAAGGTAAGTTGCCAAATACTTTCTATATGATGCTTAAACTATTGGTTCTATAGGGATTAATGAATAAATTATGTTTATTTAGTTGTCTTGCAGAGTAAATAAACAAAGCTGGCTGCATGTCTGAAGTACGTTTTAAGCAGTTACTGGAGGGTTATATCCCTCTGTATGTGGTGATGCATCTCTTTCACTTCTCTACACCAGTCCCTAAGAAGACCTTCAGACTCAATGGTCTCTTCTGGAAGAGTTTTAAAATCAGTGATATGTTGACAGTCACTGCTGCATGAAAATAGAAGGTGCCCCTTCTTTAACTCTTATTGCCAAGATCTTTCTGAAATTGTCCCTGGCCCTTGCCTGCCTGAAATTATTCCAGACACTAGACAAGTGGCAGGAGCAGCCAGTTTTGGATTCACTACTCTAAGCCTTGGAAAAATGCACTGGCCTCAGGCTGTCATTTGCAACCACATTATTTGAACTCTAGGCCATAGGTGAGTCACTACTTTATCACAGTTTGTTGTTATTTTTCAATGTATCCATCAGCTTGTCAAATCTTGTTTTCTTGGTTCTGACAATCACTGAGCTGTAGCCAGAAGAGAAATATATACTGGGATTCAATTTTTTAGGGGAAAAAATACAACCTTAATAGATTAACTGTTTCTTACACATGATAGCTGAGCATGCCACATACCAGATTGTTTCTGTCAATGCAGCCATTCTTATGGTTTAGGCAAGTAGTTTCTGCTGCACCATAGCTCACGAAGATTTCTGGAAGCCTTGAACTTTTTGTAAATTTATTGATACAGCCTGTCATCAAATGAAAAGCTAAGCGAAGCCTCTGTGACCCTTGGAACAAGCCTGCACTGCAAATACTCATGGAATGTCAGGCTAGGATTTTGCCTGATTAGCCGCTCACACTTCTCAGGTGCAGCACATCTGCTTCCTCTTTGCTGGGCCTGAGTAAATTGTGTCAGAGAAGGAGGCCGGTCACTTGGTTTTTCAGGTGTTTATCTCTAACTGCTCAGTGTATTTGTAGGATTATGACTGGTCATATTCAGTGTTTCCTTGTTCAATATTTCATACTGAAGGGATATTTCAAGTTAAAGAATAATATAGCCAGACATATTTATGGGGGGGATTATAAGGTTTTTAATTTAAAAAAATTTTGAGAGGAGTTAGGGGTTCTGAGGATAGAACTCAAAACTCTATGCATGCTACATAAGCACTGTACACTGTGCTATCCCAAATTGTTTTTTTCTTTGTGTTTTTTAGACAGTGTCTTGTGAAGTTCCCCAGACTTGTCTCAAAGTTATAATCTTTCTGCCTTAGCCTCTGCAGGAGTTAGGATTATCAGTATGCACCACCAAAACAGCAGAGATTACTAATTTATACTATAAGTTGGGCTAAAAATAATAAATTAACAAAAGCTTAGAATCAAGCCTGAAAAATCAAATTGCCTGTTTTCAGGAGGTCTATTTTATATTCTACAGTTATGCACCAAAAAATCTATTGCAATTTAGATATATTGTAACTATTTTTTTAATCAAGTTTTTTTGTCAGAAGAAAAGAGCATTAGCAAAGTCATCAATAGCAATTTTCTCATTTCCTGTGATATCTAAGGCATAAAATACACTCTCATCCATTTAAGGTGCTATTCACCCAACATCTGACCATGTCTGTGATACAAAAGATCCTCTTCAGGATTTTACCTGTACAAGGCAATACTTTCTCATAATTATCCTCAATGTTTGAAGAAAAGTTTATTTAAAAATCAAAAGTCTAAATTGAAACAAAATAAAACAAAAGTGGGAGACAGACTTTTTACTCATTTGAATTTACAGTGCATTCAAAATGACAAAACCAGATGCACATGCTATCTAGTAATTACTACGGAAGATTTTTACGTAGAGAGTGCGTGTTTCAGTGTGTCTGAATTTGTGTGATTTCACAAATGTATTAGGTTGTATATGTATATGTTTAAGCATTTTGTTGTTTATAGTTAAACTTTTCTACACTACTATCTTCTTCTCAAGCATTTGGAAAAGTGGTGTACACATGCTATTTCAGTAATTTCCAGGAATGAGAAAAATGAATTCCTTTCCTTATCATGGTGCTTAATAATTTTGTGATCTTGGAAATGTCACTACATTTCTTTTAGTTATTCATTGTAATTGACATAATTATTTCATGTTCCAGATCTCTCCTCTACCATTCATATTTAGAAAATTATATGATCATTCTGAGCACTTATATTTATTTTGTCAAATATCTTAACTTCTTATTACCTGGTTGAACAAGTATCAGAGAGATTTCTTGACACCCACCATAAACTTATCTGTTTACCATATTTTTTCTTCCTTTAATTCAAATTCTTTTTTAGTTCTATTGTGCCTACATTTGCATTTTGTGCAATGTTTGTGTTCTCTTCTGTTCTACTTCAATGAATTCAGTTTATGCACTATTTTGGATCATGAACTTGGTCCATTGAAACTACAGTACCATGACCAAGAGCTAGCATTTCTAACATGTATGAGGCTAAGTAGTTTTTCTTTTTTCAGCATCTAAAGCCCAAGGGTTCTGCTTCGACGATTTCTCTCAGCACCTCCCAGTCACATGCAGAATAATATTCTTACTACATAAAGCTGGACAACAGTTTCACTTGCCTTTCATCTTCAGTTCCCAGGCTTCCCAAATCCTGCTAAAGTGTGAGAAGAGAGAGGCGTGCTTGTCCCCATAGACACCCAGCCAGGTTCCCAGGGTGTAGATGTGTACATAGACAGATGTGACTTACACAGAGTCAAGAGTGACATCACTGCTATATTGGACATTGGTACATACTATGGCTATTTGTAGAGTTGATGTAACACTCAAAGAGTTTGACTAAAGAATATAGAATCTAGAGTGATTATTCTCCCTCTTTAATCTCAAGACCATTGGTACAGAATTATGATGCCTTCATAAGGCCTCGCACAGTGTGTCCTTTAAGAAAATAAGTGTGGAATGCTTGTCACCATACTTTATCTAGGCTGCAAAGCCTTCTGTTACTTTGGTTCTCTCTTCTTCTCTGATTCACTAACTTCTTCAGTATAGGCTGGTTCCATAAAATTGCCTTCAGATTGCATGTTTGGTCATAACCTTGGCTTCACTTTAGTTTTTAGTAGCAGAGATGACTCACATCGACTCTTATATTTTATATCTTAATCCATTTTATTGTCTTCCAGCTCATCTTTCAACTTCTCTTCTATTGCTATTTTCCTCTTTGATGTCATTTTCCCTTTTTGAGGTGCTGTGTGTTGAATCCAAAGACATAAACATGCCAAACATGTTCTTCCACAATGAGCTGCATATCTAGACTCTTTCATTGATTTTTTATTTTGTGATTCTTTTTAACAGAATTTATTAGTCTGTTGAAATATTGTGGGGATTTTTGTGGCAAAATGTTAGTACTGATTGGATTCCACTTAATGAAAAATGTCAGTTGAGTAAATTTACTGAATTTTTTCTACTTTTTTATTGTATTATATCAATATGATTTTTATTTCTACAAAATTAAACAGTTGGGTATTCTGGCATAGCTATTCCCAAAAGATTTTAGGGTAGGACTGAATTAGCTTCCTAGGACATTCGACCTAGAAGTTTTCTTTTTTATGGTCAAAGAAAATCGTTTTTGGTAAAAGTTGCTGCAATTTTATGTATAGCTTTTGCTGCCTTATGTTTCTGAAACCAGATCTAGGAAGACATTTGCCAAACGCCATGGTGAGCTTAATTATACTTTCTTTTTATTTTTTCTCATTGAGTTTATTGGTACTTTTTAGGTATACATTACAGTTACATTCATCATTGGGATCTTGTACCTTTACATGACAGATCTTGGTTCTCATTTGTCCTCATACCCCTGCCTTCCCTTCACCTCCTCCACCCTTCCCTATTTACAAAAACTTTGTTTCCTTTTTTTTTCTTTTCCTTTATTTCCTTTCCCCTACCCTTCCCCCTTCCCCTACACCTTTAGCCCTTTTCTTCCTATTTCACATTTTCAATTATACCATTTAGATCTTATTTACACTTTTAGTTTTTCACACCAGAGAAACTATTTACACATGTGTGTCTTATTTCACTTAAGAGTATCACCTTAGTATTCATGCATTTTCCTATGAATAACTCTAATTTCTCATTCTTTATGGCTGAGCAGTATTCCATTTTATAGAAAAACCACGTCTTCTTTGTCCAGTCTCCAGCTGATGAGCAATTGGGCTCTTTCCAAGTTTAGCTATTACAAAATGTGCTGCTATAAACATGGCTGCGCATATATCACTGTGATATGACTCTTTAATTCTTTTGGAAAGATCCCCAGCAGAGGGATGGCTGGGTCAAATGGAACCTCCAGTCCCAGCTCTGTGAGGTGTCTCCATATTGATTTCCATAAATGGAGTGGGAGACACAGCCTTTGCACAGCAGGGCAGGCTGCTTGCCTGCATAGAGTGTTTATGCAGACATTTGGATGTTAGATTCCTTGTCATAGTTTTGCTTATTTCCTCTTCTTTCCTGAATGACTTCTGCCTGTTCGCAGCTTGCTTTTTCAGCCCTTATATGTATTTTGGAATGTGTGAATCACATCTAAAATCACATAGCTATTTACTTTCTACTTTTATGGATTGGATAGCTCTGATTATGTGATTTCAGTTTTACACAAAATGACAGGGTTTAGAGGAAAAACTGGAAAAAAACTTTTGTAAGTGGGGAGGGGAAGAAGGGTTGAGGGGAGGGAAGAGGAATGGGGTACAAAAGAATAATAAAGATATATTATTTACAGGTATACATTTCCAACGATAAATGTGACCAATATGTATGACAAATTTGCACTGAAAAACTATAAAGTTAAAAAAACACAAGGTATATAATGGAAATATTTATTTATTTTTGCATGAAAACTTTAATGAAACCAGTAATCAAATAATAAATTAGAACACTAATATTATATTACAGATAACATTAAAAGTTATCTCAATGCAAGAATAAGAACCAATAAATTCTTTAAAACTGGCAAAAAACATGAAAAGTCATTTGACAATGGGAAAATAACATTCATTATGTTTAAGCGTGAAAAAACATTTACCTTTCCTCATAATTAAATTTAAAAATGGAGTAAAATTACAAACTTTCACTTTTCAATTCATGGAATTAAAAATGTCTGATGATGGTTGCTGTTATAGGGAAATAGAATTAATACAGGACACATAGTTTATAGGATTATTTTATAATAGTCACCCCAAAAATCAAATGAAGAGGACTACAAAAGATCTAGCTGCACAACTAGAGACACAAATAATCCAGCCAAGGTCCTGGATCCCACAGCAATCTTCTGCACAAGCCCAGCTGAAGGCCTGAAGTCCAAGGCAATGTCCTCCGTGTGTCCAGCCAGTGGCTTGGAGCCAACAGCAAGAAATCATGTCTTGTCTGTATTGAGGATCTGTACCAGCAAAGACCAAAAGTCTGTGGTGGCAACCAGAAAACCTGTGCCAGTGGGGTGAAGGATTTGTGCCACCAGGCAGAGGGATCTGTAGTGGAGCCAGAAAGTGTTGCTCACTCACAGTAAAGCTCAGAGCTCCCTTGATAAGGGCAGCAGCCATTCCCAGTGACAGAGAGGCCCTGAGCTCCTCCTGCAACAAAAACAGCTAAGTTTGCACCAGGAAAACCAACTGCAACAAGCTTCTCCTAAAAAATCAGCAGCCCCGATCTTCCCTTCCAGTTCTCTTTTTATGACCTTGACAACAATCCTCAGGTCTTCTGTGTCCAAACCATGCTGATTCAGTTCAGCTGGGCATGCATGTGGACCATTAGTTAATCCACCACTGTCACTCTTTATTTTGAAGAACATTCTGTAGTCAAAGCACTAATTGGCCACTGTCTGCCTCTGAGAAGCCCTCTCCTCCCACCTGCTGTCTCCCTTCCATTCCTCTGCTCTGGATGGGCTGGCTTTCTTGCTACTCCTTGAACACATCAAGGCATCTCCAAGTCATTCTGCTGATTTTCCCTCTGTGAGGCTGGTCCATTATTTTGAGAGCACTTTAAAAAAATTAGTTTGATTTGGACATTTTAGATGTACACAGTGACATTCATCACAGGGAATTTGTACCTTTTTTATTCAAGAATAGTAATTCTAATTTTAACTTATTTGAAAAGGGAAAAATATTCAAGTTAACTGGTTAATAAATTAATCACAATAATATATATTTAACATGTTTTTCATGTTATATGGGAGTCACAATATTGATTTTTATTAAAATATTTATAAGACAATAAGGAAATAATGACCATAGCTTCACAGAGGATTTCTATTAAAATGAAAAATACTACATAGATTATCTGAAAGCTTAATTCCTATCATTTTCATATAAATATCACTTTAAATCTATGTATACATGTGTATACACAGAAACGTACCTGTACTCAATGAGTATAGACAGAATTAAGATATTTGAAGAGGTCCAAGTGTATGAATTCTTTTTTTTTTAATCACTATCTTCTCAGAGTTCAAGATAGTGTTCACAAAAGCTAACTACTAAATAAATATTTGTTGCCTTTCTAAACCTAGTGATCGTTTTTGTTATAACAAAATAATGGTACTTCATATTATTTCTGCTTGGAGAAACAGCAGTGTTTGTGGTAGAATAATTCTCCATGGATTATTCTTTAGAAAGCTTCAGGAGGCTTTAGGCAGATGGAAAATACATGTTGAGAAAAGCTTTTTGGGCTGAGGAGATGTATCAGGAATTCTCAGTTACATTAATGCATATCTGTGACTCAAACACATGAAGCTGAAAAAGAAAAGGTGATCAAAATTGTCTTGTTCATATAAAGGCATTAGAATTTAACTTGCATTTTTAACATAAACAAAGATAGGGACTTTGTACAAGTTATAATTTTAAGGGGGATTATAGTATAATTGTTCTCTGTTTTCACCATTATTCAAAGTTTTCAAATGACAATTTTATAATTATCAAGGTAAGCAGTTCAAACTGGACTCTTTGTTTACAAGGAATAATACAAAAGCCATACCTTCATTGTTTTTAGAATATCAGTGGCTCTAATAGCGTATCTCTTATTATTAGCTATGTTAGGGTTTTTTTCCACTGAGGTACTTGTTACATTAAAATTGTTTCTTTATACTCTCAGTAATCTAAATAAATCCTTCTAAGTGGCCATTAAGTTTTAGCTAGGCAGAAACATTCTTTTCCTTTTGTTGCCAATCTCTTCTGAAAACATTTTAGTAATCACATTTTGTAGAACAAAAATTTTGACGCAACTTACTGTTGCATGTGTGAGTGTGTGTGTGAGTGTGTGTGTGTATGAGTATAAGGTATCAGAATCTCAAACATATAGCTTATCAAATGATTATGTCAACTGCTTTCCCACATGGCATAGACAGTAGATGATAGGTGGGCTAATTCTGTTGCCCTAACTGGAACGATATATTGGTATCTATCTCTGTGAAGATGCAGTGTTTCAATTAATTAATATAGGAGATAATTTAACACATCGTGTGTTATCTACTTTCTTCAGGTGCTATAAATTCATTGCATCAGAATCACTGAGAGACTTTCTAAAAACACATTAGGCATGGTGCATATACCTGTGGGATTCAACTACTCAGAGGTTGAAGTCAGAGTATTGCTTGAGCTCAGGAATTAGAGGCCAGCTTGGACCACATAGCCAGATCACGTCTTAATTTCTTTTAAACACCTAGTCTGAGCTTCTTTCTCTTTATGGAAACATCAACATCAATATAACCCAGGTATTGGATCATCAGACATAAAGCAGTTTTAACCATGTTCTTTGAGGTAAAGTAAAAAGTATTGCAGGGAAGGCAAGGCACATTTCAACAAAGAAACAGAAATATGAAAGAGAACTAAATGGAAGCTTTATAACCAGAGAACACACTATCTGAAGTAAAAATTTATAGTGAATGTGCTCAATTGGAAAGGAGTCATTGAACTTCATGATATGTCATTAGAAAAATCCCAAACTATAGAAAATGGGAAAAATAAATAAGTGTTAATCTCATTTGAAATGTCAAAATATGCAATATTTCATTGGAGTTTAATGAGAAGAGACAGTTTAGTACAGAAAGAGTTTAAAAATAATAGTGAACAACTTTTTATATTGGTTGAGATAAATTTACAGCATAAAAAAGATGACTGAACACCAAGGAAGATAA
This sequence comes from Fukomys damarensis, assembly GCF_012274545.1. Lineage (NCBI taxonomy): Eukaryota > Metazoa > Chordata > Mammalia > Rodentia > Bathyergidae > Fukomys > Fukomys damarensis. Next base: position 24,846,076 of record NW_022900924.1, read on the forward strand.
ACTCAAAGAAAATTATACCTACACATATTGTGTGCTGATCAAAATCAAATATAAAGATAAAATTTTTTAAGTGGCAAAAATACATAAATTGAAATAATAGTTTAAATGACCAAAGTTTTATCATCAAAAATGATGTTACATTAGTGAAATTATATCTTTAATGTGCTGAAAGAAAAAATGTCAATAGAGAAAATTCCATACACATCAAAAATCTTCTAAATAGATGATCAGAAGATAAAGATATTACAGGTAAATAGAAACTAAGAAAAATGCAACTATGGAAGAAAATAGAAGAAATGCCTTTTACCTCTTAAGTGTTAAAAAGATGCATGACAAGATTAACACTTATAATATTTTGTGAGGTGTAATATGTGTAGATGCAAAAATCTGACTACTATGTCACAATATATGACTACTATGACTACTAGAGAGTAATAGAACCTGTATAGTTATGAAACATTATTCACATTTCACTCAAAATAGTAAAATTTTACTGTGTGTGGACAGTAAGCCTAGATAGAGGTAAGCATCCTTCAAGCTAAATAGTCACCATAATATGAAAAATACAATAACATACAGATAAACGTAAGTGGAATGGTAAAAATATTCAAATGATTAAAAGGGAAAACATTAGGAGGAACAAATAAAAACAAATGATCAAACTAAACCAATCTTACTTAGAACTTTATTTATGTGAATGTTCCAACACACAAAAAGGAATAGAATGATTAATTAAATGAAATATAAAAATAAAGTATGCAGCACCTATAAGAAACATGTTTTAAATATAAATTCTTAACAGATGTAGGTTGTCAATTGAGGGATGGAGAGATGCATAGCCAAAAACATGCATTAAAATATAAAGGTGGACTGGGGCATAACTGAGTAGTAACACACTTGCCAACTATATATAAGGCCATGCGTTTGATTCCCATTCCCATAAAACACACAAACATATAAATAGGTAAATGTAAATTAATATCAGACAAATTAACTTTAGAACAAAGAAAATTATCAAGATAGAGAGATATAGCTAGTTATGAAAAGATCAAACTTCCAGAAGTACTTTGCAAACAAAAATTTATATTAATCTAAAATAGAACTTCAAGATAAATACAATCACAGTTAGAAAAGCAGATATAAATGAATTCATTATTATACAAGACATGTTGATTCCTATCCCAAGCACTTTTATAAAGTTAAGTAAATATAAGCAAATCTATAAAATATTTTAATGATACTATATGCCAGCTTGGTAAAATTATTATTTATAGTTCATATGGGTAATATCAACACTATATTCTTTCCTGTAGACCATATCCTGTACCATAAAATAAGCCTTAAAGGACATATAAAAGTACAAATCAAAAAAAAGGTTACTAAAGTTTAAATTGAAAAATTGATACTAGAAACATTTCTTGAAAATTCTCAAAGATATAGAAATTAAAGAACATACTTTTGAATAACTCATAGGTATAATAAGGTGTGTCAAAATATGTGAAAGTATTTTGAACAAAGTTATATAATGTATCAAAATTATCAAATAAAACTAAGGTAGTGATTAAAATGCTTTCATTAATAGCATTCAAATTATACAAGAAAATAAATTTCTGAAATCAATGTTTTATTCTTGTATCTTAGGAACATGAATGTGTTCAAAAGCTAGGTCAGTCGAAAATTCAATGAATTTGAAACCATATTAACTAGACTGATAAATCAAAGTAAGAGTTGATACAAATACCAATAGTAGGAGTATGAGGTGGCATACAGATGCTATAGGCAGTAAAAGAATAGCAAGGAAATTGTGTTAATAACTACCTTTGAATTTTAAAAATTCATGATTATAAATTTCTTAAAATAAATTCTGAAAGCGTAAAAATAAATAAATTACCTGGATTAATTTTATAGCTAGAAAAATAGTTATATATACACAAAAGAATGCAAATTAATAGGAAAAAGTGACCATCAAGAAAAATTAGCACATGCAATTTTAACAGCAGATTTTACCAAAGTAATAAAGAAATAATTTTTATTTTACAGGTCTGGGGATTTAGCTCAGTGGTTCTGCCACCTGCCTTTGCCTTGAGCAAAGACTCAAGTTTGATCCCCGGTACAAAAACAAAAAACAAACAAATAAACAAAAAAAAATTACATAATGTCTTCTAGAAAACAGAAGGTAAATATTTCTAAAGTTTTTGTATGAAGTCAGAAGTTAAGCTAATACTAATGCATGATATAATATGCATATAACTAATTTGAGATAATCCCATTTGACCCAGCTATTCCCCTGCTGGGTATCTTCCCAAAAGAGTTAAAAGAATCATACCATAGTGATATATGCTCACCCATGTTTATAGTATCATAGTTTGTAATAGCTAAATCTTGGAAACAGCCCAATTTTGGAAACAGCTCAATTGCCCATCAGCTGGAGACTGGATAAAGAAGATATAGATATATATAAAAGAGAGAGAGAGAGAGAGAGAGAGAGAGAGAGAGAACTACTCAGACATAAAAAATGAGAAAATAGAGACATTTGTAGCTACATGGATGCACATTGAGGCCTTATTCTTGAGTGAAATAAAAAAAAAACACGTGTAAATACCAAATAGTTCCTCTGGTGTGAAAAACTAAAAGTATAAATAAGGATCAAAATATATAATTGATATTGTGTAATAAGAAGAATGTCTAAAGGAGTAGGGGAAGTAGGAGGGGTAGGAGAAAGATAAGAAGGGCAAAAAAAATTATGAGGAAAGGAAGAACATGGAAACAAAGTCTTTGTAAATAGGGTATGGTAGATGGGTTGATGGTCGGGCAGGGGAATGGGGAAAAAAAGAACCAAGATGAGTCATGTAAAGGTACAAGATCCCAATGATGAATGTAACTATTGTATACCTAAATGGCACCAATAAACTTTAATAATTTTAAGAAAGAATAATTTACTAGTACATATTCCTCAAGTACAAGAATCCAAATCCTCTCATATTTTTCAGAATTATACAGAAGAAAACACAATGCTTCCAGCTGATTTATTTATGAGACTTGAACATGGTAACTATTGGTGGCCATATTCTCCATCCCACCCTCAAATGTAAAGTTTTTTAAGAAAGAGAGTAACTTAGCAATACAAGACAGAATTTTAAAAGTTTAAAAAAGCTATTGTGGGCTTCTATATATCCTTAGGGTTTAACAGTCCTCATATTCTTTCTGTCATGTATTTATAAGTCAATATATTTCTTCTTGGTTCATTACCTAGAGCCACAATTTTTGTTATGTACTATTGTTCTTAAAATAATTTATCAGAATGCTATTAGACTGAGAAAGCTTCAGCCTTTCAGTTTCTCATGAGTAAACCAAAGCCTATTTACAGCAAAATAAAACATCCGTGTATTTAATCAGAAACTGAAGGAATCTCTAATTAAATACTTTACCAATCAGAAACCACCAACTAACCTCCATCTAAGGACTTTCTACTTCATCCAATCAAATATTTTGTCTTTCTTTGGGAAAACTTCAGTGTTTTTTTTTCCCTTGTACCTGCTCAGTACAGCACTAAAACACTTGTGATTTGGAATTACTTCATTTATGAATATCTTACTGCCTTAACTTTATCTTTTAATACTGTAATCTACATGTTTAATTAAAATTATCATTCTATACTTCCTCTCTGTTCAGTTAACAAGTTTTTTGATTACTTACATTTGAGAAGGGATAACCCCTTCTTATATGTTGTATTTTCCTGATGTAATTTCATCTTCTTTCTGTGCAGAGTTCTGTAGTTCAAGTTTTACTTGATAAGTACAATCATTTACAGAGGATTTTTTTTATGACACTCTTTGAGTCTTATAAGCTCTTTAAACTTTCAAGTGACTTTTTGATCATGAATATAAATGATAGAAATGCATTTATGTGATGTATTTTTCATACATCAAATACTATTTCAACAAATAAGAGAATTCAGTACAATTAGAAGATATAAATCATCATAAATGATTAAAAATTTTCTATGTACTAAAAAAATATACTTATAAACCAAATAAGTAAAACAGTAAGATTTATAGTAGTACACACAATCCACTTATACCAAATCCCCAAAATAAATATAAATATTATGTACTAGAGATATGTACCAATAAAACAATAAGAAATAAAACAAAAAATATAACTACAAATAAATTTAACCAAGAGAATGAAAGACCCGTACATTGAAAACTATACAACAGTGATGAAAAAATTGAGAGATATAAATAAATGGAAAGATCTACTATCAGGTATTATAGAATAAATATTATGAAATTTCCATACTGCAAAAATTATCCATATGCTTATGTACTTTCTATCAAAATTTCATTTTTTTTCACAGAAAAATTTTAAAAGTTATTACTTCTCATGGAAGTAGTTAAGACTTAATATAACAAAAATAATCTTTAACAAAAACAATGTAACTACAGGCATTATACTACATTGCTCTACACTGCAAAGTGAGAGCGATTGAAAACAGTGTGCTGACATAAAACATAGAACAATGGAATAGAATATACACTATGTGAATATATACATATTTATTCTATAAAAAATAAGAAGAGTACAGTCCCCTCAGTAAATGATTATGGAAAACTAGATATTCATACTCAGAACAAAATAATTGGATTCTTATAATTTACCATGTACAAAAATAATGCCAAAATTAATTACACTTAACTATAAAACCTGAAAGTATAAAAACTGCAGAGGAAAAAAATCAGTATTAAACATCTGGCATTGATCTTAGCAATGACCTTTTGAATATGCTATCAATTAGATCTAAAATATCCCCTTCCAAATCTCATGTATTTAGATGTGGAATTTCTGGAAGGAGAATCATTTGGGTGCTATATTCATCAGTTGACTCATTCTCTGGTGACTTCATAGAGTAATGTGCTATTAGGGGGTAAGGCCTCTGAACGGGAGAGGAAATACACTTTGGGTATGACTTGGAGGGGGTATGTTCTTGTCTATATCTCCTTCCTCATCTCTGTTCTTTGCAGCATTGTTTGAGGAGCTTTCCTTGCAATGCATTTCTGCCACTTTGTGTCTTGAAGTCAACCAACTGTGGACTGAACACTTTGAAAACAGTGAGCAAAAATAAACCACTCCTCCTTTAAGTTATGGTATTCTAGTGTTTGGAAAGTGACTAACAGAAAATTTACACCAAAAGTGAGGTCATTGCTATGATTGTAGGTGACACTGTGTTGAGAAATCTTATGGAAATTGTGGGAGGACTTTGATGAGAAATCTGTCTATAATTTTCTACAATTTTTTGTTACAGTTTTGACCTGTGTTCTCATACTTTGCAGGAGGCTGAGATAAAGGTAGTGAACTAAGTAATATGGCAGATAAATTTCAAGCTAGTTTAGCATTCAAGGTGTAACATTAGTACTACTGGATGTTTACATTAGCTTTATAATAAACATCAGAGACAAAATGGAAAGCTGAGTGATTTGACTAATGCACTGCAGATGTGGAAAAACAAAAAAGTAATTGAGAAATAGAAAAAAATAAGTTAAAAAAGAAAGTGTCAATTTGGGACAACATGGATGAAACTAAAGGATGTTATGCTAAGACTGCACCCTTTTTCCAATTCTGAGGGCAGTTAATGCAAATGTCAATTTCAATAAAATGTCTGAACTCTTAACTCTGTTTAATACCTGCTTTCTATGATGTAGAGATTAAAGTAACATCCGGAAGATGCAAATAATTGTATTCCATCTGATTTCGTGAATTGGAGTTTCTATTTGAATTGCCTCCTTGAATAAAAAATTACTTCATTAGTCTGTCACTGACACTATCCTAGCACGATGAGTGAAATCATTGAAATATGAAAGTAGGCATCAAAAATGTCATTTGAAAGTAAACCTCAGTGTAAAATTTCTGATAATCTCTTGTGTTCACACTTCCTTCATTATTTATGTATTTAAAGTATTACTTTGGATAGCTTGAAAAGTATTTCATCAATAAAGAAAAAAATTACTAAAATGTTATTTTCTATTAGGTGGAATTAGAAAATTGATTATTAAAAGTTACCTTACCATGATGCAATAATTTTCTTAGCAGCCAAACAATACAGAAATAACTTATAGAGAATTTTATTTTCAAAAAGAATAGTGAACTATGTATCAGGCTGCTAACTGTTTAAATCACAAAAGTCATTAACTCAAAACTAAAACTAGATCTAATAACACTATATAGAAAAATAATAATCAGCTACAGAACCACTTTAGTCATTAAAATATCAACGAATGATCATGTAAATTTAAAAAATCAATTTACAAATATTATAGTTTCTACTTTCCCCATACTATATGTCAGAATGTTTATATTGCTTTAATAATATAAACAAGTTGTGATTTAATTGACTGAGCTTCATAACACATATATCTGATACAGGGTAGTAGAAATGCAAATACGTTTACTTATTAAATTTATGATTATATAATAAATAATTACACTAATATTTGACTTTTTCAGATGTATTGACTTTCACTTTTTGTATCGAAATCTAAATCTTTGAAGTCCCTGGTTTTCATATATTCATTATAATTTGATGGGATATCAGTAAGATAAAAAGTCAGAGTCAGAGTGTAAATATACTATCCAAAATTATTCTGCTCTGTCCAATTGGCCCCTTTGAGATAAAAGCACCTGTAATATCTGTAAGAACTTCACTCAATCATTTGATTTCTTAAAGCAAGACCTGAAATTCTCATGCGGCAGATGTTCTCCCAGTATGGAGAAAAAACATCAGTCTTATCATTAAGGACAAGACTTTGAAGCTAAAACTGGTCTATCCAAATAGGCCTCATAAGATTCACCCTCACCTCCCTAGTTACTTTTGCACTTAATTAATTACCCCAAGTCTCTGTGCCTTGTAATATTTTCATAATTTAGTGCTATTTATCTAATTTGGTGTTGAATTTTGTCCTTGAGTCTTCATTCGTGAAGCATTTTTTGCCCCATAAATTTGTATTAAATAGATTTGTATGCTTTTCATCTGTTAATTTATTTGTGGTCAGTTTCCAAAAGACTCAAGAAAGTGTCAGTAAAGGTTTGCCTGTTCTATACAACCAGAGAGTAACTATAAAATGCAGTAAGCCCCTGAGTTATGAATAATTGAGTTGTAGACTCTCACAAGTATACTGTACAAGACTCAATTTTTTGGGTTGCAAATGAATCTGATTTATCTTTTCTTGAATGGAACCAGTTCATAAGTTAAGTACTTACTGCACAGGTATCTTTGTCTTTACATAGTTAGGTATCTTACCATAATTTATTATATAATATTATCTATCTAAATGGATAGCTTACTACTATAATATTATATAATATTTTCCAAAGCAGTTGATATATATACATATTTTCTTTTTATTATACCATCCTAAAAATGATGCATTTTAAAGGTTATCTTTGATACCCACTAGGATGTTTATCTTTCAGTAATGCAAAATTTTTATAGCATGGAAAAAGAAAGTTTTATTATTGTGTTAAATTTACTGCAACAATTACAAAATATTTAAAACACTTTTTCTTTATGTTAATTTCTTCAATGTTCCTTCTCTGAACTTTAGCATATTTAAATTAAATTTGGTGACATTTTTATTCCATGAATTGTTGCGGTTTATATTTAGATGTTCCCCAAAGCCTCACACACTCATAGGTGTAGCTTTTGGGAGATAGCACTCTCATGGCTGTGTGATATGGGATTATGCGTATGTGATAACTGAATTAGTCCACTAATTGCCTTAGCAGGGGTCTGTGCTTGATTGAATGAATTTACTGAAAACCGAAGACCCACCTTGAGTGTGGTTGGCAGCCAACCAATAGGCTTTTAGCCTGAATGGACTAAGAAGAAAAGGAAGGCTCTCTGCTGGCTGCTTCCAACCTGCCACGCCATGAACTGTGCCTTCTCTAACATGTCTTTTTGCCATGCTTCCTTGCTTTAGGGCCAGCCGACTAAGGACTGAAGCCTGTACAAACTGAGCTAAAACAAACCTCTCCTCCTTTAACTCATGGGTGTCCCAATGACGAGAAAGTAACAAAGACATCAAGGAAATACCTTAATTTCTTTCTATTCTGGTATATTCTAGCATCTTGCACTTAGCAAGCATACTAGATATTTGCATCACTATAAATTTAATTTTAACTTGTTTTTTGCTGATGAAACCAAAGGTCTTCCTTGAATTGGCTACTGTGCCAGTTAAGGTAATTCTTTGTTTTAGCTCATTTTTATTTTCCTTGTTCCTTATATAAATAAATATAACAGTTTTCCTTGCCCTTTTGAACTTAGGATGAGCACTGATTTTCTTTCACCAATACAAGATGACTCAAGGTGGTAGAAGTGATACTAAATTATGCAGTCTAAACTTCAGATTACTTTGAAGCTTTTATCTTCACCATCTTATATATTGCCCTTAGTATCATGTTAGAAAGTAGGCAAGCTTCCTGGAAGACAAAAAGACACAAGAAAGATAACTGTCGCCATCCCTGGCACCGTAACGTGTGTTAGAAATACTTCAGCCAAGTTAAGAGAGACCCACGCCAGGAGGGCTGCTGCTCTGTGATAGACAACTGATGTAATCATAATGGCAGAAGATAGGTGGCTCCAGAACCTAAGAGGGAAACGGTTTTCTAGATGAAGGACACCTGGAAAGATGAGCTCATAAAACAGTCATGGGTACATTTCTTTCTAAGAAAAGTAAAAACAAACGAATAGATTAAATTTTACATTGTTCTGTAGTAGCCAGCTAGCTGAGTAAAGCTGATGAGTCCACATGCCACATGTGTTGCATTATTTAATTTTTTAATAATCCTGATAGTGATAGAAACACTTAAGTATACAATTATATATGATTGTGTGTAGATTATAGTCATTTTTTGTATACTCATGCATGTACTTATACATAGGGATACAAGTACATATCTATATCAGATGTTATAATTATCATGCACATAGCTAAAGTTTGAAGGGAGGGCAGAGGTAAGGGGGAAAAATGAGAATCAAGACTTGTCATGTAGAGGTACAAGATCCCAACAATGAATGTAACTGTACTGTATCCCTAAAATGTACCAATAAACTCAATTAAAGCTGAAAAAAAAATAAAAAAAATACATTGTTAAAGACAAAACTAATATATGCGTTCATTTGGTCTTTGAATATTGAAATAAAAACAGAATACTTTTGGACAAATGCTAAGGTTGAGTTCAATTTTCAACTTGGTTACACTGTGACATGTATTTCATGCTCAGAAGATTTCAATAACACCAGTAGAAGGGCTATCCAAATGAAACATAAGTCTGTAAGATCTTTTCAGATGCAAACAGAAGCAAAAAAGTAGCAAAATAGTATATGTTCCAGAATGGATAGGTTTAACCAAACTGATTTTGTTCTATGAGCTTTCTGTCTTCTAGACACTTAAGACTTTTTGTGAACTTTTTCTACTTGTTATCAGTTCTGTATGGGAGAAAACTGAAGGTCAAAGGAATTTCATGTTTGACCAATGATCAAAATTTCAAAGTGGAAGAGCTTCAAGATCACATAAAATAACATGAAAAACAATTGATTCTGCTCAGAGATAACAAAAACTTCAGAGTGTGAAGACACCAAGAAAAAATTGGAGAAAATGGAAATTACCCCTAATATCTTCTATTTCACTAAAGTCACCCAAAAGTAAAGATCTATTTAGTATTACAGGAATAGTTTCACAGCTGAGAGTACTGCAAAATAATTTTTAATGCATATCATGTCATATATATGCTGTGATTCATAAATTTTAAATAATAAAATGTTCACATTGTTTCCATTTTTCATAAAATTTCAGGTTTATTTGAGGCTTGGTGAATATTCTTTCTATAATAGTAAATATAACTTTCACCTTTGCTTTATATTTTAAAATATGGCCTACTGCCAACCTTAAAAAGCAAGCACTGTATGTTATCTTTCTAGCCATTGATATGTATAAATTCATCTTCATAAAGTTCTAAGAGGTTAATTCTATTGTTTTGATATTTTATAATAACAAGAAGTAGAGTGATAAAGAACTATCAAGTTCAGCAAGTGAATGATGAGACCAAATCGCCCCCAGGCTGCTCTGAATAACCAGCGTGAATGGCCTTTCAAGCCACTCTGTTGTAGATGTTGGGACTAGTGCCTTCAGGTTCTTGTTCCATTCAAAGAAGTAACAGGACAGCAGATGAATTTGAAAGTTTAAAATTTATTTAAAAGTAAAAAGAGAGCTTAAAAAAAAAAAGAAAAATGGTGCTCAAGAAGTGCTCTAAAGAACAATAAAGATACATCCTGCATGCAGGACAGGGCACTGCAAGAACAAGAGGATAGCTCTCCTGAAGTTAACGGCTGCTGTCTTTGAATCCTCTTCTAAACTCAGTCCAGGCCAGAGTCCACAGCTCTCTGTAATTCGCAGGTCACATTCTATTGTTCACCCTCCTTGCTATGCCCTAGTTTTCTACCTCAGCACTCTAGCCAAAATCTGAAAGACATTTATTCCGTTTTTACTGATACAATCTTTCATAAAATTATATTTTTCATTTATTTCTATCTACAGTTTACTTTATTCACACATGTAAATAACCCATTAAATATTATATTAATCTTTGACCATCATAATTGGAAAAGTTAAAGCAACAGAAATTTAGGATCCTGCAATAATGAAGGCTAGAATTAAGATACCGACCAGGCGATACTACTTTTGAAACTTCTAATGGAGAACCCTTTCTGGTCTCATCTACCTTCAGATGACGTTTTGTTTTGTCACAAAATGACTGTAACCTCTGACTCTCTGGCCATTTTCTCTTTATGTGTCTATCTCGATGGGGCCATAAAAGGAATCGTAACCACATTTTAACTTGATTACACCAGCAAAGACTGTTTTGTCAGATAAGGTCACATGCATGAGAACTGGAGTGAGGTGGATGTTAGGACTTTCACATATCTTTTTATGAAGCACATTCAACTTTTTACAACTATTAACATGCAGATCTTAGTGTATTTTAAAAATACACAAGCTTTCTACTATACTTCCAAGTAACAATGTTCTGAAACTTTGAAGGAAAATAACACCAAGTGGTCCACACACTATATTCAAAGCTTCTAAGGATTTATTAATGATTTTAAAATCTGGAAGAACATGAAAATTATCTAGTGGCTTTCTATACATATTGAGCTTGCTATCTTACACACACACGCACACAGAGACACCTGCTTTGCTGAAGCCACCAGAAGCTTACTGAGTCTGAATTTCAGATGTCTACATTTTAAAGATATTTTCCAAATGATTGCATTTGTCAAAACAGATTTTGAAATTCTTTCCTTAAATAACTTTTGTAAAGCTGATGAAGGAAATGGGTGTGGTAATTTAAAACAACGAGGTATCTTCTTTCGTGATGTGTTCTTAAAACAGCTTTTCTGAGCTGACTGGAGCTGACATGATAAGGCAGAAACACTGAATGGCTGATTTCAGGCACAGCTGAGAGAGGTCTAGATACTCAAATGCAAACATCTGCGCATCTTTTATGTCTTAGAACCATTTTTTTGCAAATTCCCCTGACTAAAAATTATGTAGTATTGTTACTAGAAAATAGTAACAATATTTGAAGGGCTAAAAAAAATAAATCTAAATACATCTCTTCTTTCTCAAAAGAATTCAGAATGAATAATTATGATGTGCTTTGTATATAGCCAAAGCCCCTCTGAAGATAAAAATCATTTCTTTAATAAACTTAGAAAGAGCTATATCCTTTTTATATTTTCATGTTGATAATTTGAAAACACTACATAATAAATATAAAAATAGCTTTTTGCAAATGCAAAGAGAACATTTTAAATATCCATAAAAACATGGTATATAATAGATTCCAAAGTAGGTGTATGTGTGTGTGGATGTGTGTGACATGGTTTCACATTTTACATGTAGTTCTCATTTTAACTTTGAAATCATGTTTTTTGAACATTCCATTCCATGTTCTTAGAGTGACTTCATTTCATAGAACTACTTCTTAGTATATGTTTGACTATAACATTTTAATGATTTTAACATTTATTGAGAAAATGATGTAAATGACTATCTTATATATATCTCTCTGGGCACAAATGAAATATTTCCTTACATCATATGAACTAGTGAAATTGCCCTCCATAATTATTGTCATTTTCTCTATCTAGTTTGATAAGATATGTCACTGGTGATTTTTCAAAATACACCAATTTTATATGCTATGAATATTTTTATTTGACAAAATGTAAATTGTAAATAATATTGTTCGGCCCTAACTCATACTAGATGTTACAAATCTCCTTAATTATGAAACTGTATGTTAGGATGAACAAGTATTTTTAACTTTGTATTCCTAATTTTAATAAGATAGAGAATCTTTTAAAATACTCATTATTAATGTTCTCTCCATTGTGAATTGTTTCTTATCATTTGGACATTTTTCTTGAGATCTTTAATTTGTCGTATTATTTTATGAATATTTTTATACAAACTGGATTGTGAGTAATTCTAAACAAATATTAATATGCTGGGTATGGGGGTGAATGCCTGTAATTCCAGTACTCAGGAGCCTGAGACAGGAGGATCGCATGAGAGTTCAAGGCTATCCTGGGATACCTAGTGAGTTCAAGGGCATCCTAAACTACATAGTGAGATCATGTCTCAAGAAAAACAAAAAGAAACAAACAAACAAAATACTCTCAGTTTTTCACTTCAAATTTAGTTTACTGCATTATTAATATAAAAAGTTATATTTAACATGATTTTCAGCATTTTTATTTTCATATGATCTATAATAATTATATAATTATGCCTCAGTTAAAATTAACATCATTATTTTTTTATTAAAAGTATAAAAAATATTTGAAAAGGAAAGCAAATAAAGTGATTATCCTAGACAAAGGAAAACAGTAACCATGTGTTGGCCTGAATTTCATGCGTTCCTTGCATGGAAGTTTTAGACAAAATGAGGTCAAGGATAAAATGAGTTGAAATGAACTTGAACAGGTGTTTTGTATATCTGCCCCCATCTGTAATGGCCAAGAAACAAGACCTATGATTCTAACTATGTCTTTTATTTTTGTTAATTTATCTTAGAAATGTAAATATAATGAATTCACTCAAGACTACGAGTTCCAACCCTGGAGACAATTTGGCTTGTATTTAAAAAATACTTGAAAAAAGGAATTTTAGAGATGGTTAAATTATTTCTTTATGACTTTAAAAATGATATACTTGGTTATTAAATAAATATGCTCACAATATACTTTTATAACTTGCAATCATGCACATCACTAATTAGACTTATTTTAATTAAATAATTAAAAACAAGTATTTGCTAACATAACTGAATTCTGATTTTAAATTTACCAGTGAGTTTCTTGGGAACTTGAAGAGAGTAACTGTGAATTCTTTTTTCTAAAACAAAACAAAACATTTTCCTCTTATTTACCAATAAAGATATTAAAAGCATACTTGGCAGCTAGGGAGAGTTTTCTTTTCTTTTCTTTTTTCTTTCTTCCTTTTTTTTTTTTGAGACAGTGTCTCAGTATGTAGTTGAGACTGACCTGGAACTCACTATGTAGCCCAGGCTGGTCTCGAACTCACAGTGATCCTCCTGCCTCAGCCTCTCGAGTGCTGGGATTACAGACATGCACCACCACTCTTGGCTTTAGGGAGAGTTTTCTTTTTTTTTTTTTTTTCTTTCTTCCTTTTTTTTTTTTGAGACAGTGTCTCAGTATGTAGTTGAGACTGACCTGGAACTCACTATGTAGCCCAGGCTGGTCTCGAACTCACAGTGATCCTCCTGCCTCAGCCTCTCGAGTGCTGGGATTACAGACATGCACCACCACTCTTGGCTTTAGGGAGAGTTTTCTTTATGAAAATCAGATCTTTCAATTAATATCATATGAACAAGTTATTTAACCTTCTAACTTTTATTTTCTCATGAGGGAAACGGAGATAATGATGACTTACATCCTGGAGAAATTCATGAATTTAAACAATGCATCATACATAATGATAAATGGCACCTGTCATCTGTGTGCTTATCAATCTACTTTAAAATTGATCTTCTCATTATTCATCTAAAGCTGCTCCTATTCATTATAAGATACCATTTGACCACTGACACAGTTGCTTACATCTTCTGATGAACTAAGGAGATGAATTAAGAATAGAAAATTGTCTTTACTAAACAAAATTGACCTGATTCTAAGATCAAGTGTAAGACAACAGGCCATAAATATATATTATTTCACTTAGCTTTCAGTCCCTTTATATCAACTCTGGCAGAATTAGGCTTTGGTTTGGTATGAATGACTGTAGTAATCAAACTAACTCTAGCATTACGTTTGTTTAAAATTTCAACATGAAAGAAGCACTTAACTTTCTTTTGAAGATGTAAGCTTTAAAGTAGCGAAAATTTTCACTTCAGAGGGATACAGACTCTTAGAACATTTCTGAATAAAATGTATTATAATATTGAAAAAAATAAAAAAATCTTAATTAAATGGGGTATAGCATATTACAACTCAGAAAGATATTTTGAATTCATCAAATTTGATTAGAGTGTGTCTCTTTTAACATATGTATATTTTGATAAAATTTTGTAGCTATGTTATGAAATTTTATGGGACATAAATTTTTAATAGTTTTGTAGGAGCTATTGCTGTTTTTAAAAAATAGAAAAAAATGGCCAATGATAATGACTTCATTTCTGAGATCTGTACTATCCAAGAATGAAATAACCCAGTCTCTGTCAATTACTGCTACCTTGAATCCACTGCTACATTTAATTTCCCTGGAAAGCTGTAATACATAATTTTATTGGGAATATAATCCAACACATCACATTTCCAATCACCCCCAATTTTCCAATGCCTTTAAAGAACTTTCAATGACAACTATTAGGAGCAGAATAAAGGTCTGTGGAAGTTCTCAGGAAGTATTACTAGTATAAGGTGTTGTCTTATTCAGTTTCCTTATTTTAGGAATATATTATCTGATCCCACAAATTACAGGAGAAGTTTATGCTGGCTCATGATTTTTAGAGGTTTCAGTACATAGTTGCGCAGTTATAAGATAGAATCAATATGGTAGGACAGACAGCTAAAGAGAAAAGATACATATGTCATGGAAGAAGAAGCGAACAAGGGAAGGAGCCAGGAAGGGAGGTATCCCTTTCCAGGTCATGCAGACAGTGATTTTCTTCTTCTGACCAGGTACCACAAGTCCGCTGTAGTGTCCCCGTAAGCAACCACCTTCCAAAAGACCAACCTCTGAACACATGCAGTCTTTGGGGGGACTTTGATATCTAAACCATAACTTTCTGCCCCTGGTATTCAATGGGCTCATGTCTATCTTTTTATGAAAAACTAATTTAGTTCATTTTTAAGCATTCCTAAAGTTTCAGCATTGCTTATATCCAAATGTAAAGTCTCTGTTGGACTCAAGTAAAACTCTTAGCTGAAAGCCCTCATACACTACGATGACCACAGAAAACATCCCCATTTCAAAAGGGAGCAGTAGCAAATAGAAAGAAAGAAAGAAAGAAAGAAAGAAGGAAAGGAAGGAAGGAAGGAAGGAAGGAAGGAAGGAAGGAAGGAAGGAAGGATGTGAACAATGCAAGACCAAAAGCCAGGAGGGAATCATTAATCCTAAGGTTTCCTGTCTAGTACCAGAGAAATTTGTCATGAGATGGGAAATCCAAAAGGCTTGGGCAATACCAGTCTTACAACATTGCCAAGTACAGGTCTCTTGGCTTCTCTCCTGGGAAGATTCTAGTCATTACCTGTGACTTTTCTCAAGCTTTCCACATTCCCAGAATCTCCTCCTTCCTGGGAATTTCACTTCACTTTTGTCTTCATTCATGTGGCTTCATGTACTTTCTTCTCAGAATCATACAGCCCAGCCTGCCAAGGCTTCCTTTAAAAACAGTGGCAGCAAATCTATGGCATATGGGATGCAGTATGCTGTTTATTATTGAAAGCTCAAAAAGGTTCACCATCATTACTCTAAAATCTGAGTGGAAACATCCCTGAACTCACAACCTTGCATTCTGCACCAGCACCACATGGATGATGTCATTTCCTCTGATCAGCACAAGCAATAGTTGGGGGTCCTTGGACTATGGCTGCAGAGTCCTCAAAAATCTTGGGTTACTGAGCATTGTGCAACAAACCCATGGAAAAATATATCCTCAGCAGCCTTTTTGGAGAATGGTGCCCTGGACTTCTTTTCTTAATGCAGTCTTTCAAGTTTGCAGCCTTGAGTGTGGAAAGCATAGGGTCTTCAGCTGCCTTTAAGGCATCTATTTTTTTTAAGTGCAAAGTACTTATCACTTTTTCTTTTAAATATTTTTAGTTTTATTTTAATTATTAGTTTTATTTTATTTTAATTTTATTTTAAATTTAGTTTAATTTTTAATATTTTTTATTTTATTTTATTTTTATTTTATTTTTATTATTTTTAGTTTTAATTTTAAAAAATATTTTTTCATAACAAAACTAGAGGATAACAATGGTAAATATACTGCGTCATGATCTTAAAAGATCATATTTTCATTTGCTAACCTATCTCTCATTTCCAAATAATAGCATATCTTTTTTGCATATAATATTTATTAACAGAGTACCTCACACTTGGTATAATTTTGAATGATTTCTTCTTATTTCACAGTATATATTATACTTTTGGTCCTATTTACACTTTCAGTTTCTCACAGCAGAGAGATAATATGGTATTTACACATAAGAGTATGTTTTTAAGGTTCATTCATTTATCCAGAAATGTCTCAAATTTATCCCTCTTGATGGCTGAATAAAACACTAATATATAAAAAATCTTTTTTTTTTTTAATCCATTCATCGGTTGGTGGGCATTTGGATTGTTTCCAAGAATTAGCTATTATTAACTGTACCGCTATAGACATGGTGCACATTTACTGTTGTTGTATGATACTTTTCATTATTTTAGGAAGATGCCCAGAAAAGGAATAGCTGGTGTTGTCATCCGAGAGCCTGCTCCTGGAACAACGTTTGGGAGCTCAGACTGGGAGGGTAAGGCATGGAATCACCAGGCAGACTCTGGGGAGGTTTCTGGAATGCTTCTGCTTTATTCAGGAAGTGCACAGGCTTACATAGGGGAAATCATGGGGGAGGAGCATGGGAGGGAGCATTTAATATTTGGCGATATTGGAGGCACGGTGGAGTAATTTTTCTTGGGGGAGGCAAAGGAGTCACAGACTAGGGGCGGAGGTGTAGCCTGTTGGACCCAGCACTTAGATGAGTTAGCTCAGCCTTGGCAGGGTCTCTGAGTTAGCTCAGGAGACAGGAGTGCAGTGCACCTGGCCCAGCCAGGCTTGAACTTATCCCACAATCCCCCCTTTTGTCTTTGAATCCAGATCCTCAGCCAAGAGAACCATATTTTTATGAGTTTGTTTATACCTTTTACAGGCTAGGCATCTGATTTTTAAAATAAAGAGTAATAAATTAATTTTAAGCAGGGTCAACATATAGGGTGATGACAATATCAATCCTTTAGCCCAGAAACTTAAGTTTTTCTACCCAGCTTGAATGCCAGACCAGATTCTCTCTCATATATTATTAAGTATAACAATATCAAGAACCGATGTATCATTTAATTAAACAATAATATGAGTCAAGGTTTGTAAATGCTGATTGTTTTGTGGAATCCCAGGTTTTTCATATACAATGTTGACAATGATAAGGAGTAACACAGATATGGGCGAAAATTGCATGACAATGGCTTAGAATTTTAGTCTCTAAGAATTGGATTTTTTTCCCAGACAGGATTTATCTGGGTTTGTAAATTTAAAATGGCAGCAAGGACATCTTGAAACAGTAGGGCGGTTTCTCCAAAGGCCTGTGTGGTATTTTTGTCAATTGGTTGGAGGCAATGGCAGAGATTCCCAAATCACATCTACTATGAGGATGAAGCATAAGGTTAAAGAGTGGATCTGAATTCTGCAAATCTTTTGTAAGATATACCAGAAGCCAGATAGCTAAATATAGATACCAAACAGAGGAAGGATTAAACAAAAAGCGGGTTATACAAGGGGTCAAGCAAAACTGGGTTGATATCGGTTGGCTTAAGGCCATCAAACTGAGAATCATTCCCAAAGGTTCTGGGTAGCTGACCCTGCTATAGCTGTGGGATATAGGAAAACAAACATGAAAGGGGAAGGAAGAGAGATAATAGGCCTATATATGGTAGCAAAGATAGAGATGGGGGGTTAGGTACCAGAGCCCATACATGCGGATTTGGGGAGGGAGGAGGACCACCCTGTGTTGAATTTGCAGTGAGGGCTGCACAGAGTAGGACCACTAGCGTAGGGCCCGGGACCAGTTTAGGTGTTTCCGGTTGTGGGCATCCTCACTGTACAGGGCCAGAGGGGGTGGCAGGAACCCTACATTGGAGAGCTGTGGAGGTGCGGTGGAGATTGCAGCTGTAGCCCTGCCAGAAAGGGTCCAGGTCTCTCGGCTGCACCAGCCCCAGGGGCCTTCAGAGGGAGGCTCCCAGGGACGGCAACGCCAGGACTCCCCAGACACCCGCCACACTTCCTCGGTCACAGCTAGTTGCGGAGTAGGGTCACCAGGGTGATGAACACAGATGAGGTGACTCTCTTGAGGCCATCACTCTGGGTCCTGGGATCTCAAATCCTGAAAGAGCTGAGGTTCTATAGGACCCGGAAATCCCGCTGTGAGCACCCCAGCCAGCTATCCAGACCAGAACAGTGAGGACACCCTGGGTGACCTGGACCACCCTGCCACCTCCACCGCCCCCTGTGGCCTTCCTGTGCCCTCACCCGGCACCGGCCAGCCCACTGGGGGCATCGCTCACCTCAGACCTGGAGCAGCTGCATCTGCACCTGCTGCTGCCCCAGCCACCCCAGGCCCCAGCCAAGCTCCCGCCCTCCCACTGCAGGCCTTCAGAATCAGAGGAGGAAGAAGATCCACAGGATTGGTAAGATGGCAGCTCACAGGGTAGAGGCCACCATCTTGGACCGGAAAAGGTGGGCTCTTCTGGATGACCATTATTCTAGTGACTAGTGGATAAGGGGGTTTTGGAGGGGGCACGTCATTGACAGGAAGTGAGAGATCATCGGATGGGGCTGATGCCTTTGGGGAAGAAGAAAGTGGAAGAGACAGCCTGCCCGCACCATCTTTTTAAGAGGCTTTTGTTCACCATCTTTTGAGTGCTCAGGGAGCCCTACACTCACCTGAGTTTGGGCTGGAAATGCCTCAGACGCCTTTATGGCATGAGGACCCTTTACTAAGGTGGCCTGTACCGGCCATTCTTGATTTAAGAGATTACCCATAATAGGGACCCTTACCCCTTGCTTCAATATTTACCCAGTTTACTTGACCCCCATGTTTGGGCTCCAGCTGTTGTCGTCCTCAAACCCGCAGGTGGAGCAAGGTTCGGGAGCTCAGACTGGGAGGGTAAGGCACAGAACCACCAGGCAGACTCTGGGGAGGTTTCTGTAATGCTTCTGCTTTATTCAGGAAATGCACAGGCTTATATAGGGAAAATCATGGGGGAGGAGCATGGGAGGAGCATTTAACATTTGGCGATATCTTATTGGGGGCACGGTGGAGTGATTTTTTTCTTGGGCGAGTCTAAGGAGTCAAGTACTAGGGGCGGAGGTGTAGCCTGTTGGACCCAGCATCTATGCACTTAGGTGAGTTAGCTAAGCCTTAGCAGGGTCTCCGAGTTAGCTCAGGAGACAAGAGTGCAGTGCACCTGGCCCAGCTAGGCTTGAAGTTCTCCCACAAGCTGGGTCAAAGGGACCTCTAATCGTCATTTTGTGAATTGTCTCCACACTGATTTCCACAGCAGTTGCACCAGTCTACACTCCAACTAACAGTGGAGAAGAGTTTCTTTTTCCCCACAGCACCACCAACCATTTGTTACTGGTTGATATCTCAATAGCAGCCATTCTTTCTGGAATGAGATGGAATCTCAGTGTTGTTTTAATTTGCATCTCTTGAATGACCAGTGATAGTGAACGTTTTTTCATGTATTTATTTGCTGTTTCTACTTTTTCATCTGAGAAGTGTGCATTCATCTCCAATTCCTATTTTTGGTTTGGGTCTTTAAATTGAGGGGCTTTTTTTTTTCCAATTATTTTTATGTTGTAGGTAATAGTCCTTTGTCTGAGGAACCTCTGGTTAAATTTTTTTCCCACTCTGTGGGTTGTCTTTTTACTCAGTTGGTGATGTCTTTTGCTGTGCAAAACTTTTTAATAAAATGAAGTCTTAGTTGTTGATTCTTTATAGTATTTCCTATGCACTCTGTGTTTTGTTCATTCAGGCTTTACCTTTTCATACCCTCAAGTCTCCTACTTACTTATTCTCTCTTTCAGCAAATTTAGTGTTTCTGCTTTAATATTTAGATCTTTGATCTTTTTTAATTGTAGGCTAGTTCATGGTGAGAGACATGGGTCTAAGTTTAGTCTTATGCATGTAGAAAGCCTACTTTTCTAGCAACATTCATTAAAGAGGCTATCTTTCTTCCAGTGAATGTGTTTGGACCCTTTGTCAAAGAAGAGGTGACTGAGTGTATTTGAAGTTCTTTCTGCTTTTTCTAATCTATTCCACTTATCCTCAGATCAACTAGACAAAAAAAAATGAACAAAGAAATATCAGAACTGAACCAAACCTGAGAACAAGTGGACTTAGTGGATGTCTATAGAGTTTTCCACCCCACATCATACTATACATTTTTCTCAGCTGCATATGTGACATCCTCCAAATAGACTACATATTAATCCATATAACATGGTTAAGTAAGTGCAAATGAATCAAAACTATGCCATGCTATTATCTGACCACAGGGCAATGAAATCAGAAATTAATAGCAAAAGAAATCACAAAAACTGCATAAACACATGAAAATTATATAACATTCTCCTGAAAAATCAAGTGGTCACAGATAAAATTAAAGAAGAAATTAATAAGTGTATCCAATTAAATTATATAATGCTGATAAAATGTGCCAGAACTTATGGAATGCAGAAAGAAGTCCTAAAAGGAAAACCCACAGTGATAAATCCTTACATTGGGAAAACAGAAAGAACTCAAATAAACAACCTCAAATAAACCTCAAATATCCAGAAAAAGAACAAATCAAGACCAAAGTTCATATGTGGGAAAAATTATAAAAATCAGAGCAGGAATTAATGAAATTTAGTCTGAGAAAACAATACAAAATATTAGTGAATTAAATAGTTGGTTCTTTTAAAGATTAAATCAAATTGATAAACCTTATCCAACCTCATAAAAAATGAAAGAGAAAACTCAAGTTCATGAAGTTAGGAATGAAAAGGGTAAACTCACAATTAATCCTGTAGAAAACCAGAAGATCATTAATACTTACTTGAAGAACCTATACTGTAGATTTTGCTCAGTGGTTCTGCTGCTTGCCTTGTAGGCACAAAGTCCCAAGTTTGATCACCAGTATCCCCCCAAAAAAGAAACAAACAAAGAAAAAAGAATCTATACTTTGGTAAGATGGAAAACACAGAAGAAATGGACAGATTCCTACATATATATGAATTAATAAAGCTAAATCAAGAAAATATAAAAAATCTTAATAACTCAGGATCAGTCAATGAAATTGAAAATGTAATTTAAAAATTATCAACAAAGAAAATCCCAGGTCCTTTTGGTCTCACTGCTGAATTCTATAAGTAAGGTAGAGAAGATCTAATGCTACTACTCTTTAAACTCTTCTATGATATTGAAAGGCAACCAGTCCTGCTAAAATCATTCCTGGAAGCTAATATAACAAAACCAGAGAAAGATCTAACCAAAAGAGAGAACTACAGGCCAGTCTCCCTAGTGAACACAGACAAAAAAAAGAAAAATGTCCTCAATAAGATACTGGCAAAAGCAATGCACCAAATCATAAAAAATATTATACACCATGGACAAGTGGGACTAATCACAGGGATGTAGAGATTATTCAACATATGCAAATTGGTGAATAATACATCATATCAACATAGCCAAAGACAAAATTCACTTGTCTTTTTAAAATGTTAATCTATATTTATTTATTTTTTTTTAAACAAGCTCTCCTCTATTCCTCTTTGCCAGGAATTTATTACCTTTTTGGCTAAACTCAAAACTTTGCATAGGGTATGTTTAGCTTCTCTTTCCTCACAATAAACCTGGATAAAGCAGACACAGTACCCATGTCACAGCCTGAATGTTAGGCTGCTTTGACATTTTCTATCCCCAGACGTAGTCTGATGTTCAGAACATGAACAAAATTTAGATAAAATTTTAGGCAGAATTTAGTTTATTGTTTGAACCTATCTGCCAATGGAGTCCTTGCTCCCAACTGAGACTTTTTGAACTTGGCCTTTACTGTCTGCCCTTCTACTAGAATTATAGTGTTCTAAGATCTGATCAGAACATCCTAGCAAGCTCAGGATAGAGTATTTTAAAGCTTTTAGCAAGGATCTCCAAATCTTTTAAAACTGTTCTGCAAATCAGTTCCAAAGGCTTTTAAAGCACATGATCTTTCAGTGACAGAAACAACCACCATTCTCTATACCAAAATCTGTCTTAGCTATTTACCTTATTTCTGGGACAAAATACCCTATTAACACAGTTTAAAGGAGGAGAGATTTATTTGGGCTGGTGTTTTTTAGAGGTTTCAATTCGTAGTTTTGTGGCTTAAAAGCAGCAAAAACATGATGGAAGAGCCTTTCACAGTGAAAAGCTGTTCACGTCCTGGTAGCAAGGTTGCAGAGAGTAAAGGAAGGAGCTGGGAAAACAGATATATATACTTCCAGGTCATGACCCAGTAACTGTTTCTTTCTACCAGTGCCCACCTGCTACCAGCAAGTCAAATATAGAAATTAGCTGGTATAAAACTGTAAGTGTTGATAGGGATAGTGATCTTTTAAAAGTCCTTTGGGAAATTCTTTATCATGTATAGTCTATACTGATTGAGAGAGGAAAACTTTAAGTTGACATTTTTTCTGATTTGTTCTTACTGTTATTGGACAAAGCAGTTGATAAGGAAAAGTGCAGATTTTGGGGAAGTGAAAGAATGTACATGCATTTATATGGGTCTAATACAGTGTTTTAGTGCATGCTTTTGTTATTTATGGCTCATTTACCTCCATTCTGAAAAGTGGTATGATTCATCTTTTAAAAAAGTGTGTGTGCAGCACATGTAACGTTGTCTTTCTTTTTCTATGCTCTTTGATTTTATATTAACTTTCCCTTTTTTGATTTTTTTCTTTTATTGAGTTTATTGGTACATTTTACGTATACAGTACAGTTACATTCATTATTGGCATCTTGTACCTTTACATGACAGGTCTTGGTTCTCATTTTTTCCCCTTGTCCCTGCCCTCCCATTACCCTCATCTCCCCTCCCCATTTACAAACACTTTATTTCCATTTTTTCATATTTTTTCTTTTCCCTTATTACCTTTCCCCTACCCTTCCCATATTCCCTACACCTTAAGCCCCTTTCTTCCTATTTCACATTGTCAATGATCTCATTAGGATCTTATGTACTATTATAGCTTTTCACATCAGAGAAGCTATTCGGTATCTACACATGTGTGACTTATTTATTTCACTTAGGAGTATATCCTCAATATGTATCCATTTTAACTTTCCTTTTAATAATGAAAACATCAGTAGCTCCAAGAGCTAGAAGCGAAAGATGCTGACAAATGGAGAATACCAGAAAGGCCTCTTGTTTTTGGAAGATCTAGTAATATGAATGTATTATTAAAAATTATGAAGGTAAAGAAAAATAAAAGACAAATTCTATTTTCACAGCTTGGATGAGAGACAGGTTGCATAATAAAATATAAAAAAAAAACTAAGTAAAGTTTAGTAAATTATTTAGGGAGATGTGGAGAGCATTAATGGGAGCTACGAAGGATTGAAACAAGTTGCCCATAGTTGTGATTACTCTTGAGGCTGGAGAATCAATTGAATGAACATTCATTGGTTTCCAGAAAGAAGAGTAATTGCTGTAAAAGTTTCATTGCTTCTTCTGATAGAAGGTATGTATGGCTTTGGTAGAAAGATATTCTCAATTATGGTGACCTTGTAGGAAAGAAGGCCACAGGAATATTGTTTTTCATCATTCTATCTCTTGCCAGTGGTTCCCACTGGTTGAACCAAACTGCCAAACTGCAAACGGCAAATCAGAAGAATTCCTTAAGGTAACCCACAGAGGTAGCTCTATGTGGCACCTGGAATTGTGGTAAGGTGATCATATAGCTCTTGAAAGGACAACAAATATTCAGGACATATAAACTACATATCTAGGATACTTAGTCAAGAAATGCCAGTATTTAAGTTTTTGATAGGTATTTTCATAGCTCTTGAGAATACAAATGTGAAAACCTAACTAACACACAGCCTCTGCCTTCCTTCAAGCTCATATTCTTGTACGTATTTTGATTATAATTTGTATATATGCATATGTATATATTTAGTTGTGTTATTTCAAGCATGCAGTTATATGAGATCTTGAAATATTTTCTATTGTATGTACTTTTCTTTATCATAAATTCTAAATTTCCCAGTTGAAAGTAAAAGTCACATTGCTAAGAGGCAAAAATGAAGCGTTATACCAAGAATACAAGAATGAAGGGAATTAATCATCAGTTAATTTTTTGTTTATTTTCTTCAAGCAAGAATTTGAAGGAAAAGGGCAGACATTCAGGGGAGAAGAGTTGTCAAATGCTGCTATGTTAAGATCAGAAATCAAAGAAAAGGAGATAGGAATGGTTTAACTGTTCCTTCTGCTCTGAAGGTGAAGGACCCAGGCCTATTCTATTGGTTCTCTTTCCCTGGAGAATGTTTACAAAAACAACATAAGAAAAATCCCAAGTGGGTGGTGTAAAATCCCTCCTGGTTAGGCAGGTGTGTGAGAAGGTGTATTTAAAACATCAAGTAGCTATTGATGCTCAATATCCATCAAACCTGAAAGTTACAGAAACTGTAATCACATATATAATTTGGTGATAAGAATGTGTTTGAACATTTTTTTCTTGCTTTCTTTTCAGTTTTTCTAGAAATAGTCTCTATTTTTGTATATGCATTGTTTTGATATTATTTCAAAAGATAACAATGTCTTTTTATCTTTAATTTTTGGGATTCCTCAAAGACAATTAAATTTTCAGTTATTTTAGTGGAATATAGCAATTTAGAAGTTTTGAACCAGTCAAATGAATTTGAATTCTGACTTTAACAGTTGCTAATTTGCAAATTTGAGTAAGTTACTTAACTTTTCTGAATGTTTTCATATTTTTAAAATAAGGAAATAATGCCAAATGTTCACAGATTTTGGAAACATTAAATGTGTGTGAAAATAATTAAAACACAACCATTCTGACTTTTAACTTTTTACCACCAAATAGGCAATATATTTCTGGAGTCTGTTGAACTGACTGACCAAAGGTATAATTTCCTCTATTTACCCAAGTCTCAGCAAGTTAGAGATGTAAAACCTTGAATAGGTATAAAACTATTCTCTCCATATCTTGTTGCATCTTATCTTGGTTCATATTTTGCAAACAGAAAATATTATCTACTTCTCAATGTGATTGTTTTATCTAGATTTCTTACAGAAAGAAAAGTGACAATGTCAGTTTGCTCCCCCCTGTTCTAAGACTAATAATATTTCATAAACATAGCAGCTTTGGAAAAAGTCAGTGCTCGACATAAAATGCAATGCCCTGTGCCAGTTTTTAAAAATGTAGAAACAAGTAACAGAAAATTGGATTATAAGTCCAAGTTTACTTCTGCAGATTAAAAATAATAATAATAAAAGCTTTATTTTATTGTTTATTTCTCATCAATATCATGAATAATTAGTTTCCCCAAAAATGAAATATGAAATTAGGCATAACCATGTTAGGAAAATTGTTAAATTAATGATATAGAAGATTACCTCATAGGTAATGTAATCTAATAATATTTACATTCATTTATTGGAAATAACAATGAAATGTTAACTCTAAGTTCTAGGAAAATGTTGGGCAATATATTTTTAAATATTGTTTTCCTGAAATCATTTTAAAAGTTCCAAGATATCTATCTGTCTGTCTATCTATTTTTGCACTTCTGGGGATTGAATTCAGGGTCTTCATGCTGAAATTCAAGGTTTAAATTTTTTAAAATTTTGAGACAGGGTCTGACTAAGTTCCTAAATAGCCCAAACTGGAATAGAACTTGCAGTCTCACTTCATCCTCCCAGAAAGCTGAAATTACAGGTACGGTCCACCATGCCTGACCAGGAAGTCATATATAAGGCACTTGCTCCAGATTCTTCAAGAACCAACAAGTTCCTGAAGTACCCTTTCCATACAATAACCCAGGAAGGAATATTTAGATACTCGATCATAATATTAAATTCATTATGTTATACTAAATCTGGCAAAACAAAATGCATATCATCCAGTTAATTTATTACTGAGAAAATTTCCACTGGAAGAAGTAAGAGAAGGAAGCAACAATTAATTCTACTTATGGTATCACTAAGATATTTAGGTAAGAGCAACTGATTGCTAAAGTATTTCAAAGCAAAGGATGATAGCATACTTAACTGATATACAATAATTTTTAGAACTTACTTTAAATTGAAAGTGAAAATTATGCATATCCACTTTGTACAACATGATATTTGGGTATATGTACCCAGTTTGGACAGGATAATGCAAGAAAACTGATATATGTGTTAATTCAAGTAACTTATTTTTCATGGTAGGAACAATTAAAATCTACTCTTTTAGCAATTTAAGCATATAATACATATTATAAGCCATAGTTTTTGTGGTTTATAATAGGCCTCATCAAATTAATCCCCAGTGTAGTCACCTGTATACCCATTTTCATATGCACACACACAGATAATACCTGTATTCATGTAAAGTTCTACCAAGGTAAAAATTAATAAGGTTTTAAAAAAATCACTCACTGAGCTCATCAAAAGGAATGGTTAACCAGTGCCAAATTCCTGTTTTTAATTTGCTTTAATTATGTAGGATGTCATCCTTGGGATAGGCTGGGTGAAGAGTGCACTGTATCCCCTGCTCAATAGCTGTCATTTATGGTAAATCTATAACCACTTTAAAATAACTGCTTATTTTAAAATGAGATAAACTTTTATTAAATGCATTTTTCAGGTAAAAAGTATATCTAAATTTTAATTATATTATTGCTATAGAAGCAAATAGCATTAAATAGGAGGTAAAATAAGCCGATTATCACATTATCTAATTTTTTTTGGGGGGGGATCAGGAATTGAACTCAGGACCTTGCTCTTGAGAGACAGGCGTGCAGCCATTGAGCTAAATCCCTAGCCCTACATTGGCTAAATTTAACCACAGGATTTAGCAAAGAAAATGAAAGATCATTAGGAATTTTAAAAATTCTTTCTTAAATAAGAATGGAAAGTTGCTATTATGCATTTTCCTTGACTTCAGTATGTACAATCATAACCTAGAATTTCATGTGGTAAAAATAAATGAGAGTATTTTATTTACAAAACTATATGTAGAACTTTTCTAGAGAAAATTTATACAACATTTAAACTGTGAATGACTACATTTCCCTCTATCACTGGAAAGTCAATATTTATTTTAATAATATAACACAAATTTTTCCTAAGAGCACATGAAATACCTTAGTTGTACATGATGAATTTCTAAAATAAGCTAGCTGTTTTCTCATGTTCTGGATTTTAAATCTGTAATATTTTTCAGAGGTTTTATATGGTTTAATACTATAAAATATTGTTTATTATTAGCTTGTATTATTATCTTAAAATAATCATGAATTATTTAAAATAGTCTAATAAAAGATCTATGAAAAGTACCAGTGATATACCCTAAACTATTTTAAAAATGTTATAAAGGTCAACAAGTTCATTTAAGATATATTTAAAAATCAAGAAATAAAATCTTACGTGAAAGAAAATACAGTATAGCTTTATTTTTCATAAACTTCTATTTGAAGTCAGATATTGTTTGTTTGTATAAAATATGGATAGCATGCATTCTGTACATTTTCAGTTTATCAAGCCACACTTAGAGAGGAGTAGGATTGTTGTCCTGTACTAACGGAGTAGCTTCAGCTATGATCTATCCTAGTAATTACTGCTACCTAGGACATCTCATGAGCACAACATTTCACCTTAAATTCATGCTTTCTCATTATCACATTACTTGATTATCATGGTTAAGAAATCAAAAGTTTAGATCCTAAATTCTATGGTCAGTTGATATATATTTTTAGCAACTTTCTTTCTCAGCTTTTCCATTCACTCCACTTTAATAAGGAACAGTATTCCTCCACACAGAGACATTTGGGCAGTGCTGGAAACTCCTGTAGACATTAATATGAAAGAAGAGTTGGAAAGAACATCAACTGAATTGCTGAGATAATTTCCATCAGCTGCAGTGCTTGGTGCTGACATGTGTCCATCTCATACCTTCTGGTCCTGTGGTCTCACTGAAGGCAGCGCTCTGCATATTGTCTTTGGTACAGTTATGCTAGAATCATTTTGGCTGAAGATGGAAAATTTCTCCTCTCTTTAGAACTTTATGTTACACTTACCACTCAAAATATGGATTTGTTTATTTTTCTTTTAATTATGAGTTAGTAATGAATTATAGTTCTGGCTTTAAACCTCACACTATAAACTTGTATTCATAAGAATAGAAAAAAACTATAGTACCTAAAGGATATGAGAAAGTCCTAGGTTTTTTCTTGTTGTTGTTGTTTCTAAACCACATAATTGAAATAAATCATCATTATAGCGTATCATATTACCCTGCCATAATAAAATACCTCAGACAGGGAAACTGAAGCAACAGAAATTTATTTTTCATAATTCAGGAGACAGAAAGTCCATGATGAGGGTACCAACACAGTTCATGTATGAGAGAGCTGTCTTCCTGGATTACAAAACACGACTTTCTCACGTCCTCACTGTGTTTTTGTATGGAGAGGGGATATAGAGACAGTAGAGAGAGGAAGAAGGTAAAAGAGATGGATAACAAGCATCATGGGGGTCCTTCTTAAAAGTGCGCTGATGCAATCATGAGTGCCCTACTTTTATGATCTCACCCTAACTTAGTGACTCCCCAAAGGCCACATTTTGCAAATATCACTAAATAGGAGGTTAAGTGAGCATCCACATTTGAATTTTGGGAGAATACAGTTAATTATCAACATCAATTGTTTTAAGATTGTTTTTGAAAACATCTTTTATAAGGAGGCTGACATTTTGAAAAACCAAGAAAGTCAGTAGAGCATCCAATATAATATTCTTCATTTTATATTGAACCATACCATATCTTATTGAAAAAAAATCTTGTAGTGTTTATAAAAGGCTCAAAGTCTATATTTGTTTCTGAGGAATACTTGGAAAAATAGAAAATCTAAGTTGTACTTTCAATTGATGAAACTAAGATTCAGAGGGGAACATGACTTGGTCATCATGTTCATGAGATGTGACACCAAATGATGCTAGCTTCATGGTGATTCCGATGTTATCAACTGGGATTTTGTTCCTTAATAATAAAATATGGGCAGATAATTAGATGCTAATGGGCCTGTGTAACAAGGAAGGGGGCAAAACATCATGCTTTGCCAGTTAAGAAACAAAAGAATGGGCCAGGGATTTAGCTCAGTGGTGTGGTGGCCTGCCTTGCAAGCGCAAGGACCCGAGTTCAATCTCCAGTATCAAAGCAAAAAGAAACAAAAGAATGAAATACATTATATTACATTTGTGATTATTTGCTAAGTCTGAGGCCTAAAGTGGTCTCACAGAGCACAAGGACATTTTAAGTGTACACATTGTGCATGTTCCTTCTGATACCTGATAACCTGGCCATGTTGTTCCAGATCAAGGCATGTAGTGTTCTCAGCAGCCATAGCCTAAAGCCCAGTGATATTAGGGAAGGAAATGCTCTTAAATACTCTCTTGCCTTCTTGGGCTGATACCAGATGTCATGCTACAGTGATATGTGCATACCCATTTTTATACCAGCAAAACTCACAATAACTAAATATTGGAAGCAGTCTGTATGTCCATCAACAGAAGAATGGATAAAGAAAATGTGGTACTTATACACAACAGAGTATTACTCAGCCATAAAGAAGTGTAAGTTTGAGTTATTTGTCGGAAAATGGATTCATCTTGAACAATAGTGTAAAAAAAAAACATACAAGCTTAACTATTGTATGGTTTCTAGAACATGAAAAACCCAAATGTAAATAAACACCAAAATAAAAGACAATAGGAAATAGGGAGATGCCTTTTGCAAATGTGAAGAGGACCAAGAGACAGAGGAACAGAGAACAAAGTGGACAGAAGGGGTGAAAAAAATTAACATGTGTTATGTACATGTATCAAAATTCCAAGAAGAATGTAATCGTTATGTACTGAAAACAAGTACCAATAAAAATTAAAATTTTAACATGGCATGGTGGCACATGCCTGCAATACCAGCACTCAGGAGGCTGAGGAAGGAGGATTTCGGTGAGTTTGAGCACCTAGTCTACATAATGAGTACAGGGCCAGCTTGAACTAAGAAGAGAGACGCTATCCCTAAAATACAAAACATACACACATACATAAAATTTTAAGATCAAGTTTCTTTTGTAACTTTTTAGCATGATGAAAGCCACTGAGGAAACACTGACTATCTAAAATGGACAGGAAGGTATTTTGCAATTCAAAAATACTCTAACTTCTACAGAAAATGTTGACAAGCATAGTAATCGCTGTAGTTTCCTGAACACCAGGAGTAACTTTATATAAATAAAATATATCCTAACTCATACCCGCTGCAAAAGCCTTGGTGACATTGCCTGGTTTCTAAATTAAAGGGATAATTCTCTGTATTTTCTTTATAATATATTTTACTTATATGTCTTCACTGATGCCTGTGAGTCTTGACTCAATTTTTTCACCAAGGGGACGAGAACAAAGGACTAAAGAAGAAAGGGACAAGTTCCTAAGTTTACAATGACCTGGCTTCTAAGTGATCCTAACATTTCATAAATATTCAGGGTTGCAGTTTTCTTTCAATTTACCATAACTGAGTAGATCCTTTAATACATTTCACAAGAATATTTCCTGTTGTTAAAAATAACAGGAAAGTTTTCACTATTTTGCTAAAATGTTACCAAAAGTGTTGCAAATGTGAAAATCTAATTGAATATTATATATTTTTCTGTTTCTTGTTTCAGCATTCTCCACAATGTGTTGTCATATTTATATAGTTCTCTCAAAATGCCGAAGCTCAAATTGAATGGTAAACATTCCAGTAAAACCTAACCTAGTCCCATTCACAGAGTATCTGGACGAGAAACTGATTTTGGAGTAAAATCCTTTTTCATTTGCATCTGAATCCATATCTCAGTTGTTTTTAAACTTAAAATTTTATGTAAAATAGATAATAATGTTTACTCTAATATTTATAATGTAGTTCAATTGAGACAGAACGTTATAGATTGAGATATCTCATTGGATTATATGTATACATGGTAAAGAAAATAATAAGTATACAACTTTTCTTATTGAAATTTTAGTACCAGTTTCTTTCTTGTGCTTGACATTGCTTTGAGGTCAGAAAATTGATTTCAGTTTTTCCAATAATTGTGATTGAGATTTTAGAACTATAATCTAAAGTTATTGCAAGGAAGTTATGTCGGTATACCAATGTCCATGAATACTATCCAAAGTGCTTTCTTTAATGCCTGCTCTGATTGAAGTTTTCTTTAAATATGACAGTGGATCCTGAAAACATGTGCAAAAATTCTCTTTAAATTAAGGTCAGCTCCTTATTTGTCAGAGGTTCATGTTCTTTTTTTTTTTTTTTTGTGGTATCAGGGATCGAACTCGGGCCCTTGCACTTGCGAGGCAGGCAACCCAAGAGGTTCATGTTCTACATCTCCACTGCACCACCTAAGTGTACACTGTGCTTCAGAGATAAACTGGGGGGAGAATTGTGAAATGTGATCAACTTAATATTGGCACAGTACAGGGGAAGTAGCTTGGTAATTAATTTTAAGTGAATGATACGACATAGAGCTTTAAGGTCTATAAGTAACCCATGAATATTATGCATACTTTTCTAGGCCTATTTATAAACAATTGAATGAATAAATTAAAGTAACTATATCAAGATGCTTTACTCCTGATTTTTTTGGTGTATACTTGTCACTGTAAACTATTTCTTGAAGAAAACTAGAGAGCAATGAATTCTATGCATACAATTATATTTATTTATCATCGTTTTCTTGAACATTAATTGCCTTTTGTTTAAAAGAAAATATATTTTTGAAAAAAATTGAAGATTTCTGTGTAATGCCAAGTGATACAAAATTTTCATTTATTTTTCATGCTATTTATTAAGCTTTGTTGCTATTGAAATGTTGGCATTTTATAATTTATAATGGTATGTTGAAGATTTGATTTTGGCTCTGCAATGCCAGAATCACAATTTTTAAAAAGTAGCAGAGCAAAAATTTAGTGAAAATATATTATATACAAAATTGTACAATTCAGAGAGAAGTACTAAATGTTCATTACATTAGTATTTTATCTGCAATCAAAACAAATAATAAAAGTGTACTTACACCATTTGCTCAGCAAAGCAAATGTTAAAAATGCATTGAAAAGGTACAGATTTTTAATTTTGGTATAATTTTTTAATATGTTGGGAAATTTATTCCTATAGTTACTCTACTTAAATCTTCTGTTCTCTTTATTGCTTATTTAATTGTCATTCCCTGTCTATAGAAATTAGGTTCTGATATCATTTTACTTACTTGTGTTATTCTGAAAACACATTGCAAAATATTTTAATGCACTTTTAAATGACAGATGTAGATGCACAGTATTTATTTATATTCTCTTGTTTGATATTTCATGGTCTCCATTTTTATTGCTATTATATTGTTTGTTTTTGTTTTTTGGGTACCTGGGATTGAACTAGGGCCCTTGTGCTTGTAAGGCAGGTTGCGGAACCACTGATCAGAATCCCTGGCTTTATTGCTGTTATAAATAGAGATAACATTTACATTTTTGTACAGAATATGGAAAACATTGTGCAAAACATGGCATTTCCTCAGTACTAACTTTTGCCTTTCCTATGATTAAAGCAGAGCATAGACAAATATCCTGAAAACTTTATACTTGTCTCCATTTTACCTACACATAGAAGCATTCCTATTTTAACACATTCCTATAAAAACGTACCATTTATTTTAAGATTTAACAGTTTGATAGTATAAAAATAATACAATTCTGTTGTTCTCATTTTTATTATAAGAGAAGGCAGAATGGCTCTCAGAAATATTATGGCCATCTGTTGTGTTTTTTCCTTCAGAGAATATACAGATCATCCTTTACTTACAGTGGTTCAACTTCATGCTTTTTGAACATCACAGTGATACAAAAAATAGTACATGTTCAATGGAAACTGTACACTAAATTTGATCTATTCACAGACTAGTCATATGTAATTTGTTTATTATATCTAAAGCTCTTTTACAGGATTATACCATCTGCAAATAGAGATAATTTCACTTATCTTCCTATTTGTGTATTTTTCATTTTGTTCTCTTGCATCATTGCTATATCTAAAATTTCCAGCATTTTATAGAGTAAAAGAGGGGAGAATGGGTGGATAGCTCATTCCTGATTTTATAGGAAATGCTTCCAGTTTTTCCACACTCAATATAATGTCAGCCATTTGTCATACATAGACTTCATGGTGTTGATTTATGATCTTTCTGAACCTAGTTAATTTTAGAGCTTTTATCCTGCAGATATATTAGATTTTACTGAAGGCTTTTTCCTACATCTATTGGGTTGTCATTCTTTTCCTGCCTTCTTCCTGCTAAGAGAGGCCAATGGATGTTGTTTTTTTTGTGTTTACATATTTGTTTGTTTGTTTTGCTTTTTATGTTTTGGAGAAGGAAGGCTGTTTGGAGGTGTTCTCAAGTAGTTGCCAAGGATACATTAATACATGAATTATACAGGGAAGAAATAAAGTAGAAGAGTAAAAAGAATTAAGGGGGGGCAGGAAAGGTAGGAGCCAATGAGGAGAAAGGGGAAATAGTTCATTGGAAGAGAATCCAAGAAATTTGGGTTCCATTTACAAAGACGTTTTACTCCATCTCTGACGAGACCAGGTTTGTTGATTTGAAGCAGCATTGTTCTTGGAGTACAGCACATATGCCACCCTGTGAAGCTATCAGATCAAGGCCTCTGCAGTTTTGGAGGATGTCTGAAGCCAGGGAATCTACTTGAGCTTGGTTGAAGACTTCTTTGAGTCCCTCGACAAACTCTTTGAATAGCCTGGTGAACTCTAAGAGAAAGATTCTCAGAATCCCAATCTCAGTCCCAATTCCCATGGTGGCTATTAAATTGACCATCTGTATATAGTGCTGTGCCCTGACATACGATATGGAGAAAATAAAGATGGGGTGAGCAGATGCTGCTAAGGAAAGGGTGGGAGTGAGGAGGCCTAATTTGCAGGTTTAAGTCCACTGGTAGGTAAGCAAATATGTGCCTTTTCTCTGTATTACTAGGGAAAGGAATCCCATGAGATCAAATCAGGACAGGAGAGGAGATCTGGGGGTAAATTAGTAAAAATTGGTTTGCCTTGAATTTGTGCCATATATGTCAGGCACAGGCTGGTTTTAATACTGAAGGATCCCTTTGGCTATAAGCAGTTAATCTTTGGTTTTGGGAAAACTCTGCTTTCCAATATAATGAGGTATTTGTATTTTGGGGATAGCTCCATAGACTAAGGGAGTGTCTTTCAGAAATTGCTACCATCTGTGTTGGCAATATTCAGAGTGGTAGTGTTTACAATGTCCTGGAAGGAAGTTTATCCAGAAACCCTTAAAAACATTCCTAGATGATGAAAGTGGTGGCTATCAAAAGGTGAGTGAAGATGGATAGTAGCTTTGCAGAAGCAGGGTTCTGAAGATTTGACTAAGGTAAAATTATCTTGTTTGTTTCAAGAAATACATAGAAAATCAAATTGGGTTAGATTGAGTCCATTTTTGGAAGGACCATTGGTCTTCCGTGGTAGTTGTTGAAAGTTCAACGTCTATCTGATACTCTTCAGTGTCCCCAATAGTCTGATGTCAGATGTTTGAGGTAGAACTGTGCCCCTGGCAGTGGTAGTCTTGGTGAAGTATACTCCTGATGAAGTGTTTATCCATGTTCCCAGGGGAGTAGAGTTGCTGCATCTTCTGTCTGGGAAAGATGGAGGCAGACCCAGCTGTGTGGTTGCATTGTTCCATTAAAGAAGTGGATAATTTTAGCCACAAGAGAGATTGTCTGAATGAGGTATCTGTAAAAGTCTGTGTTGTGACCTTAGGATTTAAGAGAAAGAATAATTCTGGAAAGAAAGGATCAGAGCCAGAGAGCACAGGAAATAAAGGTGGTGATTTATTCTCAGAGAAGTCTGAGAAGGTTCCCTATAGACATAGGTCTTGGATTATAGTGTCTAAGGA
Source organism: Fukomys damarensis (assembly GCF_012274545.1). NCBI lineage: Eukaryota > Metazoa > Chordata > Mammalia > Rodentia > Bathyergidae > Fukomys > Fukomys damarensis. Next base: position 24,881,672 of record NW_022900924.1, read on the forward strand.
GGAAGAGGAAAAATAATGGGGGAATTCTTCTATTAGGAAGGGCAACAAATGGACAAAGTTATGAAGAGAGAGACTCATGTATTCATGAGTATTCAATCTCTGTGTGTTCAATCTCTTCAGTCACAGGAGGCAGTTCGGTAATCTTCAGGGGGTGTGGTTCAGTTGTGTACTGAAGATGGGGAAGGCTTTTTAGAGAGGAGAAGTGGACCCTGGAGGAATGACATTTTAATTTTACTGCTGTTGAGTTAGTCAGAATTACTTGGAATGGCTCTAGCCATTTTAATTTTAATCCCCAAGAGGGGTTGAGAGCCTTTATATAATCTGGAGAGGCTCCAGATTGTAGAAATGGAGGAATGAGTGTGTCTAAGGTTTTGGAGAGTTTTGGGAGAGTGGAATTAGCTTATTTCCAAATGAGATGTCTAAGAGTCTTAAGGAATTTGAAAGATGGGATGTTAGATTTGAATTGGAGGTAAAAACATGAAGGCAAAAATGGGCATTCCATTTAGAATCTCAAGGGAGTTGAACATAAAAGGTTTGCACGGGAGAGAACTTAGTTTGAAAAGGGATAAGGTAGGAGTTTAGTATAGTCTAGGTGGACCTGGAGGTAAAATTTGGTTTGGCTCTGTTTAAGAAGGTGATCAGCTTTTTCAACCTGACTTGAGGATTGGAATGGATACTTTCAGGTTATATTTAGGAAGGAGGCTACCTGTTCTGTGTTCTGTGAGGTAAATTCAGGTCCATTATCAGTTTGTATGGAGATTGAGAATACAAAGCAAGGGGTGATTTCAGTGAATAGGATGTGTGCTACTGTGGAAGATCTTTTATTTGATAAAAGAAATACCTCTATCCATCTTGAAATGTCAATTCACACAAGGAGGTGTTTTTTTTTGTTGTTGTTGTTGTTTTGTTTTTTGTTTTTCCAGAGGCATGTGAGTAAAAACTATTTGTCAGTCAGTGCCAGCAAAGGATACACAAAATTGGGGTGAGGAGGAGGTGTGAGGTTCCTCTGGGGATTGGTGGTTTGACATATGGAGCACAGGGCAATAAGCTTTTACAGTGAGGTGAAACTAAGGGTGAGATGTATGTGAATCTTTAGGGATTGGAGCAGAGAGAATGATACTGCATGTAACTGGTCATGGAAAGATGACAGAAATTTGTTTTGCAAACTGTCAGGGAGCTTACATGGAAAAAATACCACTCCTTATTTTCATATCTCCTGTTCTTTCAGTAGAGTTATTTCCCAGGGGAAGAAGGAAGGTATACGATGGGACAGGAAATAGTGATGTAAACTCAGCAGTCCAAGAGAGTTTACTACTAAATCTGAGAGGGACTTTTCTGGGAGCAGAACAGAAAAGGTATCTCTTGCAGGCTAAGAGGCTTTTTTAAATAACATTTTCTGGTGGGCTGTTGAGGGGTGGGTCAGACGTAGTGAACTTGTGGCCTGCTGACAAGTCCCATGGAAATTGCTCGTGACCTAAGTAAAATGAAACCTATGTTTCCCCCAAATGGCAGGTAGGGTCATTCAAACTGGTGATGTCCCTGGCTCTATCAGTATTTCATATCTCACTGGAGTATTTTATAATATCTCCTTCTTTCATCTCTAGTTTCATTTGAGTCTCTCTCTTTCATTAGGTTGAATAAAGGTTTGTGATTCTCATTTATCTTTCCAAAGAAGCAACTACTGGGCTGGGAATTTAGCTCAGTGGCACAATGCCTGCCTCAGGTAAGTGCAAGGTCCTGAGCTTGATCTCTAGTACCCCCCAAAAAAAGAAAGAAAAAAGGAAGCAACTACTAATTTCATTGGGCCTTTGTTCTATTGGTCTGTATTTTCATTAATTGAAACTCTGATGCTTATTATTTCTTTTCTTCCAATGATTTTATGGTTAGTAGGACCAGGATTTTCTGTCATTGAGATGGATTATTAGTGTTAATTACTTGAGATATCCTGTTTTTTTTTTTTTTTTTGAAATTTAGGCACATAGCTATAAATTGGCCTCTTATATCTCCCTTCAGAAACCCTCACAGTTTCTGGTACATTGTGTTTCTGACTTCATTTAATTTACAATTTTTCACATTCTTTGATTTCTTCTAAAACCTAATGATTGTTCTTTTTTTCAATTTCCATAAATTCATTCATTTTCCCTTTCATTGTATTATGATCTGATCTATATTATTATTTCTTATGGCTAATTTTATGGCCTAATATTTTATATATTTTGGAGAAAATTTCATGGGGTGTTGAACAGAAGGTGTATTCTGTAGTTCTATGAAAAGTTCTATAGTTGTTGTTAAATCCATTTGACGTATAAAGTAGTTTAATGGAATTTCTTTGTTGATTGTTTTGAGTGGATGAGATTCCTATTCATGAGAGTGGCTGGTTGAAGTCATCCACTACTATTATCTGGGGGTTTATGTTGTTTCCTTAGGTCAAATAGTGTTCTTTTAAGGAAATGGAATATAGTCTTACATTTTTGAAAGATTGTTCCATCCACCAAAATTTAGTTATCCTCATTGTCCAGTCTGACTGACTTTCAGTTAGAGTCTGCTTTATTCACCATGGGTATAATTGCTTCTGTTGGCTTTCAAATTTGATTTGCTTTGAATGTCACTTTCCATCTTTCACTTTCAGGCTGCGTATGACAGTGCCAGTGGATTCACATAACAAAGAGGGGGTCTTCTTTCTTAATCAGCTCATCAACCTATTGCTGTCAGTATTTCATATTCTACTTTTCTTTGCTCTCATTTCCTTATCTACTGTTGTAGTGAGATTTCTTCTTCTGTTGCTCTTATGCACTGTAAACTACGATTACGCCTGATATCTTCTGTAATGTTGGCCGAGTAGTCACGAATTTCCTTAGTTTTTGCTTATCTTAGAAGGTCTTCATTTCCTCTTTGATGCTGAAAGATGACTTTTTTTTTCCAGCCAAGGTTTCAGTACATAGTTCAGGGTAGCCTTGAGCTGACTATTACTTCAGGCTGGCCCCAAACTTGCATCCATCCTCTTGCTTCAGCCTCCTGAGTGCTGGGATTACAATGATGTGCAACCACCTTGTCTGGCTGAAGGATGAACTTGTATGATATAGTAATTTAATTGGGCAGTTATTTTCTTCTAGGCCTTGGTTCATGTGTTCCTGTTATTTTGAGATTCTTCCAAAAAGCATACTGGCATTTTTTTATGGGTTTCCTGTCTCGGTAATAATGATTTGTTGTTTCTCTCTGGTAGCTTTCAGCATTTTTTTTATTATTTTGTATACTTTTTTAATTATTTATTATTTCATTGGAATTTTAACTATACTATGAAGTGGGGAGATTCTTTTCTGATTATATCTGCTTTGCCTCTAACTGCTTCCTGTACCTGAACAGCCATGTCTTTAACAAATTTAGGGAAATTTTCTGTGATTATTTTTCTGGTTTGATTTTCCTTCATTACAATGGAAATCTATAATTTAGAGTGAAAATGGCCATACTTCCAAAACTGACATATAAAATTCAATGCAATCCCAATTGAAATCCCAGCAGCATACTTCACAGACTTTGGGAAAACAATCCAAATATTCATTTGGAACCAGAAGAATACCAAAAACAATTCTAAGCAATAAAGACAAGGTAGAGGGTATCACAATCCCTGACTTGAAACTATACTACAAAGCTATTGTTATATAAACAGACCTGAGGATCAGTGGAACAGATTAGAAGATGGAGAAACAAGTCCAGACACAATCAGCCACCTCGTCTTTGATGAAGGAGCCAAACACTCTCACTGGAGAAAAGATAATCTCTTTATTAAATACTGCTGGAAAAACTGGGTTTCAACTTGCCAAAGATTAAAATTAGACCTACATCACTCACCATGCACCAAACTATAATCAAAATGGATTAAAGATCTAAATATTAAAACAGAAACACTAAACCAGCTGGAAAAGAGACTCTTGAAGACATTGGTGTTGGAAAAGACTTTTATGAACAAAACCTCAGTTGCCCATGAGCTAGCACAGATAATCAACAGGTGGTATCTCTTCTTATTAAAAAGCTTCTGCACAGCAAGAGAAACAATCAATAGTGTGAAGAGACAACCCACAATGTGGGAAAAACTTTGCACCAGTTCTTCCTCAGACAAAGGTCTACTATCTAAAATATATGAAGAATTTTTAAAAATCAGGCCTCCCAAATTTAAAGATCTAATCCAAAAATGGGTATCTGAAATGCACAGACATTTCTCAGACAAAGAAGTAGAAACAGAAAATAAACAGGAAATCATGTTCAATATCATTGGTCATTCAGGAGATGCAAATGAGAATACTGAGACTCCACTTCACCCCGGAAAGGATGGCTGCTATCATGAAATCAATGAATGACAAATGCTGGCAGGGTTGCAGGGAGAAGGGGACCCTTCTCCACTGCTGGTGGGAGTGCAGACTGGTGCAACCACTGTGGAACTCAGTATGGAGATACCGCAAAGACCTAGGAGGCTCCATTTGACCCTGCTATCCCCCTGCTGGGTATCTTCCCCAAAGAATTAAAAGAATCATAGGTCAGTGATATATGTGCGCCAAGTTCATAGCAGCACAATTCGTGGTAGCTAAAACTTGGAAGCAGCCCAACTGCCCATCAACTGGAGACTGGATAAAGAAAATGTGTGTGTGTGTATGTGTGTGTGTGTGTGTGTGTGTGTATGTTTATAAAATGGAGTGCTGCTCAGCCATAGATAATGAGAAGCTAGAGACATTTATAATCAAATAGATGCACACTGAGGCAATACTTTAAGTGAAATAAATAGGGTGCATATGTGTGAATATGAAATAGTTTCTCTAGTGTGATAAACTGAAAGTGCAAATAAAGACTAAAAGGTAATATAGGTAATGTGAAATAGGAAGAAAGGTACAAAGGGGAAGGGGAAATGGAAAGGGTAGCGGAAGAGAAAGGTGGGGATGAAATTAACATGAGAAAAAGAACAAATGGAAACAAAGTCTTTGTATATAGAGAGGGGTGGAAGGGTTGAAGGGAGGGCAGGGGAAACAATAAGAAGATGGATTATGTAAAGATGCAAATTTCCAATGATGAATATCATTACACTGTATACCTTAAATGTACCAATAAAAATAATAAAAAAAGAAAATTATGATTTGGTCTTCTAATGTCATTGTAATAGTCTTGTATGTTTTTTATCATTTGTACATTTTGGTTGATTAGTACCTGAATGTGATAATCCAACCCTCTTGGAGGAGTGAGCCCCAAGTCCTAACCTGGATGTGCCAACTTCACTTTTGTGGCCAGGACCCTGTCCGTCAGGCTCAGGCATACTTCATTAGAAATATGTCCACTTGGACTTTAAGGTCTTACTAGTTCTGAGTAATGAAAGAAGGCAAACAGACAATAAAACTATCTTATGCCACACTCATTGTACCGTAGAAACCAGAACCTTAGCAAAGGGACACATATATGCCCTGGCACTGTGCAGCCCTGCGTCTAGCTCCTTCATTATAGTTTAATCTATAGAATCTTCTTTCTTGGAGAATAAATGTTCTTTATCCTTTTTCTTGGAGGCTTCTTCTAGAGAGGATAATTATTTTTCTGTATGTGGAAACTTTATATTTTTTTTGTTTTATCATTGTTTTCTTTACCCGACTTGACATCTTTTCTCATTATGTTGATGAGTGTGTGTGTGTGTGTGTGTGTGTGTGTACATATATTAACAAACATGTGGACAGCCTACATGGAAGAAAAAGTTGGAGGATGGAAGCATATCAAGGACCACCCAGGGCCAGCATCTGCCAATGTGTGATTATTTGTATGTGATTCTCAGAAGTCTGAGAAGGCATAGCCCACATAAGAGAAGGAGAATAATACAAACACTAGGCCCAGCAAGTGGAAGAAGCCATGTAGCCCAGCCCCAAACATGAGTCTATTAGTTAGGTGATTTTCAATTTCTGAACATCAATTTGAAATGAAAATGGGAGCTTAGAAGTTCAGAGTAGAATCAGCAGTTATAGGGCCATGTCTGGGCCTAGTTGAGGTTCCATATTTGGTATTAGGAAAATAGGATTGGAGGAGTTTTGCTGCACATCTTAATTTGGGTCTTTTGTGGAGGAATTGGCGTGGGTCCTTTATTTCATATTGATGGTGACATGTAAGTCTGGGAAGGGCTCAGACCTGAGAAGGAGCCAGGATGGCTGTATAGCTAGCTGTGGACTTGGAAATATAAAGTCAGAAGTCTCTGACTAGGGATAAATTGTGTCTGCTCAGCAGAGAAGGAGTTAACAGTAAGATTTTGTACAAGTAATTGGGAACAGAGCAGAAAGGGAGCTGCTGGGGTGCTATAGCAGGACTTGGAGAGAGAAAGAGGAAGAGTAACTGTATCCAAGGACATAACGGGGAGGAAGAAGTTTACTTGCATGAGTGTGAGAAGTGGTCCCTTCTCTGAGGCAAAAGACAATTGAGTCAGAAATTTAAACAGAGGCTTAGCTATCGATTGTCAAACAGGAGGGTGAGAAGGAAGGAGAACACTTTGGGGTGTTCTGGGGAGAAGGTACACAGAGTGCTCTGAAGACAGAGATCTTTTATTTAGTTATGATACGATGTGAGGATGAAACTATGAAAGTGAGACCGTATAAGTGTAAGGCAGACTGAATGAAGGAAGCAAATAAAATGACAAGACACACAAAAACAAAGCATTGATATATCCTCCGGAATATGGGTTGGGCTGATGGGAGTAGCTGAGGTTATTTGTGAATTTTGTAAGGAAGAGTTAGGCATGTTTTCAGTTGGAACAGTTTTACTGGACAGCAATGAGTTTACTGTACACTGACAGCCTTTGAGAGGCTGCTCTGGTCCTTGAGCCAGCTGAGGGCTTCCTGGGTGCTGCCCCTTGACTGAGCCTCCACATGCAGGTGTAGCGTGGCCTCTCTGTCAGCCAGGTGTATGTCAGTCACTGATGTGGTGCTGATGGTGAGGGCCAGGTGTTGACCTGTGCTAGCAGTTTGAATAAGGAGTGGGGGAATGACTTGTCTCAGGCGTCTGAGGGGGCTCCCTCGGGTGAGTTTCATACAAGGGTTTTATGAGCAAGGCAAAATCTGGAATCTGGAGATGGAAATAGCCAATGACTCCCTAGAAGGAAAGGAGCTGCTGTGCCATGGTCGGGGTGTTAGTAATTAAATGGATACAGGGTTGGAGGTGGAGAGATCTCAAGTGTGTTTTTGAGGGAAACACAGATGGAAGGAGAGACTTGTTATCCCCTTTTCTGGGCATTGTAGGAGGGAAAGCGTGTCTAGGTGATAAGACTCTGGAGAAGGGTTGCAAAGGAGAAGACCGTCTGTATATTGTAATAAGCAGGAAGCAGTGGGGTGAAAGGAAAGGAGGTCGTAGGCAAGGACTTGGATGAAGCAGTGAGGGTTGTCTTGAAAGCCTTGGGTCAGTACTGCCCAGATAAGCTGCCAGTGATTGGTGGGTGTCTGTGTCTTCTGTGTCTGTGTCTGTCCACGTGAAAGCAAACAGGGGCTGCAAATCAGGATGCAGAGGGATAGTAAAGAAAGTGTCTTTTAGGTCGAGGACTGAGTAATGGGTGGTAGTTGAGGCAATAGAGGAGAGGGGAGTGTGTGGGTTTGAGACTAGAGGATGAATGGAGAGGAGGATTTGGTTGATGGCTCAGAAATCACGTACTAAGCAGACTGATCAGACTTACAGATGGTGAGGATGGGGCTATGGAATGGAGAGTTAGTGGGAATCAGAAGGCTTTGTTTAAGAAGGCAAGGAATGATGGGCTTAGTCTTCAGAGGGCTATATCGGGTAGGGGGTAGGTGCTGGGCAGGGTAGGGGTGGACCTTTTTAAGGGGATGCAGAGGGGTAGGTGATAATGAGCAATGGAGGGGATCGAGATACCAACTGAGAAAGGGAGAACGCAGGGTAGAAGCAGGAGGGCATAGCAGTAGGTACAAGAAGCGCAGCAATGGGGTGGGGAGCAAAGCCTGGAATAGAGAGGCTGGCAGAGAGTTTAGTTAAAATATCTCATCCGGGGCGTGGAACTGGACAGGTGAGAATGACTAGAAACAAATGAGCAAACACTTGGTTTCCCAATTGGCATAAGAGTAGGGGGGTTGAGAGGCCTGGACACAGTGCCTTCCATTCCCACAACAGTAACTGAGGCTAAAGTTAGCTGTCCTGAGAATGAAGAGAGGGTGAAATGAATTGCTTCTGTATTGATCAGAAACGAAACAGTCTCACCTTCTTGTGCAAGATTTACCTGGAGTTTGGTGGCTGCGATGGTCCAAAGGGCATTCAAGACCTCTGTGGCATGTCAATCATCTGGGGTCCAACAGCTCAGGATGGCAGGGGCACCCGATCCCTGGCGAGTGGCCCTGGTAGGGGACCCCTGAGGTGGGCCAAGCCACCCCAGTGCAGTCCACCTCCCAGGGAGGGCTTTCACACATTGGATATGGCTTGGGAGGGGTCAGTCCTGGCTTGGGACAGTCTTTGGCCCAGTAGCCAATCTGGTGGCCCTTAAAGTAGGTTCCTGGGTTGTTGACCTCTTCTTTGGACCCCTGGAGGTATTAATTGGTCCCTGATTGGCTTTCAGCCCTTTTTGTGGATTTCTTACAGTGGATGTAAGCAGTTGTAAGTCAGAAATTTACTGCTGGTGGGAGGACATATCACAATTATTGAAATGCTTGATTGATCAATTTCTGATGGGGATCTGAGGGTCAGATTTAATTATTTAGAGCTTTCTTCAAATATCTGGGGCAGATTGGGTAAAAAAAAAATGCATCTGTAAATTAAGCTGCCCTTCTTGATTCTCACGGTTTAGAGCAATAAACTTTCTTCTGATAGTGGAGGCTGAGACATGAACTGGGCTGGATTTTTATCTCACATTTGAGTAATTTCCGTTAATTTATCATAATTAGCTGATTTGCGGGCTGCCTTTTCTTAAGCCCTCCACCAGGCAAGTTGCCACGTAGTCTCAGCATTGCCTTACAGGACCATGTCCCTTTGCATGAGTGTGGTTGAAATCCCATTTGGGCTTGGCCTGGGAATGGCTGTAGCTGTCTCCTCTAAATTGGGTTCAAGCTGCCTGCTTTTGTCATAGAATTGAGCTAGGGACTGAGTCTGTTCTCACTCATCGGGGAAGGTGTGGAAGTAAGGTTGGCACATATGTCTTTGAGGTTAAGTCATAGGATTGGGTGAGATACTGAAAATTTTGAACGTATTTGGTGAGTTCTGTGAAGAAGGAACCCAAACAGTATTTAATCTGAAAAAGATCAGACAGAGAAAAAAGGGGTAGAATTAATTGGATGATTCCCTCCATCCCTATCACTTCCTGAAGCAGAAACAGAGGAGCAGGGCTTATGGAAGAAATGGCAAACTGCGGTTCAGACCTAGTGTGAGAGGGGCTTGGAATGGATTCTTCAGGGTAAGGAGGAAGGTTGGAAGTGTCAGATAAGTGAAGAGAATAGGGAACCCCAGTGGAGATAGAGCTGAGAGGTGGAGGGGAGGGAGGTGATAGAGGAGTTGAGATGAGAAGTTCAGTGGGGTTATAAGAGGTACAGAGAAGGAACCTGGTGGACAGCAAAGAAAGCCCGGAGGTAAGGAACCTCGGACCATTTTCCCAGCCAGTGGCAGGAAGTGTTTAGATCTCTGAGAATTAGAGTCAAATGCACCACATTTTGGGCCAGTGTGATTCATTATCTAATTTTTATTGTGCCCAGGTCACATTGCAAAAGGAAATTAGACATTTTGGCTTCAGGTTGGGGTAGAGGTGAAGGGACTTGAGGGTTTTTTAAACACATGCAAGGTGGGCAGAGAGGAATGGAAGAGGAGGAGTTGCCCCTGGAGGGATCTGAGACTGACAAAATGGAGGTGACTTAAGAAAAGCAGAGAACATCTTCTGTCAGTGTCTTCAGGCCAGGCAGAGTAGGTGGGCACCATGTGGGTGTGCCTGGTACTTGGCAATCACCAGGGAGTCTGATTTCAGGAATGCATATGACAAGTACTGGGTTTGGGAGCACACCTTGAAATTCAGCCCAGATAGACCTCTAGGCAGGAGAGAAAAGTATTGAGAAGAAATTAGAGACAGAAGGGAGGGAGGAAAAAGGAACCTATCTGCCCTGAAGAGCAGATTCAAATTAGCAGCAAAGCCACAGCTGGGATGGGCTGGAGGTCCCATGTCAGAGGTGGCCTCAGTCAGCCTGGAGGGGTCTAGGAAGGGAGACTGGGCCCTCCTGGAAGTGGGCCTCACCTTCTGGGTTTCGGCAACAGATGTTAGGGTAAACTAAGGCATGACTGAGACCACCAGAACAGGCAAAACTGAAGCCACAAGTGAGGTTTAATTTTTAATCTAGGCACAGGCTAGTCAAAAGTGACAATGGCCTTGACCCTGGGGGCTTAGGCAAGGGAAGACTTTATAGGGGAGTTTGGCTAGAGGAGGGGTAGTGGCAGGAGGAGAAAATTTTGTCCTGCAGTGGAGGAAGTCTTTTGTTCTGGGGCAGAAGTCTGCTGGTGTTCAGGGATGTCTGGACCCCAAAATGCTGCTGTGTGGGGCAGGTTGGTTATCTCAAACCCAGGAATTGACTTCCTGTTATCCTTTCTGCTTTGCAAGACATGTAACTGCATTGTTGGGAAGTTTTTCTCTTCTGACTTGGCTGGGGTTTGACAATGAAGTCTTGAACATTGAGGAGAGTATTTCTAACATGTTTTATTCTTTTATTTAATTTACCTATTTTGAACAAAAATATTTTTATTTATTTATTTTATTGAGTTTATTGGTACAATCTAGGTATACAATACAGTTACATTCATTATTGGGAAACTGTACCTTTACATGACAGGTCTTGATTCTCATTTTCTCCCCTTGTCCCTGCCCTCCCTTCACCCCCTCCTCCCCTCCCCATTTACAAATACTTCATTTCCATTTTTTTGTTTTCTCATATTTTTTTTCCTCTCCCTTATTACCTTTCCCCCACCCTTCCCACTTTCCCTACACCTTTATCCTTTACTTCCTATTTCACATTATTAATTATCTCATTAGGATCTTGTGTACTATAATAGTTTTTCACACCAGAGAAACTATTCAGTATTTCAGTTAAAGAAATCTCTGTATGAACATTAAAAATAAGGAATCATAAAATAAGACTAAAATTATCAATTCTCTAAGATTGTGTTTTGAATAAAATGTGTTTCACCTACAAAGGACAACATATACTCTGCTCTTTAATATTATATGGTCTCCTAGAAAAGTAATAAATATGTTACACAAATAATAATTAATAATTAAAAAATACTTTTAAAATTGCCACCCACTTTCAGACATAATATATTTCCAAAATATAGGATGGATGGGCCAGGAACTTGGCTCAGCAGTTCTGCCGCCTGCTTCATAGAGGCAAGGTCCCAAGTTTGATCCTCGGTACCAAAAAAAACAAAAAACTAAAAAAACACCCCATTATGGCCTCATTTGTTTGATCATTCCCCTCCACAACCACTATAATACATTTTGTGTACATCTCTGTTTTCCTTTGAATTTCCCTAACGTAGTTCTGTTCCTTAATAATAGTGTTCTATTTTGCAGTTAGGATTGTCACTTCCAGGGGTGGGCAGCTAGCCACTACTCTACTGGAAAATAGCCCTTGGCATTTGTAAATGAGTAAAGAACTAAAGAACAGAGTCTAAGATAAAAGAAGGCAATTTATTTGAAGGTGGGGTAAAGGGGAAGACAGAGAGAGATGACCAAGGACAGCTGCTCTGGATGAGTAGGATTATTTGAAAGTGAATATCTCCAGATTTTTGTCTCCAGTCCA
>NW_022900924.1:24893615-24912283 GCF_012274545.1 Fukomys damarensis
GCCCTCCCTTCACCCCCTCCTCCCCTCCCCATTTACAAATACTTCATTTCCATTTTTTTGTTTTCTCATATTTTTTTTCCTCTCCCTTATTACCTTTCCCCCACCCTTCCCACTTTCCCTACACCTTTATCCTTTACTTCCTATTTCACATTATTAATTATCTCATTAGGATCTTGTGTACTATAATAGTTTTTCACACCAGAGAAACTATTCAGTATTTCAGTTAAAGAAATCTCTGTATGAACATTAAAAATAAGGAATCATAAAATAAGACTAAAATTATCAATTCTCTAAGATTGTGTTTTGAATAAAATGTGTTTCACCTACAAAGGACAACATATACTCTGCTCTTTAATATTATATGGTCTCCTAGAAAAGTAATAAATATGTTACACAAATAATAATTAATAATTAAAAAATACTTTTAAAATTGCCACCCACTTTCAGACATAATATATTTCCAAAATATAGGATGGATGGGCCAGGAACTTGGCTCAGCAGTTCTGCCGCCTGCTTCATAGAGGCAAGGTCCCAAGTTTGATCCTCGGTACCAAAAAAAACAAAAAACTAAAAAAACACCCCATTATGGCCTCATTTGTTTGATCATTCCCCTCCACAACCACTATAATACATTTTGTGTACATCTCTGTTTTCCTTTGAATTTCCCTAACGTAGTTCTGTTCCTTAATAATAGTGTTCTATTTTGCAGTTAGGATTGTCACTTCCAGGGGTGGGCAGCTAGCCACTACTCTACTGGAAAATAGCCCTTGGCATTTGTAAATGAGTAAAGAACTAAAGAACAGAGTCTAAGATAAAAGAAGGCAATTTATTTGAAGGTGGGGTAAAGGGGAAGACAGAGAGAGATGACCAAGGACAGCTGCTCTGGATGAGTAGGATTATTTGAAAGTGAATATCTCCAGATTTTTGTCTCCAGTCCAGTCCTCTTATTAGACTCCGTCTCGCCTAAGCTCCAGGAATCTGATTGGCTCCCTGGCTGTCTTTGATCCTAACTTTGGATTCCTTCTGGCCCTAAGACTTTTACCTTTCCTTTGGTGGTGGATAAGAGTAAGTGTGGGGGGCTTTATGAACAAGTAACTTCCACTTAAGGATTAGGTAAAAGGGAAATGTGTTATTCTTATCTTAATCAAACTATCTGGGATCTTCCTGGTGCCTTGGTTTATCCTCTTTCTTTGACTTTGTCCTTTGATTTGCTTGACTCTAACTGCATAGACAGAAGCCAACTTTAGAAGAAATTTCTATTGATTATTTTTAGTTTATTGGTACATTTTAGGTGTACAGTACAGTTACATTCATCATTGGGATCTTGTACCTTTACACGACAGGTCTTGGTTCTCATTTTTCCCCTTGTCCCTGCCCTCCCTTCACCCCTCCTCCCCTCCCCATTTACAAGCACTTTATTTCAATTTTCTCATATTTTTCTTTTCCCTTATTACCTTTCCCCTACCCTCCCCACTTTCCTACACCGTTAGCCCTTTTCTTCCTATTTCACATTGTCTATCGATTTTTTAATAAAGCTCAATGAAGCCTTCATTTTATCTTTTCCCTAAGTAGGGAGCCCACTGTCCCTACCGAATGTTCAGGCTATAGCATTAAATGATAATCTTTCATTATTTTTATGCGGTATTGACCTAGGGATGATATAAGGACCTCCAATTGATATAATGGAAATATTATAACTCCTAATATGTGTCTGATAATCCTGAATTCATGTTCTCTAAAACTGAAGACTAGATTCTAGGAACAATGAGGTTAAGAGTAGGAAATATTCATTGTGGGAAAGATGGCTTCTCTTTAAAAGAGACAGAAGGGAATCCAAAAAGTGAGCTGCCATGCACTCCATTTCCAGTGAAGGCTTTATAGAGTCAAATTGTGAGGTGGGTATAAGGTAAGATACAATTGTGGTCAAATAGTAAAATTACAAGTAAAGTCACTTAGGTAGTATTGATCCAGTGGGAAAGCAAGTCATGTAAAGAACAAAGATCTTTCCTCTAAAGGGTCATTTAAGGTCTTGGTCTCTCACCCAGGTGATTAATGCCTATTTAGAATATCAGTAATTAGTGTTAATTCCTGGGGAAGTAGGGGATTCATCATTGTCCTGAGGCCTGGCCTTCAAGGAATGAACCTCCACCCACAGTTGTAATGTGGTCTCATCTTCTGCACTGACTTCAAGGGCCTAGTTGCACTGCCTGACTACTTATAATATTTCTACCTAACTTACCTATTATTATATCATATAAATCAATGCATTAGATGCACTACTTATTTTTTTCATGGCTGTATGGTATCATTTGGAAGAAAAAGGACAATCTCCTTTTTCCTGCACACACGCATGTGCATACACACACACACACACACACACACACACACACAATTTCCAGTATCCTGACAGTGACTATTATGTTGTTTTGAGACTTTTCTTATTTGCCTTTTTCATATTAAAATAACTTAAAGTATTCATTTTGAACAAGTACATTATATACTGTAATAGTATTATAGACAGTGAAGATAATTAGAAATATTATAGGCAGTCAAACAGGGATAGGCCCTTGAGGAAGTCAATGCAAAGTACAAGAATGTATTATAGCTGTGGCTGGAGACACATTTGTTGAAGGCCAGGCTTTAAAATAAAGATGTAATGACTCCACCTCTATACCTCCCCAAGGAATGAACAATAATGGTTGATATTACAAATAGACATTAATCACCTTGAGTGAGGGACTAAGACCTCCTGACCCATCCCTTCCAGGAAATATCCTGACTCATCTCTTCAAGGAAATGTCATTGTTCTTTACCTCACATGCTTTCCCATTGGATCGATGTCATCTAAACCACTATACTTGAACCTTATTGGTTGATCATAATTTTGTCCCACCTTATGCCTACTTCCTGATTTTGTATCCTTTCGGATGTTGTACCTATAAGACTTTTTTGAGAAGTGGGCTCATGGTTACCCCACTTTCAGAGCCCCCTTGTGTCCCTCTTAGGGAGGAGCTGTCTATCCCTCAATAAATATTTCTGACTCCTAACCTTGATTTTTCCTTGAATTCATTCTTTGATTTTAGAGAACATGAAAATGTTGTATCAGACATCTAACATGTTAAGAGTTATAATATTTCCCTTAAATCATTTGAAGGTCCTTATATTTTCCCTAGATCAATAAAAAGGCTCAGATTCTAAGAAAAGTAAAATTTAAATCAGCTGCATATTCCAAATTGCTTCCAAATTGCTTTATGATAATATTACTATCTGGTCACTTAAGCAATAATTTGAAGGACCAGACTCAGATTCTTCAACATTTTAATTTGATAATAAGAAGCATTTGACTGTAGAAAAACCTACATTTCCTGTTTTTTACAAAACAATTTAAAGCATTTAAAATTAGGTTTTTGGACCATTATATTTTCATCATCAATGGCTTGGAATTATAAATATATATATTATATATAAATTTATATGCAGAATGTGTAAAATATGTTGTTATTATTTATATAGATCTTCTTTTGTATTATTCCATGTTTTTATAATTGTATTGGACTTTTCATTTTTCTCTTGGTATTTTTTGAGGAATCAACAGTCTTAATTGTCAGCCTTTGGTTATTATTCCTTTCCTACATACCTTTCATAATTGCTTTGCATTTGTTCTTTTTTCTTGCATTTCAATAATAACCTCTTAAGATACCAATTCACAATTCATTAAAATTTTAGAATATTCAACAAAAGTTGACATTTGTAGTGTTACATATTCACATTAATCTATTTTTAAGACTATACTTTTTTTTTTTTTTTTTTGGTACTGGGGATTGAACTCAGGTCCTTGCACTTGCAAGGCAGGCCACCAAACCGCTAAGCTAAATCCCCAGTCCATAGGACTATACTTTTCTTCAGTATTTTATTATTTTAGTAGAATTCTGAAGTTTAGTTTTATCTGACTTATGCTGACATCTCTCAAATTTATTCTTCATTTACATAATTTGGGGGACTTGTAAAAGCTATGTTTCTTTCGTTATGTCTTACATTTTTTTATTAATTGTATATGAGGAGACAGTGGTAAGTAATATGACTGTATAACTATATTTTTTCTTCCTAACTAAATTCCCTATGTTCAACTCACATTTGTTCTGTTGTTTTAAAACCCCAATTCTAGCTTCAACAGAAAGGTAGGAATAAAGCTTTTATTACTCTTGTTATTATTGAATCAAATGAAGCATTTAATCTGCAGAGAGGTAGATCAAAAGAATTGCATAGAAATACAGACAGAATGTAGAATGTAACATTATAAAGTGCATTCTATTAACTTTTGTCACATGAAATACGTTTTCATACTATTTTGCTATTATAATCAAGAACTTTTATTAAGAAAGTAAAAAATATTAATTAGTAAACTGTTTCTTTTGACACTGAATCACAAGAACGTTCTTTTTCTTATGATATTAATTACATCACTGAAAATAATCTTTAAGTACAATGATGAAAAGCCTAGAGGCCATTATTTCTTTCATTACAAGAAAAGGTGAAGAAAGTAGAAGTCAATTATTTGTGAACCAAAAAGATAATTGAGATTACAAAATCTACCACCCTGAAATCTAAGAAAATTAGAAAAATCTATGTAGTTACAGTTTAACTCTGGTTTCAGATTATGTTCCAGAGGCTGCTAAAATCATAAATTTCTAGAAATAATAACATGATAAGTCCAACAATTTGCAGTATCACAATAATTTCAAAATTTTTTGTCGGCTGAACAACCTAGTGTTAGAGGGAAAAAATACCTAAAGGCTGTGTTTTTTTTACGATTTCTTGAGATTTTTTAGGGTAAAAAACTAAGAAAGATTCTGTCTTGGTTGTTGTAGGGAAAGCAAAACAAAAATGGAAAACAGAGAAATACACTTAGAGTATTCTTCACAGCAAGAGGCTGTTGGGGTTGGTGTGTTGTCAATAATTATTGACAGATGGCATTTCTTTAATTCAAGCATTCTCTACTGATTCCGTGTTACCTCAAGGATGACAGAAACAATATGAAAAGTGCAATCCCAAAGCACAGACCTCCCTCAAGACTAATTTTTCCTAACATTATACACTATTTTCCTTCTTGAACACCTGATTGCCACAAGGAATCTAAAAGTATGGTACAGCTAAAAGGTTTGATGGACAGAGACTATATTTAAGGACAAATTCTTAAGAATTAAAGAAAAATGGGGGAAAATGAGATAGGGGATCTTGAAGCTTCTCATATAGATGCAGCAAAAAGAAATGCAGCCCAAGTTCTAGAAGACTGTCAGAAAAATTCATGTTAATGACATCTTTGCCTCAGCTACCTCTCATATGATTCAACTGGTTTAAACAAAAAGTACAAGCATTCTAAACAGGAAGTGAAAACCTCTGAAGAAAGAAAATATTCCTTAGAACATGTCTCTAATACATCGCAGATGTTGAAAATGCCATGCGTTTAAAGTAACCATTAGTAATTTGTTATGAATGTAGTGGAAGCAATATTCAGTGTGGAAAAACATATGGCTAATATAAATGAGAAAGAAACACTAAGAATTAAAATGAGGTACAGTACTAGAAGTTAAGACAAAGAAATAGGATAAATATTAGTGATGGTACCATCAGTAGACCAAATGCAGCCTAGGACATATCAAAGTGCTTGAAGATATATTAATCAAACTTCCAGAATGCAAACATACAAAGAAAGAAGGAGCAACATTGATAGTAATAAGATATAATACTCATAATATGTGGGACAATTACACGAATAAGTGATATGTAATTGAGATGCCAGCAAAAAGATAAAGAAGCAGAAGAAACACTTGTAAAATAATTGAGAGAATTCCAAACTTTGTCATAAGTTCGAAATAACACTGATACAAGCTCAGTAAACATTGAACAGAATAATATTAAAAATTATACCGAGTCATTATGTACAAACTAAAGAAAATAAATGAAAAACTTCCAACGTGCTAGAAACAAAGTTTCTTATCTTTAGAAGAATGCAAATTACATTAGACTTTTCAATAAACCATGTAAGCAACGATTGCAGTAGATCAAGTAAACTTCTGAAAGAAAGAAAAACATATCCACCACCAACCTAGACTTTTAAAATTCAACAAAATTATCCTTCAGAATTGGAGAAGATATATTATATATATTTTGAAAAGAAGCTAAAGAAGGGATTTTAAATATTCTCACCAGAAAGAAACCATAAATATTTGGGTAATGAATATATATTTTAGCTTTACTTGATTATTATTCTACAGTGTATACACACATAAAGATTTAATTCCACACTCTAGATATATAAAATACCATTTGATTAAGTTGAAAAGAAAACATTCTTTCAAAAGTGAAACGCTAAAGACTTTTAAATAAAGCAAAGCTGAAAGAACTCATCACTTACAAGTCTGCCTTGTAAGAAATAGGAAAAGAAGTTCTGCAAGAAGAAGGGAGATAAACAGATCTGAATGTGGATCTAGATTGTAAAAGAAGAGTTCTAGAGAAGAAAAAATATTGTATTATCTTTACTATTAATTTTTTTTTGAGACAGGGTCTCATTATGTAGTTGAGGCTGACCTGGAGCTCACTATGTAGCCCAGGCTGGTTTCTAACTCACAGTGATCCTCCTGCCTCAGCCTCTTGAGTGCTGGGGTCACAGGCGTGCTCCACCACGCCCAGCTTTGCTATTAATATAGAAGCAAAATGTTTGAGATACCATTAGTAGTAATGGATTATATAATTACAGGTCATGGATACATGTATTTGGTGACAGAAGTCATGAAATGAGGAAAATAATTAGAGATACTGTGTTATAAACACCCACATTACACATTAAGGAATAAAATATTATTTGAGGTGGACTTGATTAGTTAAAAATGAGGATTGCAACCTACATGAACCATTAATTTTCATAAGTAATATATAAATACTATGCTAAGAAAAAAGAATATAATCTTATGCTCACTTAAATCAGATAATCTAGAAAGATAAGGAAAATGTAAACCTAAATATAATAGAAGACAGTCACAAATATATTAGATATCAACTATCTCTCTAATCACTTTAAATATTAACATTACATTTTTATTATTTGAAGGCAGACTGCTAGAATGGATGTAAAAAAACACTTTAAATCTGAAAAAAAGCTGTGAAAATAAAGGAATTGATATATTATGCCAACAACAAAGAAGAACTTGGAGTAGCTGTATTAATTTGGACAAACCAGAAAAATGAAAACTCTTAGGGATAAAAGGTGCATTAGAAAATGGGAAAGTAGGTAATCCTTCAAGAAGACATCAGAATTCCTAATGTCTTTGCAGCCAACATCATGCCATATAAGGTGATGAATCAAAAAGATGAGTCAAAGAAAAATACACAAATCTCCTATTGTAGTGGGAAACTCCCAGACCCTTCTCTCAGTAACTGATAATTAAGCAGGCAGAAAATCAGCAAGGGTATAGTTAACTTGAATAAAAACTTCAACACACTCGCCTTAATTGAAAACAAGCTTGACCTTCTTTTGCTTTCCAGTAATTATATCACTCTTTAAATAATTGAATTAAGATGGAAATTATCCAGTTGATAGTATCATTATATGAAAGTAGAAAAATAAAAAAATAATAGCACTTGACATAATGCAGGTACACTTTACAATGGTTATTAGATATTTCACTTGAAAGTTTGTAAAAACCTAAAGAGCTGTTAATGTAAGAATGAATTTAAAAATGCTGTGATTAATATTCTACATTGATAATCAATAAACAATACCTTTACTGTGACATTCTATGATAACCCAGTAAGTTTGTAAATTTCTATCTGATACTATTGCCCCCAAGATAGATTACAAGATACATGTGACCTATATAATATTTTCTGCTTCAAAAATAAATACAGATACTAGTTGTTTTTTGCAAACTATAGCCTGAGTAACATATAATATTAATCATTTATTAATGATTTGTTAATAAAATATTAGTGGTTTAGTGTGATTTAAACTAATTATGTTCTACTCTTTTGTTAATGAGTAGAATAAATTATACATAAAATTATTAACTACAACTGTTTAATATAGTTTCCATCAGTATGTTTCTAAATACCTTGATACTTTGTGTTTCCCAAAAAAGGAAATTTTCCAATTATTTGAAAGATTTCACAACATATATTGTGTAAACCTAAAGTATACACAATAAAATTTATTTAAAAAACAAAGTAGAGATATTTTTACAAAAAATGTTAAAATTTAAAAACATAAATTTATTTCCCTGCACTTGTTTAATTTTAATATTTTCCCATAAATTGATAATGCAGTCCAATGATTATTTCTATTTGAGAAATACTATTGTCTTTCTTTCATATAAATATTATTAGAGAATTTTTGTCACTTTTTTTTGAATAGATACAAGAAAAGAAAATATGTATATTTCACATATGCATGGCAGAAAGTAATGAATATATCTTAAACTACTCTATTATAAAGTTTACTACACTACATTAAATTTGTGCACATATTAAAACTAAGAACTTTGAAAATATATTTAAAGCTTTTAAAGTATTTAAAAAAATAAAAACTAAGATGCCTAGGTTATAATTTTTCTTAGTATGATGAAGTGAATAATTCTCAATTTCACACACTGAGGAAATCATACTAGTCATTTAAAAATACACTCAGAATTCTAATAAGTGTAAGAGGTATACAAATATTCATTCTAAGCTTACAACTTAGTTAATTTTGTTCAATGGCCAAAAGAGATCAATTTGTTCAAACATTTTCTTTCTTAGATGATTGGAATGAATGCAATCTCAGATAGTCAAGTGGGATTTTAGCATCTTAGAATTTATTTTCCACGGTAGAAAAAATGGAAAATTATGTTTGCAGTTGTATGTGAGATTTTTCAAAAACTGATATATACAAATTTTAACTTTTCCCTGGACTAGAATCTATTTCTTAGTATAATTATTCCATATATACTTCTTAATGTTTGGTTCATTTTGAATTTTTTTCTAATTTTATTTTTATTAAAATAAAATTTAAGTTAATTTTTGAGAGATGAACATTCTCTGAAATTATGAGACATTTTATTTATAAATTATACAGTTAATCATCTGCAATCTAGACTCTAATAAAAGGACAATTATGAAACATTTCTCAATGCTAATTTTAACTTCTAAGTAAAATTACCA
Organism: Fukomys damarensis; assembly: GCF_012274545.1. Classification (NCBI taxonomy): domain Eukaryota; kingdom Metazoa; phylum Chordata; class Mammalia; order Rodentia; family Bathyergidae; genus Fukomys; species Fukomys damarensis. The sequence goes on from NW_022900924.1 coordinate 24,902,808, forward strand.
ACGTTTACAAATGAAACTGTGTAGGAAATTAAGCCAGCAAATTTCTTTTCATTTTTCTGGTTATCAATACTTTCTGCATCATTACTATGAAAATAACAGTGATTTCAAAAGGTGCTCATCATTCTTGTTATAAAAAAGATCAGATGGTATTCATAAGAGTTAAAGTAACATGATTTACATAGACATAATGTAATACAAGTTGAAGGTAATTTAAATGTAATCCTCCCTCAAATTCCCTTTATGGAGCTACAGTTTCATCCTCATAGGGCAAGGTATTTCACTTTCATTTTGCAATGTAGGTGTAGAGAATTTTTACAAATGGCATTTAACGTATTTGTGAATTGCACTTATTATAAAATTGATAAGAATTTTTTCTGTATATAAATATTTTTATTTTTTAAATTAATGTAGTTCATTATTGTGATATGATTTTTGAATCTCAGATAAGCCTTGTCGTTTTGGAAAATTGACATGATTGCATTTTGCATTCTATCTATATATCATTGGCTCAATTTTGGTGTTTTCTATGGGCTGTCATTACTTTTATGAGACATTTGCTTTTAATGTTTTCTTACTGAAATATCCTCAAAAGATTTTAGCCTAAAATGTGATGCCGATTTATGAAATTTGGGGAATTATTATCTCTCTGCCAAAGATAATATTTTAAAATGTTAACATTGAAGTTATCTGTGTCTAAAATTAACCCTATTAGAGTATAAATAGGCTATGTACTTTCCAAAAAATTTATATCTGATCATGGAATGCAGTGCTCTAAATATGTCACTTGAATTTTCATGTTTTTCCCCGTTATATTCTTGTTGAAATTTGGCTTTACATTTAAATCTATTTTAAGAATGTTACATTGAAATTTTCTATCTGATGGCAGATTTGTCAATCATTCTTTATATCTGTCACATACTCCAATAAATATTTAATCACTCTGCTATTAATACAAAAATAGGACTTATGATAAGAGTAGATTTATAATAACATGGTAGCTAGAAGCATATGCTAGCGGCAAAGTAAGTTAGAATTTTTACATCATTATAAAAATTGGTCCATTGTAATCTGGTAGTGAACACTGTTGGTAAAAATCAGTCTTATTTTATGTCCTTGATCACAAGGTGAATGTTTTTATTGCTTGGGTGCATGAACTACCCTTATCCCATAATTCCAATACCTTAACTATGATTTATTTTGGTATTCATATTTATGGAATAATTCTGGAAAAACAATGTTTTATATTTACTTGCAGTTTCAAGAAATTGTTTCTGTTAAGAAAACATGACATTTGATCATTTTTCCCTAAGCAGAACAATTTCATAGATTTCTACGTATTTTTTTCTTTTATATATCTGTATAATATTGCTTTTTTTTGTACCCGGGAATGAATTTAGGACCTTATGCTTGCAAGACAGGCATGGTGCCACTGAGCTAAATCCCTGGCCCTTTCTTTTTTTTTTTCTGAAATAAGATTTCTGTTTGTTTTTTTCTTTTTTCAGTTGTTGTAATTCAAGAATATCATTAATGCTTTGTGTTTTTCTTTTCTATATGTTTTTCTAGCTTCAATCTATATTCTTTTGAGTTTATTGATACAATCTAGGTATACAATCACATTCATTACTGGGATCCTGTACCTTTACATGACAGGTCTTGGTTCTCATATTTTCCCCTTGTCCCTGCCCTCCCTTCATCCCCTCCTCCTCTCCCTATTCACAAACACTTTATTTCCATTTTTTCACTTTCTCATATTTTTTTCTTTTCCCTTATTCCCTTTCCCCTATCCTTCCCACTTTCCCACACTTTTAGCCCTTTTCTTCCTCTTTCAAAATATTAATTATTCCATTAGGATCTTGTACACTATTATAGTTTTTCACACCAGAGAAACTATTTGGTATTTACATGTGTGACTCATTTATTTCACTTAAGAGGATATCCACAATATATATCCATTTTCCTACGAATAACTCTAATTTCTCATTCTTTATGGGTGAGTAGTATTCCATTTTATAGAAAAACCACATCGTCTTTATCCAGTTTTCAACAGATGGGCAAATGGGCTGTTTCCAAGATTTAGCTATTACATACTGTGCTGCTATAAACATTGGTGTGCATATATCACTGTGATATGATTCTTTTAATTCTTTTGGAAAGATACTCAGCAGAGAGATTGCTGGGTCAAGTGGAACTTCTACTCCCAGCTCTTTGAGGTATCTCCATTTTGATTTCCACAGTGGTTGCACCAGTCTGCACTCCCACCAATAACGGAGAAGGGTTCCTTTCTCCCCACAACCCTGGCAACATTTGTTATTGTGTGATTTCCTGATAGCAGCCATTCTTTGTGGGGTGAGGTGGAATCTCAGTGTTGTTTTCATCTCCATCTCTTGAATGACCAATACATTTTTTCATATATTTAGTTGCTGCTTTTACTTCTTTGTCTGAGAAATGTCTGTTCATTTCAGATGCCCATTTTTGAATCATGTCTTTATATTTGGGGAGGCTGATTGTTTTGCGTTCTTTATATATTCTAGATAATAGTCATTTGTCTGAGGAGCAGCTGGTAAAAATGTTTTCCCACATTGAAGGTTATCTTTTAGTTCTTTTGATGGTTTCTTTGGCAATGCAGAAGCTTTTTAATAAGATGAGATCCCACTTGTTGATTCTTTCTGCTAGTTCCCATGCTTCTGAGGATTTGTTCATAAAGTGTTTTCCTATGCCAATGTCTACAAGAGTTCTTCCTAATTTATCTTCCAGCAAGTTTAGTGTTTCTGTTTTAATATTTAGATCTTTAATCCATTTGGATTTTAACTTATTGCATGGTGAAAGATAAGGGTCTAGTTTTAATATTTGGCTGGTTGAGATCCAGTTTTTATAACACCATTTATTAAAGAGACTATCTTTCATCCAGTGGGGATGCTCAGCTCCTTTGTCAAAGATGAAGTAGCTGAGTACATCAATAGTTGTTTTTGTGTCTTCTGCTCTGTTCCACTGGTCCTCAGGTCGGTTTCTTTGCTGGTACCATGCTGTTTTTATCACAGTGGCTTTGTAGTATAGTTTCAGTTTGGGAATTGTTATACCCACTGCCAAGTTGGATTTATTCCAGGGATGCAAAATGGTTCAACATACATAAATCAATAAATGTAATACACTATATTAACAAAGTCAAAGACAAAAACCACATGATCCTCTCGACAGATGCAGAAAAAGCATTTGACAAAATTCAATCACCATTCATGAAAAAAACCCTGCAAAAATTGGAATAGATCGTCTATATCTCAATTTAATAAAGGCTAACTATGAAAAACCAACAGTCAACATCATATTAAATGGCCCAAAATTGAAAATTTTCACTTTAAAATCAGTAACAAGACAAGGATGCCTACTATCACCACTCCTCTCGATATAGTTCTGGAAACATTAGCCATAGCAATTAGACAAGAGAAAGAAATTAAAGCAAAAAAGATAGGAAAGGAAGAAGTTAAACTCATTATTTGCTAATGATATGATACTCTACATTGAAGACCCCAAAACTCCACCAAAAGACTTCTTGACTTAGTTGACACTTTTACCAGAATAGCAAGACACAAAGTCAACACCCAAAAATCAATTGCCTTCTTGTACACAAATAATTGACTCACTGAGAGAGAAATTATGGAAACAATTCCTTTCACAATAGCACCGAAACAAATGAAGTATCTGGGAATCAATCTAACAAAAGAAGCAAAAAAACTCTACACTCAAAACTACAGCAGTCTGAAAAAAGAGATCAAAGAGGATATAAGAAAATGGAAAGATATTCCCTACTCCTGAGTAGGAAGAATCAACATAGTGAAAATGGCCATACTACCAAAATTGCTATACAGATTCAATGCAATGACGATTGAAACTCTAACACAATACTTCACAGAACTAGAAAGAAGAATCCAAAAATTCATTTGGAACCATAAGAGACCTAGAATAGCAAAGGCCATTGTAGGCAACAATGTATTTTTAATTTTCTGTTTTGTTGGATTATGAAGTCACATTTCAGAAATACATTTATGTTTTATAGTGGCTATTTTTATTTGTTAAAATAATATTAATGTTATTTTGACTTCTAAAATCTATATTCAATCTGCATATTTATTTTCAGGCCACATTTACTCTTTCATTACCTTATTTTTGCTACTAGTAGATCCACTCCATGTATTTATTTTTTTATTTATCAGGTAAAACTATTTTAAAACACTTAACATTTTTTTAAATAATAAAATTTTCTTATATGATGCAAATCTTTAGGCACTGATTTTTATGTATTTGTAATAAATTTAAAAACAAAATTATATACTGTATATAACAATTTTCAACATGAAATTTAAAAAAAATCAAATAGATTGATTTACAAGGTAATTAGCATTTCTCTTTTTTGGGAACTTTTATTGATTTGTGTTTGCAGTACATAATAATTATATTCAGTGTAGGGAATTGGCCATGTACATTTTCAAACCCCATTTCAATTACATTTTTTTCCCTTTTTCTATCCCTCTTTTATCTTTCTGGCATCAGATTCTTTTATTTATCTTACAAGAACTTTTAAAGTTAATTAACCTACATATGATTGAAAATTATACTGGTAGCCCAAGAATATATATAATACACATAAGACAATTGCAACAAGTCAAGGTTTAATTTTAGATACATTGTCCACATTGAATTCCAGCACCTTTTTTCTCTCTCATTTTTCCTATTATTTGTCTTCTATTTCATATGTATGTATGTATATATATATTTTTTTCATATAAGAGAAACCATGTAATATTTAAGCTTTTGTGTCTGTGTTACTACACTTCACATTATAGTCTCAAGGTGCATCCATTTTCTAATGTTTAACTCAAATTGATTCTACTTTATAGTAGAGTAGTACTCCATTGTGTATAAATACCACAATTTTTTATCCATTCTTCTGTTGATGGACCTACAAACTTGTTTCTGATGTTTATATATTATGAATTGCACTGATATAAATAGGGGAGTACATACATCACTGTGATACGATATTAATTCTTTGGAGAAAACACTAGAAGAGAAATAGCTGGGTCAGATGGAATATGGTTAGAGCAAGTATATGGAAATTAATGTAAATTTTTTGAAAAATATTGAAAAATAATTATTAAAACTTTAAATCTAATCACTGTTGGGAATCATATAATGAATTTCTTCCATGTGCTAATTGTTAAAGATATTGTTAAGGATCTTGCTATAATTAGTTAAATGATGGTTTTTCATCATATTTTTATGAATAGAAGAATATATGGAACAGTCTAAGTTGCCATTTGCTGGTACATATTACCTGGCACTCACAACTTAAAGAAGGGTAAGTTTATTGAGCTCATGGTTTCAATGGGTTCAATGCACTGGGGCTGGGTCAAAGGAAGAAATGGCATGGCTGAAGAGCATGGAGGGAATGAGCTGTTCACCCTAATACAGGCAGGAAGTAAAGCGAGAGGGTAGGAGTGAGGACAAGAATAAACCTTTTGAGGTCAACCCCAATGACCTACTTCTTTCAGTCCAGCTCCACCTCTTAACAGCGCATTCAGTTGTGAACACATCAGTGGTTTAATTTATTGATAATTTTAAGATTCTGTGATCCAATCACATTCTAGAAGCCGCCACTCAGATCATATGACACATTTGGCAGTTATTTTAGATCTAAAACATAACAAAATGCTTATTTCATATAAAATAACAAGTAGCACTACATCAGCATATTTACATCCAGTTCATGTGTTCTCAGGGTCCATGCACAAAACATGAATGGCCCAGATTGAGACTGCCTATATTGGTACATGTTTTTGCAACCCAGCTAAAGGACGGCAAGCTTGAAGAATGTATAATTTTCATAGGAAGCACTAAACAAGCCTTTATAGTCTGGAAGGAGAATTTGTCACATACCTGTACAATCATAGTCCTGACAACCAGGGTAAAGAATAATTGGGACCTGATATTATTGACATATTTAGAAAACAGGAAGAACTACATAAGCCCTAAGGTTAACTTTCCATCCCAAAAGATATGTGAAAAACTTTTAGCACAATCCACTGAAGAGTAATTTCTATTATTAAAAAATGGAAACCTTTGAAAATCCACAAGTTATCATTATGTTTTAGAATTATTATTCAAATCATTGTGAATCTATTTTATAGTTATATTAATGAATTAAAATATGTAATGGTATAGGAACCATCAAGAAAATAGCTCAGAATGTATATAACTAGTACATAGATCATATTTATCAACATTCACTACATTTGTCTTTAGTTTTTTTATTAATACATATTTTCAATACATGATAAATACGTTTATTGGTATGTATACATAGCGATTATTGATTCTTTTAACTCCACTCTCTTTCTCTTCCTTATGAACTTCCATTCCCAGAGCCCCTTCTCATCACCACAAAGTCCAATTTTAAAATAATAATTGACCTAGTCTTTGTAAACATAATACTTTTATAAAAACTAATATCCAATACAAAAGGAAAGTACAGTGGCATTGTTTTACAGGATTTTTTTTTTTTGCAAATATTTTTATACCCTAAGAGCAAAGGCTAGATTTTCTTTTCTGTTCATGTATATTTTACTATCACAAATTAGAATGCCTTTAGAAAATCCTCCATACACTGCTGAGAGAATGAGGGTAAAGAAAGGTAAATAAGCACTGTTTTGATAATGATGTTGTCTTTGCAGACACCCTGAAAGTGTCTTTAAGAATCCTGAGGGTTAGGTACAATAAAGAGAATGAGAAATAAATTTCTCCAACACTCATCAGAAAATAAATATGCATTGGTTTTTAAAATATACAAAAATATTCTAATTAATTAATATCTATCTAAAGGAATTTGGTCACTTGATTAAGATAGGATCATTTGTACTGAGAAATAAAAATCAGCATACCTGTTCAATCAGAATGGCTATTGTTGCATCAATATAGAAATTCATCCACTTCTATAAAAAACAGAGTTGTTTTTAAGTGAGGAACCTGTTCATTTAAAAGAAATTACAAAGGATGTGAAAAGAGTCAACGCAAAGCATGGAAAATATTCTGTTCAGATACAGAACTTATTTTCTAGGCAGATTTTATCAGAGGCAAATGAATAACATTTTAAAACTGTGATTTTAAGGTATCAATCACCTGGGTGGGGGGCCAAAGTCATAATCCAGCCTTCCCAGGAAATATCCCTGACCCCCACTCAAACTGAAACTCCTTGTATACTTGCTACGTGACTTGCTCCCCATTTGATCCACATTTAATCAATATCACCTGGGTAACTGTAATTGTAATCTTATCAGTCGGTCATGGTTTTGCCCCACCTCATGTCCACCTAGTAATTTTTCATCAGGTCTTAATAGTTTTGTCCCAAATTGTACCTGCCTCACCACATGGATTGGCTGTATAAAATATCTTTGAAAAGTGGGGTGGGTGGGCAACCCACTTTCCCATCCCCTTTCTGTTTCTGTTAGACAGAAGCTTTCTTTCCCTCAATAAATTTTTCCTACTCTGAAAAATAAACTGGAATTTTAATTTAACATTATTTCAGGGTTTAAACTAATTAAGGATCTTGACAAATATATTTAATCAGACATACTATAAAGCACAATAGCCATTATAAAACAATTTGCAAAAAAGTGATTCAATTTAATTGAACATACATTGTTACATTTTCATAATATTAAAAACTTGTATGTTTATCTAAATTCAGGTTGTATTTTTTAATGTACATATTTTCTGCTCTGTAAACACAAGGGAAAAGATAGGCTTTTAATACTCAGTATTATTAAAATATTCTAGGCCATTAAAAATTTAAGATAATTTGAACTTTCTCATAAAGATATTTCTGAGGCAGAAGATTCTGAAAATTTTATTTTTCTCATTGAGTTTACGGGTACATTTTCGGTATACAGTACAGTTACATTCATCATTGGGATATTGTACCTTTACATGACAGGTTTGGTTCTCATTTTTTTCCCCTTATCCCTTCCTCCCCATCACATCTTCCTCCCTTCCATACTTCATTTCCATTTTTTCATTTTCTCACATTTAAAAAATAGATTTTAAAATTTAAAAATATTTTTTTCAAATTTGATTTTAAAATTTGAAAAAAAAAATTTAAATTTTAAAATCTAATAGATTTAAAATACTCCTCGGTCAGATTCATTATCTTTGGTTGTTTCTAATATTATAATTATGTAACCACAGGTCAGAGATTTAGCTCAGTGGTGCTGCCACCTGCCTTGGAAGCACAGAGTCCCAAGTTCAATCTCTTGTACCAAACAAACAAAAAACACCACCACCACCACCAACAACAACCAAACAAACAAAAATTATGTAAGCACTTTGTTTTCTGTAAAGAAAGTGAAATAGAATTACTTAGATTTGATTTTTACTCGTAAAAACCAAATAAAAATCAATCACGTAGAACCTCTTATCAGACCTCTTTCCAGCACAAGAGATCTCTATTCTTCACTGAGTTTATTATACAAGAGATCACAAAATAATCAGATTTTAAACCCTATTTCTTATTTTCATTGCTACAAATAGTTTATTGTGGCAGAGCAAATGAGAATCAGAATGGACTTGATCTAGAAGTAGAACAGTGACAAAGTTAGGAAAAACAACAGAGGAACAGCAAATGAGAAAGCTTTCCAGCTACCAGAGACAAGTGTTGTCCAGGGCTGTTAGATAGGTGACTAACTCAGATTTGCTTAGGTACATTATTCTGCTTTTGCATTTCCATTGGATTTCTAAAACAGTTAACATATTATTTAAATAAGTTTTTTTTAATAAAGTTTGTTTTATACAGCAGATGGTGTTCACTAGTGCTTGAAAGGTGTAGGGGAAAATAACAGGGTGATTTTATAATAAATACTGAAATACAGGTACAGAGGCAGAAGAAGTTCTGTTGTTCTATGGCACAGAAGAATTATGCTAGATCACAACAATTGATCATATATTCTATAAAGAACTAGAAGAGATGAATTGGAATATTCTCAATGCAAAGAAATGAAAATTATTTCAGGAATTGAAAATGTTATTTAACCTGATGTGATCATTCTGCTTTGAATAAATTTCTCAAAGTACCACACTGTACCCCATAAATATGTACAATTATTTTATGTCATTTTATAAAAGGAAAATACAAAAAAAGTAAAAATAAAACTGTAAATCAAATCAGAAAAATATTAAAAGCATAACTACCAAACATCAAATAAACTTTTACCTGACATTTTATCAATTCCATTTATCAATAAAGGAATTAGTATGACAGTAAAACTAATTCAAGGTATAAATCAAGAAAAAGAGGTTCTTATTGTTAAGGGATTCATGAAAAGAAAATTTTAATAGTCCAGGGATTTAGCTCAGTGGCATCATGCCTGCCTTGCAAGTGCTTGATCCTGAGTTCAGTGGTACAAAAAAAAAAAAAAAAAAGAAGGGGTACA
>NW_022900924.1:24912347-24968928 GCF_012274545.1 Fukomys damarensis
ATAGGAAAAAAAAAAAAAAAAAAAAAAGAATGGGTTAACAGATATAAAATTGTTAATTGTCTCATAGGTCTTTAAACTGAAATCCTAAAAACTTTGAGCTTATTCTTCCAACCTGGCATAAAGTTAGGAGTTAACATTTAATTTCACAGTTTCAGAGCTTTAATAAAACAATAAATGACAAAAAAAAGCAAAGGTGCAGCCTCCTAGATAATTAAACAATTCTGGAGTGAGCCCATTAAAAAATGACATTGAAAGGACATGTAGTCTTTTTCCAGCTTTATTTAGAACTTACAGGCATTCTTTCTTAACAGAAGTATCTTGTCACACATAAAACGATTAAGCAAGGTTACTGAAAGACAGAAAGCAATTTATTGTGACTTTCACACTCTGATATCAGTAGTGCCAGGTAACAATAGCAAAGCTGGTGTTAGCTTTTTAAAAATGAGAACTAAACTATAATTTGTAATTCCTATAAGTATAAACAATTAATTTAACAACTAGTTTAACTAGTTATACATGCTGAATATATTTGTGCTTATCATATTTTAATTTAAAAGCCCAGAATGAATAATATATTAAAAGAGTCCAGTAACTTATTATTAAAATATTATGGCATTTATCCATCCATGTACAAAAGAATGATAATGTCTAACATAATCAATTAATTTTCTTAGAAGCATTGTCACTTTTAATTAGGTCATTTTTAAATTCGACACATTTTTTAATTAAAAAAATCTTGAGCAGGTTAAACATAACTTTCTTTTCCTAACACATATTCTCCATTCATATAGGTGGCAGTTTAGACACCTGCTGTTTTAAATGATCCTATTATCACTAACTGCCAAATCTGGGAATGACGTAGCTCTATTATCCTCTGTTGTCAAATATTCCACCTGTTTTGAATTAGTTTAACTATCTATTTCTACCTGTAGCAGGCCATTTTTTCTTACATACAAAAGATGGTATAATAGCAGAACTTTCATTTAATTTAATCACAGTTTTCAAATTTTTCCAATCATAACTACTATGTGTATGTACATATCTATGTTTCTCTTTCTATCATCCATATAAATGCAAATATATGTTAATATATTTATCTGCTGTCTTGCTATGCAACTTTGTAGTAATTTTCATTGTGATTTCCATATTTTCTTTTTTAATATGCATTCAGACCTTGGATTGTACATTACTTAGTCTGTGAGTTTTCCTCAAGAGCAAACATTTCTAAGAAATTTTAACTTGATAAATTAGTGATGTCTTGCAATTCAAGTAGTATGTCACACTGACTATCACATAGCTGGTTCATCTCTCTCTCTCTCTCTCTGTCTTTCAGTTTTACTGTTGTAATGTACAACTGCTTTGCATTACAAGCAAATGAATTATTCTCTCAAGTCAAGGTTTTTATACACTTTTAAAATACAGGAGTGATAGAAATATTGAATGAGGCTACCCACTTAATATTTTAGGCTTTTTGTTTTATGGTTTTCCTAATACTAACAAAATCTTCAATCCAAAGAGTTTAGGAAAGAAAACTAGTTTATCTCAAATAACTTTCTCCGAAGGGATTTTCATGTTGAATATATAGGCTTTACAAGCAAATACAAAAGTATTTAAAGAAAATAAACATTTAAAAAAATATCAAACACATGGAAATCCCATAAAAAAATAAACAGGTTACAGTTAGCCTATTCAAGGTGATGGCAGACAAACTTTTTTTTTGGTCACATGATTATTATTTATGCAAACTTCATTATGTATCACTACTGCTAAAATTAGGAATTAATCTATTTCTAATGGAGACTAATTTATACTAAATGCCTAAAAGGACTTACTTACACTAGGGACACACCTAATGAGGATTTCAATATACCACCCCAAATTCAAGTTTTGGAAACTTAATTCTAAATATAACACTGTAGGGAGGTGAGCATTTTGTCAGGTACATAGGTCACGAGAGTTCTGCCCACATGAATGGATTATACACCTATAAAAAAGGCTTCTAGGGGCTGGGGATTTAGCTCAGTGATTCTGCTGCTTGCCTTGAAAGCACAAGGACCTGAATTTGATCCCTGGTATCAAAAACAAAAACAAAACAAAATAAAAAGAAAAAAGCTTCCAAAAGAAAGTATACTGTCTCTCTTGCCTCTGCATTCTGCCAAGTAAGAAGACAGCAAGATAGTCCTCATCAAATGTAATCACTTTGATGTTTGACATTGGAGTCTTTATAATTGTGAGTAGCAAGTTTCTTTTCTTTACAAGTTTCACTCTGTAGTGTCCTGCTACGGCAGCATGTGATGGACTAAGAATTTCACCCTAGTCTGATTTTTGTTATTATTATCTACATTAGTGGTCAAATATTTAGCATTTCTAACTCTGTGGTATTCTGTACATCAAGAGGAAATGCAAGATGTCAGTTCTATTTCCATGATACTCCAGAAAATTTCATAAAATAATTATCCTAAATTTGAGTTATGCAGGGTCACAGGCAGAATTGTGTGTTTTGCTTCACATCAGACCAGAGATTGGGACATCTCAGGTAGAAGATATGACAGTGAAAAGAATACAGAACTTACATTTTAGAGTGGGAGGCAAAAAATAAATAATTAAAATTAAATAAAGATTAAAAATACCAGCTACTGAGAACTGGAGTTTTATTCTAGAGTTCTATCCCATTATATAGCAGTGAAGAAGAGAGGTGAGAATTTATATAGACAATGAAACTGCACAACTTTGTTGCATTTTTCACACCATGCTTAGTAAGTTTGATTTTTCTTCTGTACTATGATTACAGTAATTACTATATCTGATTCAATTCAATAGATTGCAAGCTGTTTAATAATTTTCAATGACTGTCCCAACTTTTATGATTAGATAATGAATGACAGGGCTTACTTTTTGGTATGAGTCTCACTATAGAATTGAGGATATACCTAATTGATACTGTAGACCAGTGGTTTTCACTCTAGTGATTTAAGATCTTGGATATCAATGGTGTGATCTGATAAACTGATTCCCAAACATTGTTGCATATTAGAATCAATTAAGAAGATATTTTTAAAACTGGTGGACAATACCAATGTCAGTCCAATCAGAATCTCAAAGAATTGGAACCATCCATTTAGTAGAATGAAAACTTCATAAATAACTTAAAAGTGCAGGAAATTTTTGACTCAAGCAAAATAAAAAAGTAACAGATTATATAAATTGATTGTGGTGAAATTTTTAGTGGTAAGCATATAAAAGTATCATCTGATATTTTGATCTATCAAATGACAATTTCATATAGTTAGAATAAAATGAAACAATATCTTTGAATATTTCTGCAGAAGTATTTATTTGCTTTTCATTAAGTATTTTACAGAAATGTACCTTTATTGTGGATAACACAGATAAGTATAAAGTTTTATAGGCAGGAGGATATTTCCTAAGTTTTGATTCAGTTCTTAGCCTCACTTTAATTTATTTTTTGTAAGTTTGAAGTTTTGTAGAGCAGGATGTAAGACAATTATATCACCATTTTCATATACAAAATTAAACTACAATACAGTATAAGTTTAATTTATATTTTTATCAGACTTTGAATTATTTTATTAGATTAACTCCTTGGTTAGTTGAGAGATTTTGAATCTTTTGTGATTTAAAAACATGCATTCCAAGGTCGAATTCAGAGCAATAAACTAATTGAGCACAGAAAAATTGAAATTGAAAATGATGAGAAGAATTGGTTTAGCCAAATGTTATACAAATTTGTTCCTCAATGTCCTTTTGCTAATACATTGAGAATTTACACTTCTTTTGCAAACCTGCCGGGAGTGAGTGAATTAGCATAATGAAGATGCTTTCATCTTAAGCTTCAGTGGCTCTCAGCCACAGTAAGGTCTTGACTTTCTGGTATGTTGGAACAAACCCATTTGTCCTGACTGTGAAACAAGTAAGAATTGCATTGCTGTGTGGAAGACACTGGAGGGATTCGGGTGAAATTTCTTAAAACTAGCAATATTTAAAGTTACTTAACTATAAAGCAGTTTTCTGCAACTTTAAGCTTTAAAACTTTCACAAATGAACTTTAATACTTAAATATAATGCAAATATGTAATAGAAACAGTGATTTGATTTGACTATCTGTTAAAAATTCTCTTTTAAACTCGGTTTGGTGGTGCACACCTGTAATCCTAGCACTCCTGAGACTGAGGCAGAAGGGTAGCAGTGAGTTTGAGGTCATCTTGAGTTACACTGTAAGTTCAAGGACAGCCTCAGTGACAGTGAGAGCCTGTCTGAAAAAACAAATTAACCAAAATTCTCAACATTATTCATTCTTTATGTGAAATTTCATTTTATTATTGGTATCAATGTCTCAGTATAAATTTTCGTGAAAGAAAAGGCTCAAATCCATGCAATTAAAAATGAATAGGTGAAGTCACAACAAATCTAGCAGAAATCCAGAGGATCATCAGTACCTTCTTGGAGAAACTGTACTCTAATAAAATGGAAAGCACAGAAGAAATGGACAGATTTCTAGATATATATGAATTAGCAAAGTTGAACAAAGAAGATATAAAAATTCTAACTACCCCAATTACAATCAGTGAAATTGAAAACATAATTAAAATTTTACCAACGAAAAAAAGCTCAGGTCCTGATGTCTTCACAGCTCAATTCTACAAGACATTTAGAGAAGAACTGTTGCCACTACTCTTTAACGTTTCAATGCAATTGAAAGGGAAGCAATACTTCCAAATTCAATCCTGGAAGCAAGTGTTATTTTGATTCCAAAACCATGGAAAACCAATCCAAAAAATGGAACTACAGGCCAATCTCCCTAATAAACATAGATGCAAAAATCTTCAATAAGATATGGGTAAACAGAATACAGAGGGTCATAAAGAAGATCATACACCCTGACTAAGTCGGATTTATTCCAGGGATGCAAGGATGTTTCAACATATGTAAATCAATAAATGCAATTCACTGTATTAACAGAGTCAAGGACAAAAACCATATGATTAGTTCAATAGATGCAGAAGAAACATTTGACAAAATTCAACACCCATTCATGACAAAAACCCTATAGAAAACTGGAATAGATGGCCTTTATCTCAACTTGATAAAGGCTCTCTATGAAAAACCAACAGCCAACATCCTAATAAAAGGTAAAAAACTGAAAACCTTCATGTTAAAGTCAGGAACAAGACAAGGATGTTCATCTCACCACTCCTGTTCAATATAGTTTTGGAAACATTAGCCACAGCAATTAGACATGAGGAAGAAATTAAAGCAATAAAGACAGGAAAGGAAGAAGTTAAACTGTCATTATTTGCTGATATGATACTCTACATAGAAGACCAAAAAACACTTGCAAAAGACATCTAGACTTCACTGACAGATTCAGTAGAGTAGTTGGATACGAGATAAACCCCCCAAAATCAATAGCCTTCTGGTACACAAATAACAGACTTACTGAGAGAAAAATTAGGGAAACAATCCTTTTCACAATAGCATAAAATAGGACATATCTAGCAATTAATCTAACAAAGGAAACAAAATACCTCTACATTGAGAACCACAACACTCTGAAAGCAAAGATCAAAGAGAATATAAGAAAATGGAAAGATATCCCTTGTTCCTGGGTAGGAAGAACCAAAATAGTGAAAATGGGCATACTAACAAAACTGGTATGCAGATTCAATGCAATCCCTATTGAAATCTCAACAGTATATTTCACAGAACTAGAGAAAAAAATTCAAAAATTAATCTGTAATTATAAGAGATCTAGAATACCAAAAGCCATTCTAGGCAACAAAGACAAGACAGGGGCTATCACAACCCCCAACTTCAAACTATACTAAAAACCACTGTGTAAAAACAACATGACACTGGCAAAGAAACAGACCCAAGTATCATTGGAATACATTAGAAGATACAGAAGCAACTCCAGCCATATTCAGCTATCTCATGTTTCACAAAGGAGTCAAACATCCTCACTTGAGGAACGATAGCCTCCATAATAATGGTTTTGGAAAAACTTGATTTCAACTTGCTAAAGATTAAAATTAGATCCCATCTTTCAATATGCACTAAAGTAAAATCCAAGTGGGTTAAAAATCTAAATATTAAAACAGAAACACTAAAGTTGCTGGGAGATAAGTTAGGTAGAACTCTGGAAAGCACTGGCCTAGGAAAAGACTTTATGAACAAATCCTCAGTATCATGAGAAGTAGCACAAAGAATCAACAGCTGGGATTGCATCTTTTTTTTTTTTTTTGGATTGCATCTTTTTAAAACACTTCTGCAGTGTGAGATAAAGCACCAACAGAGGTAAGAAAACCTATAATATGGGAAAAATATTTTAGCATCTGTTCCTCAGGCAAGAGTCTATTATCTAGAATATATAAAGAATGCAAAAAATCAGAGCCCCCAAATTTGAGGACCCAATTAAAAAATGGGCATCTGAAATAAACAGATATTTCTCAGATAAAGAAGTAAGAGTAGCAAATAAACATACGAAAAAATGTTCAATATCACTGGTCATTTGAGAGATGGCAGATGAAAAAAAAACTGAGATTCCACCTCACCCAAGAAAGAATGGCTGCTATCAAGAAATCATCTAATAACACATGCTGGAATTGTGGAGAGAAAGAATCTTCTTCATTTTTGGTGGGAATGTGGACTGGTGCAACCACTATGGAAATCAGTATGGAGATATGTCAACAACTTGGATCAGAAGCCCCACTTGACCTAGCTATTCCTCTCCTGGGCATCTTCCAAAAAAAATTAAGGGAATCATACCACAATGATATATGCTCACCCATGTTTATAGTGGCACAAGTTGTACTAACTAAAAGTTTGCAACAGCCATTTTGCCCATCAATTGGAGACTGGATAAAGAAATAAAAATTATTTAAAACAAATAAAATGGAGTACTACTCATCCAGAAAGAATGAGAAACTAGAGACATTTATAACTAAGTGGATGCACATGTAGGCCATATTCTTAAGTGAAATTAATGAAGTTACACATATTTAAATGCTGAATAGTTTCTCTGGTATGAAAAACTAAAATTGTAAATAAGGATCAAAATGTATAATTGATATTGTGTAATAGGAAGAAAAGGTCTAAAGGAGTAGTGAAATTGAGTGGGGTAGGGGAAAAGTAATAACGCAAAAGCAAAATAGTAGGAGAAAAGCAAAAAATATGAAAGCAAAATCTTTGTAAATAGGGAAAGGAGGAGGGGGCTAAGTTAGGGCAGGGAAATGGGCAAAAAATTAGAACCAAGACCTGTCATGTAAAGGTACAAGATCCCAATGATGAATGCAACTGTATTATATACCTAAAATGTACCAATAAACCTAATGGAAAAAATAAAATAAAATTTACTGAATATGAATGCATATTTAGGTATATTAACAGGTCACTAATTATATTTGTAATTTTTCCATATGAATTTTAGATACAGAACATAAGAAAAGTTTTAAAAGGCAAGAATTGAACTATTTAATGATCAAAGTATACAGTATAGCTTTATCTTTTCCCCTTCTGTAGTTTTAAGGGGTTTCTTTCTGACCTGGTTTCCTATTATTGTTCATTATTTTACATTTCCAATACTTTGGAATTCTTGGTCAAAGTTCCACTTTCCTTTATTCCCTGCTTTTGTATTTGAAGATGCTATTTATTATTTAGAGGAAAGAATTTGAACAGTATTTTTATGTATGAGGTAACATATATTTTCTCCAAGTTTTTTCTTTGAAAAAATTCTGAGATAGACTTTAAGTTGTTGTATAATATTCAAAATCTATTGAGTATTATTGTATCCTGTACTATAAAAAGCATTTTATATCGACTATCTCACTTCATCATCTTACTAATCTTACTAATCTTATAGGTGAGCCATTAAGACTCAAAGAGCCTATATATTTCCTCTAGGAAAGGTGCAAATTTCTACTTTTGAACAAACATTTATTTGAATCAGTTGGACATATTTTCTCTCTCAGAGAGAAGAGGGAAATGCTTACGAAATGGCATTGATTGAGGAGAGAAAATTTCTTGAGATTTAAACAAGTTTAATTTATGGCAAAATATTTAAAGTTAAAAAATAATCTAAAAGTTAAATATAAATCATGTAGCGATTCTAACCAGCTACTTCATTGTGAGTAAATATATGCATTTTTTATGTGATAATTCATGGTTCATGTTTAAATTTGCACGTATGTGTGATTTGTATACTAGCTGATATATTATAGCCAATAAGAAAAGATTTCTAAATTATATGACATTAACTGAGTGGGTGGCCAAAATGCAAAATTCTAGAGATGCTAGTACCTCATTTAATGTGATATGAACCCTAAGTGCAGAGGAAGAAAATACAATCTTTATCTGAATCATCTATCTAGTTTGCCTTTGTTTTGACAAAATCTCTGAAAAGTATCAAATGGATAAGACAAAAGGAGCTATGAAACTTCCTCTGCCTAAACGGAGAAAAACCTGTAGAGTTGACAAATGCCATGTCTGCTCCTTCATAGGTGACACAGGCCTTTTCTGATTCATTGGTCATTTGGATGTCAGACAATTTGAATCCTTGATACAGAGAATTAGATGCTGTAGAAATATTTGCATGAATGTGTAAAGACATGAATTTTGACGGTCTGAAGGTGTATTTCTCACATGATAAAAGTAACTTCAAGTCACCTTTAAAAAACACTCTTCCACCAGTGCTCATTAATATCAATTTTGTAAATATTGTGAAGATGTAGCCATACATTTGTGAATTTAAAATTATCATCACTCTATTCAATGAATTACTATGAATATTTTGGAGGAAAAAAAGGAATTTCTTAAATGAGTAAATTTGAAAAACAGCTACTTATGAGGATTTAAAAAAATCAATATATGAGGATTAATATATTTTTAAATTGTTTTATTTTCCTTATTAAATGAATAGATTATCCAAAGGGTTAATGGGAACATGGCTTATTTGTTCATGCCATAAAATCATTCATTCATTTGATTTATATATTTATTTAGAAGGCATTTACAAAATGCTCACTCTATGTTACTATACTGAACCAGAAGTAGGGAATTTGTATTTGAATAAGACTAAGTAAACTGGAATACTACCCAGCCAGAAAGAATGAGAAATTAGAGTCATTCATAGGAAAATGGATACATACTGAGGATATACTCTTAAGTGAAATAAATAAGTCACATATGGATAAATACTGAATAGTTTCTCTGGTGTGAAAACAATAATTGTACATAAGACCCTAATGGTATAATTGACAATGTGAAATAGGAAGAAAAGGGCTAAAGGTGTAGGGGTAGTGTGAAGGGAAGGGTAAAGGAAATAAGGAAAAGAAAAAATATGAGAAAATGGCAATAAAGTATTTGTAAATAGGCAAGGGAGAAGGGGATGAAGGGAGAACAAGGGTAAGGGGAAAAAAATGAGAACCAAGACCTGTCATGTAAAGGTACAAGATCCCAATGATGAATGTAACTGTACTGTATACCTAAAATGTACCAATAAACTGAGGAAAAAAAAGACTTGAAGTATTAATCACCTAGTTAAATTTTAAATGTTTGAAATAAAAAACTGACCAAATGCCTAAAAATGAGCAAAACACTTCCTGAATGTAATTATTATGAAATTAATAAAAGTTATTCCATGGGTGTCATCACGATGAGACTTCTGGAAAGTCACATTTAAATTGATTTCTATGTGGGGTTAATATAACTTCTCCAGGGAAGTGAGAAATGGCTTGAGGATAATCATGGACAATATAAAGGGGTTAGTAAATGTGTACCATGATGAAGAAGCGATAAATAACGGGTATCTTGTAAGATAAATTTGGAAATTGGGTATAAGACCAGAATGT
The DNA here is from genome assembly GCF_012274545.1 of Fukomys damarensis. Classification (NCBI taxonomy): domain Eukaryota; kingdom Metazoa; phylum Chordata; class Mammalia; order Rodentia; family Bathyergidae; genus Fukomys; species Fukomys damarensis. Next base: position 24,922,214 of record NW_022900924.1, read on the forward strand.
ATCATAGAAGGCATTTATAGATCAGTTAAACATCTGAGTTTTAACCTGCAAACTATGTGAGGACAAATTTCCTAGCTTGGGGAGTGAAATATAGTGACGGAAAATTCAAGCAAGGACTATTTTAAGGTAGAGGAATCAACTTCCTGAATAAATTCAAGGTTAAAGGTGAAAGCCTATGTGTACATTAATACAATGTCTATATATTTTTAAAAAGCCCCATTCTATTGTACTTCATAAGAGCACAGAATTTAAGGGGCCAGAGATTTAGCTCAGTGGTTCTGCCACCTGCCTTGCAAGTGCAAGGTCCCGAGTTCAATCCCCGGTACCAAAAAAAAAAAAAAGCACAGAATTTGATTCATACATTTGATAGGTGCTTGATTATAAAATAAGATATGACAAACTTTATTGGCTTGGAATTTTGAAAGAAAAAAATGAAAACTTCATTGGAAATTAATATAAAATCTCTAATGTAAAATATTGAATTTATATTATTATGTGTTTAATTCTTATATAATAGCATAATTGTTGTCAAATAATTTCACAATAAACCTGCCTAAGGGAAGAAGAATCACAGGCTATTCATGTTTATGCTTGCTACAGAGGCCAAAATAGAAATAGAAGGATTATCAGATTTCTAAACCCGGTTATGCTATCAGAGAATAAAATAACTGAAGATTATAGTTTGAGAGGGGAAGTGGAAAGGACAAATGCACCATTTCAGAATGTTTGCTAAAACTATAGCGATATAATTTACAATTTGGAGAAGTTACTTTATAACTACAGTTTTTATATTTGATTATTCTGTGAATTTTAGCAAGTAGTGAATGCAGCAACAGAATTTTCAGTAATTTATTTGAAAATCTGACATTTGCTTAAGTTGTCCATTGAAACCTTCTTTTGAAAAATATTATGAACCCACAGCAAGATTGTGAATTGAATCATAAATCTACAGCATGTTCAATTTGAAACAATATTTGTAACTGGCAAGGAATAGAAACTGCAACTTAAAGTTCCATATAGTGCTGTACATAATTTATGACAGCCTTAAGGCTATTTCAACACCTGAAATTAAACGGAAAACAAAATTATTCCCTGAAGGTAGTAGAGGTTCATGTTTGAAATGCATTTAAAAATGTGTACACAAATAGGTTATGCTATTATTATATGTATTACTCAGGAACTGTGACCTCATTACCAATCTTTCAGTGCACCCTCAGAATATTAATTTAACCTCAAATATGATAGTTTTGGCCTATGTTATAAAAATATATTTTATATACCAAATATGATTAGTCACTACCATGATAGATGACAGTATATCTTGATTTCCTTTACTATAGCTGTAGCAGTAGATCATTTGGGAATGTTGTCAAGTATTCTCATCAATAAATAGTGTTCATCTTTTTTCTAGCACTGGGGATCGAGTTCAGGACTTTGCACTTGTCAGGAAGGCATAGCACCACTGAGCTAAGTCCCTGGTCCAATAAATAATATTCTTAATCAAAGATGGAATAGATATTAATTGCCTTAGTAATGTTGATAAGGTCAAATTGATTGACAAAAAAGGGCCCACAACATACAATATTAGACATATCTTTAGATGCTGGGCAACTATTAGTGAGAAAAACACACGTTTTCACCTGTGTAAAACTGAAAAAGTTTTATGTGCTCATTTGCCTAATTTAAAAATATATATTTGAATGAAAAGCCAAAAAAAGGAAAATAGGCTAATATATTATTACTGCCTAATTAATATATTCCCTCTCTCTGATTCTGAAAATTATGATTCTATCCCATGAAATAATATTATACATATTTAAAAGTCCACTTAGGCCAGGGATTTAGCTCATTGGCACCACACCTGCCTTGCAAGTGCAAGGTCCTGAGTTTGATCCCTGAGTATAAAAGTCCACTTAGGTTCAGTCCTGCCCCTGAATCTGGATCTTTTAGCTTAACTCATTCAGGATGTTACAAGCTTATACCAGGATTTGTGATTAGAGAAATATTGATGAGTGCACAACCACATTTCTCTGCCCTCATGCATGAAATTTACTGGTTATATTCTGCTTTCTTTTCTCCATTCAGTAATCTACTTCCTAGGTGCTTTCCTAATCTGAGCGTGTATTTCCATTTATTCATTGCTCTTACCTCAGAGAATGTCACCATAAACATTACCCTGGCAACAATGATGCTAAAAATCCTAAAAAAGCGAAAGTCCAGTGTCCGGTAAAGTCTTCAGCTAATTTACTCTATTAAAAATAATAATATTTATCAACTGTTCAAATGTACGAATGTTCAATGTACTGAAAGTTATTGGGATGTTATTATGATTTCTTATATTTTAAGTGAAAAATATATCACTGATAATAATTACTTTCATTATATTTACCAATGCTAAACCACATAAAATATGAGGAAAATACAAACCTAAGGAATTTACCTAAATGTGGTTTTGCTGCATATCAACTGCAGATCAGCAGCTGTAAAACATTAACATTGTTCTTCAACATTTTTGAAGTAAAACTATAGCACATTAACAAGTGCTGTGCTTGCAAGATATATGTTTCTCATTAAATTAATCATCTTTGCCTAAAGAATTGCTTGACTTCTTGGGCAGAAAACCCCAACACTTAATTTTATATTACCAAGAATGCAAAATGTGGCATCTGCATCAGATAATGTTAGATGTTCAGATCAAAATCAACTTAAAATTATGAATTGAAAATTAAGCTTTTCTATGTGTTGTCATTACTGTATGTCATTCAAATTTTTGACATGTAGGACTACAATTTAGGAGATAGACACTGGTGGACTCGCAATAGAATAGGCAAAGCTTGGTCTCAATTGTCTACATATAACTGCTTTTCTGTCGGCACTAACTATAATATACTATTTTCCCAGGTGGTATTATTGCTGCAAGAAGAGTGATAATAATTGTTTTTCTATCTCAGTGATATTACCCAGAACTAACATTGTCATCAGTTAGAGATATTTTGCCAATAACTCATTCTTGTTTCTCTCTAAGCACAGAATTTGTCATTAAATTTGCTAGACTGGTCTTGGCACTCATCTTGGCATGATGAGACTGTCTTTTATTTCTAAGAAGAGTGATATCTGTGTAGTTTTGAGCTTTTCTCTTTTTCAAAGCACAAAATCTTTTAACTTTGTACTGTAAAGCATTATTTTGTTCTGCATTCTGGGAGAAAAAGCTCAATTGGTATACCATAGATTACTGTATTTTATTTAAAATATTCAAAAATTTTCATTGGCTTCATATTATGGTTTGACAAAGTTTCATAAGATAAAATGCACAATAACCTGGAAGTAAGTGGATATTTCCAATAAGAAAATACAACTTACAAATATTTGTCACTTTACCCAATCATGATTTTCTTCTATCAGGTGTTTGGGCAAAACTGTTGAGTTGCCCTAGAGTACTATATTCTATCACTAATCCCAGTATAAGTCTCCAAGGAGTCAAAATAATTTCCCAAGTCACAGACCCTGAATGTGATAGAGGGTGGATTTAAATCCAAGTCGCTAAGCTCCATATTATCTCATTTTACTTCTGTTTTCCTATGTTGTAAGACAACAAGTTTCCTCATGTCTTATTGTAGACATTGCATCAATACTGAATTTGAATATTTTAAAGATAAAACCCTTAGATTCTTTACAGCAGATGAAGTCAATCACCAAAATTTTAAGGATGAATAATTTCACTTGGATATAAGAAAGTAATACACTAAAGTTTTCCTCCCATGAAGACATTTATTAAATAAACTTGTTAGTCAGTAAAGGTCTAGGAAATTACCTTAAAATCTTTTTGCAGATTTGATGTAAGCCCTTTCTCTTTGTCTCTTATTGAATTCATAAAAAGATGTATTTTAGCTCAGTAAGAAGGAAACAGGCAATATTTAAAAGACAGGGACTGGGTATTGTTACAGTCACCTCTCTCTCTCTTCCTCCCCCATCTGTCTCTCTCTCTCTCTGTCTGTCTCCTTCTCTGTCTCTCTCTCTCTCTCTCTCCTTCTCTCTCTCTCTCTCTCTCTCTCTCCTTCTCTCTCTCTCTCTCACTGTGTGTATATATATATTTTTGTTTGCTTCTGTATATTTTCAAATTTTAGTTAAAATATTAAATATTTATTTAGAACTGAAATAGATGTTCAAATAATGAGACTGATTTTGTTTTTTTCCTTTTATTAATTGAGTTAATAGGACATCTCAGTTTTACCTTAATATATGCCAAACACTTTGTTCCTTATGTTTTTAAAGAACCTGAAGAACCTATTTTATATACTGTAGGTGCTACAAATAAATGTTAATTTCATCCCTACAAAATTAAAGCCTCTCATGGCAGCTTAGGGAAAATCTTATATTTAAAACCACAATTGACATCTAAAAACTCTACCGTGCCTAACATAACATAAATATTCTTTGTTATGTATACTTTTTTAGTAAAGGGCTATAACATAATAAGTTGCAATAAAACTTCAGAGAAAAAGATAAATGCCACTTTTCTTCCTAGAAAAGTCTGTGATGAGACCATATGCTAACCTTCTTTGTGACAAATACATAGGAATTTGAGGGTCAGAAGAAGAAAGGAAGTCACAAAGGAACTAAATAAAGAACCATGAGTCATCTTAGAGTAAATTCAAAATTAGCTTATGCCAATGTTTGGGGAAACTGAAGAAGGACTGTGATTCAAATTAACTTTCCATAAACACGAGTGAATGCTGTGTTAATAAAGTAAAGGATGTATAAGTTAATCACATGTTTTTGCCTGAAATAACAGGGTGTTAGGTTGTGTGTGCAAGAATTTGCAAAATCTTGGTGTAGAGGCTTGAATTCCCACCTTATACTCGCTGGCAGTCAATTCAGTTCAACATAACCCCAGCAGATAATTGAGTTCTAGAATATGAAGGGCATGTTATGAGAATCTACATAAAACTTACTGATTTTTTAAGGATATTTTGATAAAAATTCAAGAGTACTATGATATTTCTCTGTGGTGTGGAAATCTGAGTTGAAGTATGGTGATCAGAAAGGGGGAATGTTTTTTAAAAGGAAGAAAGTAAAACGTGTAATGACATGGAGTTTTATAAGGGTTTAGAATATTCGGATAAGCACTGAAAGTTATTTGGCCAAAATGAGTATGTAAAGAAGAGTAGTAGGAAGTAAATATACAGAAATAGACATGTTCAGAAGCAATGTTCAATGCAAAACTGAAGATATCTCTTTTTTTTTTACAGTAGTTACAATGGAATTATCTGGATTATAAAATGATGCAAATAAATTTTGCTGAAAATAACTGTAAAAAGTAGCATATGGATGATGGACTGAAATGATATGATATAGTTGCCCAGAAGTCAGTTCTACTCAGGGTTATGGAAAGATGCTGAAACTGACAAAAGAGCTCCCATTGGAAATGGAAAAGTGTGAGTCTTCAAATATTTCTGAGCTATTGATGGTAGGATGCTAAGATGTTTGAAACAATATGGAAGTAATTCCTGTTATATTATTTACTTCAAAACTTACTAGGGCTTTCTCCTAGAGTTCCTCGTAGGTGAGTTAAGTATAACTATTTCACCATCTGCCTTTTTATCCTTGCCTAACTTTTTCTCTATTGCAATGGCAAATGGCTTTTTCATGCTAGCTCAGAAAAGGCCATTAATCCAATAAATTATCTTGGACTGCTACTTTTTAGAATATAAGCATTCACCAAACAGAAATTATTAAAAACATCTTTGCAGTTTTTATTGAAACAACTTTTCCATATATATCACCCTAGGAATCAATTCCCTTCCAAATTAAATTTCTTACACAGGAGAAAAATTATAGCTTTCTTTTAATGGCAACTCTATACAAACACTTGGAGAAATAGAAAGTGAAAAGGTATCAGCATAATTATTTTAGCAAAATAATAATAAAATTCCACTGCACGTAGGTATAGAAAGGATATCTCAACGATCTCTTCCCAAATTACATTATGTTTATGTTTATTGTTAGTGTTTCTATTTGCTATATTTATGCATAAAAGCTCAAAAATAAATGATTCAGTCTACTGAGAACATATATGTGAATGTGACAATAGTACTAGAATATAAACTTGTGCTTTAAAGTAACTTTCCCTCCAATATTTGAGGTCTAAATATGCAAATTAATTGCTGAGGTGTTTTTGCCCCTTCAAGCAAAGAAAACAAAACAAAACAAAACAAACATTGATGTTATGTCATTTAACATATGATTGATACTAAAATATTTTATAGCTCTTGTTCTTGAAATTGTGCTGTACATAAGCTAAGTGCACATGTAAATTTTGTACATACTCAATAGCGTATTTAAAAGTTTTCAGCTCTTTAGAAATTTTATGTTCTACAGTCTTAGAATGATCATACTGTCACAATTATTAGTGTATATGAACCACCAAACGACTTGATTTCTGTTAACTACTCATAAGACAACTGCTATGTGTACAATTATTGCTTATAAGACTTGGAGTTATATTATAAATTGATCTGTGATGAAATGTCTCATTTAGGATGCATATAACTTTTGGAACATAGATGTTAGGAGCAACATATGCACTTCTGGTTGCTTTCTTAATCATCTGAGAGAGTGCAATTTATTAATTTTTAATAAAGAAATCAAACTTAAAAAAAGCCACATATTAACATTCTTCTGAATGTTTATAAAAAGATAGAGTAAGTTTCCTATGTAAATGCTAAAATAAAAATGGTTTTGACTGAAAAATGGTCTGAAATGGAGACAAGGTTGTCTAGCTGACAAACAATAGGAGAATATTTGTCTCTACCTACATGGAATCAGTGTAAATATAGGAGGCTCTGAGTGATAGGTAGAAGTCAATCCACCATCCTATTAGTGGGAAGTAAATCCTAAACCAGTCCTTTTCGTGAGAAGTAAAAAAAAAAGTAAGATATTTATACGGTAAAATGTTCTAGCTCTATTGTGACAATAGTGGAGACCTCCCAGATTATTCATTGAATAGGACAGAAAATATGAGATAAATTGAAAAAGCGCGGACTGCGATGTTTCAAATAGCAGAAACATTTATACTTACTCTAACCCTGTAATGCTACTTTGGTTTTAGTATTTATATATATTTTTTCTCTCTCTCTCATTCTCTTTCTTCAGGTTATCATTATAAGTAAAATACATTAGGTTAACTGCTACTACTTGCTCTAACAATTCCTAAATTTTCATTGAATGATACAAGAATTTTTCTTATTTCTGCACATTACAATGCCAGTATTTCTACTTGTGTGGCTGCCCTTCACATCATGATCTGACACCCTTCCATATATAGCTGGCAAGGTTACTAAGGAAAGAGTGGAGTGAAGATAACATTTGCGAAGATGTTTTGTTCTCACTGTGTCAGATGAAGAAAAGGCAGACATCACTTTATGATGTATTCTTCCCATATTGGCTGGAACAGTTTCTGTGCTTTCTCTAGATAAAAGGGTGCAGGGCAATGTTGTCTTCACCTATGTGTATATGAAAATCTAATGGCTCTATAAACAAATAGCTAAAAAAGGACTTGGGTCCAGTTTCAGGTTGCATATTCTCAAGGGACAGTAAACTTCCAGGAGTAAGCATGGCATTGGCAAATGTGAAACAATGTAGATGAGGTCCAATAATGAAATGCATTTTAATGGATTTAGAGACATTTTAGAGCAATTTTATGTTCTGTACCTTAAGCATTTAGGAACTATTTTACTTAAAACTGCTGCCCTCCATTTATTTTCTATTTTTCTCTTTCTTCATAGTCTTGTAGCGTAAAGCAAGAGAGTAGTAACATCCTGATTAAATTACACATACTATTTAAAAATGGATTCATTTCGTTAATGGTATTACTTAAACATGAATAATATTTCACAACTGTATATTTATATTAGACAGTCAGTATTTACCTCAATTTGTTTAAATTTGATTTAAAAATTATATTCTAATGTGGTTTTTTTTGGTACTTGAGATTGAACTTGGCAGCACCACTTATCTAAATCCCCAGCCCTATATTTTAATGTTTTACATTTTCTAACTATCAGTTATGGTGTTTATATTTCAGGATCAACTTAACATATTAAAATATACCCATTACACAATTTAAATGCTCTTGATTATCATTAGATTCAGAATATGTGGTTCAAATATTCAAAATATAATTAAATTTAAAATATATTACAGCTTATTAAAGTGCTGATAATATGCTTTAATGATTATATAAGAATGCCTGTGTTCAATTAATTTTCTTACCATATTACATGTGACTTTAGTAAACATACTAAAATCTAAAACACAGATTACGTATTTTAGAATTGTAACACTGAGAAAACAAAATAAACAATCTGCATAGATGTGAATTTTTATATAATCCTAATGTTTTATTATATATACTATTAATAATTTTCAAATCCTGGAAATTTTCATTGCTTGTAGGCAAGAATACTAACGTAAAATTTTTAAAACAAGATATTTTACTCATCTTTTCAAGATATGTGTCATGTTTATTTGGGAAGTTTTGGTCCATTTTTTATTACCTCTGCTGCCCAATTTTGTAGTTAAAACATCATTACTATTGAAACAGTTCCTGTATGGTGAAAAGATGTTGGTTAAGTTTAGATTACATGCCTGAGAAATGTTTTTCCTCAACCAACCTAAAGAAGAGTAATACACAGATCCATGTAATGTTATTGACAAAACTTAAAAAAATGTATTCTCCATGATTCACAGACATGTTTGAGAAGTTATTCTGTATTTTCCTTTAATGACCTCAAGATCTTTTTCCCCCTCTTATGCTTTAGAATTTACATATCTCCCCAAATTCTCCTGTTCAGAGGTGGGACCTAGTTATAGCAGATTCATCTGTGGAACATGACTTGCAAAGGAATATTTTGTACCTGGTTCATCAGCTGCCTCTCTTTCTTCTGGCTCTCATAAGGTATGGAACTTTCTTCCACCATGCCTTTGTGGCTTGGAGCCAACCTACTATGAATTGAAACTTCTAAAACCATGAGCCAAACTGAAATTATATTCCTTTACATTGTGGGTGCTGGGTAGTATAGTCCAGTGATAAGAATGGACTAATAAGACCTCTGCTATACCTAATCATCCCTCTGTTCCTGTTTTCTTTGTGAAAAAGAATGGTTCTTAGACAGTGTCTCTTGTTCCCTTTATTCTTTCATAACTTTTTCTGTCATTTCTCTCTTTGTCAAAAACTTCTTCATCGATCTTTCTCCTCCTGTGTTCACCCCTTTCCTGTTTATTCTCTTATAATTCATTAACATTTTCCATTTGCTTCTAAAATTTATAATATAGTTGTGATTTAATTATTAATTCATGACATAGATTCTTATAGCTGTATACCAAAGCATATAAGAACAAAAAATACCAAATAAGACTTGATCCAAGCCTGTTGATAAAACCTTACCTCCTACTATTTTTTTGGTCTATTTTCTACACAATTGGCTTAAGCAGCATATCTTGTATGTTAAAAAAATGATGGTTTTCTTAGCAAAATAATACAATTCTAAATACATTCCTATTTGTAACTTTCTTATTTAAGATGAGTAGTGTTTCTGGGCATGGTGGCACACGCCTGTAATCCCAGCACTCAGGAGGCTGAGGCAGGAGGATAGTTGTGAGTTTGAGACCAGCCTGGGCTGCATAGTGAGTTCCAGGTCAGTCTCAACTACATAGTGAGACCCTGTCTCACCCCCACAAAAAAAGATGAGTAGTGTTGTTAAATCAATTTGAAGTATGGATTGAAAGTCAATATTTGACTTCAGTCATGAACACTAATAAGATCCAACATACATCTTTATTCATGAGTTAAAATAGGTGGATTAAAATTAAAAATTTTACATAATTATTTAATTTAGACAAAAATTTACTTTTAGAGAATAAGTTACAGAAAAGCAGAGAAGATTTTCCAGGTTACAGAAAAGGACAAATCCCTTAGGAAATAAGTGCAGCTTATTATTGAGTTGGACCTTAAACCCCCCAAAACAAACTTTTATTCATTTATAATACCAGATATTAATTGGGCAGTTGGCACAATTTACATACTATCTATAGATAATATTAAATAATTGTTTCTTTCTAAATAATTATATTGTGGCTATGGGCCAGGGATTTAGCTCAGTGGTGCTGCTGCCTGCCTTGCAAGAGCAAGGTCCCTAGTTTGATCAGGGGTACCAAAAAAAATTATATTGTGGTTATTTGAAATAACATCTTTATTTTTGTTTACTTCATTGTTAGAAATACACAGTAAATATTTACAAATAAAAATATGAATGTAACTTGATAATATTTAATAAAGATAAAAATAATTTTTAAGTAGGTCTTTTTTTTTTTTTTTTTTTTTTTTTGGTACCAGGGATTGAACTCAGGCCCTTGAGCTTGTGAGACAGATGTCAGAACCACTGAGCTAAATCCCTGACCCTAAGTAGATTTTTAAAATCTTATAATTAGTACATGCTTGCAGTATGTAATAATTATATTAATTATATTACTATAGGGAATTAGTACATGTGGATGAAAGGTTTCAATTATTTTTTTTCATTTCCTCCACTCCTCTTTTATTTTTCCAGAATCAGATTCATTTACTTATAAGACCTCATGAATTTAATTATTATTTGTACAGATTGAAAAATAAATAGACCAATATATACATGATATATAAAATATGTAACACAATTGTACTAAATAAAGGTAAAATTTTAGATATATTGCCTGCATTGGATTACAATACCATTTTTCTCACTTTTTCTTATTTATCTTTTTTCTTGTATTATATATATGTAGATATATATCTATATATATGTATAAATAGAAAGAGGATTTTATATATGAGAAACCATTCAATATTTATGTTTGAATTACTTTAGTTAATATTATGGTCTCACGGTGTTTTCATTTCCTGCAAATGTCTTGTCTGCATTATTTGTGGCAGAGCAGTACTCCATTGTGTATAAATTTCACATTTTCTTTATCTATTCATCTGTGGATGAACATATAGGTTGTTTGTGAGATTTAGCTATTATAAATCACGTCGCTATAAAAATGGCTATACATATATCAGTGTGGTATGATGTCTTTAATTCTTTCGTGAGGATTCTTACAAGGGTAACAGCTGAGTCAGATGGAATTTCTATTTTGAATTTTTTGAGGAATTTCCATACTGATTTTAGTAGTGGTTTTATCAGTTCACAGTCCCAATTACAAAGGAAAAGTGTCCCTTTCCACCCACAGCCTTACCAGCATGTGTTACTGGTTGATAATGATAGTCATTCTTTCTGAAGTGAGATAGAATCTCAGTGTTGTTCTAATATGTATTTCTCAAGTGGCCAGTGAAGTTGAACATATTTCGCATATTTATTGACCATTTGCACTTCTTCATCTGAGAAACATCTATTCATTTCAGATGCCCATTTTTTAATTGAGTCTTTAAATTCGTGGGGGTCTAATTTCTTTTAGACTTTTATATTTTTTAGATATTGATCCTTTACCTGAAGAGTAGCTGGATATTTTTTTCCCATTCTATAGGTAGTCCTCTCACTGTTGATAGTTTCCTTTGCTGTGCAGAAGGGGTTTTAATTTGAAGTAATGACATTTGTTGATTTTTGGTACTTTTTGTTCTGCAACCAGGATTTTGTTGAGAATGTCTTTGCCTGCACTAATGTCTTCAGGACTTTTACACAGTTTGTCTTCCAGCATATTAGGTGTTTATGTTCAAATATTTAGATATCTGATTCATTTTGATTTAGTTTAGTGCAGTGTGAGAGGTAAGGATCTAAGTTCAACTTTTGACATATGGATAGCCAGTTTTCCCAAAGCTGTTTGCTAAAGATATTATTTTCTCAGCAAAATGACTTGACCTCTCAGTGCAAAATAATACAGCTGAGTGTTCCTGCAAGTTGTTTCTATATTTTTTATTCTTTCATTGATCCATGGTTCTCTGCTTTTGCTTAATACTATGCTGTTTTAATCACCGTAGCTTTGTAGAATAACTTGTAGTCCAGGATTGTGATGCTCCTTGCCTTATTCTTGTTCCCAAGAATTACTTTTGAAATTCTAGTTCCCTTCGGGTTCCATTTGACTTTTAGTATTGCTTTCTTCATTTGTGTAGGGAATATTGTTAATATTCTATTGGAATTGTATTAAATCTATATAACAGTTTTGAGAGTATGGCCATAGTGATTGTATTTGTTCTGCTTATTGAGGAATAGGGAATGTCTTTCATTTTCTGATATCCTGTTTAATCTCCACTAAAATTTTTATTTTATTTATATCCAGGGCTAGGTTAATGTCTAAGTATTTCACTTTTCTTGATGCTATTCTAAAAAGTGTATTTTTCCCTAGTTTTTCTTTCTGCAAGTTTGTTACTGGTGTACAGGAATGCTATTGATTTTTGAGTGTTGACTTTGTATCTTACTATGCTACCAAATTTGGATTTTATTTCTATGAGTCCTTTTAAGTTTTCAGGGTCTTCAGTGTAGAGAATCGTGTCATCAGCAATAATGATTATTTTACTTCTTCCTTCCCTGTCCATATTGCTTTTATTTCTTTTCTTGTCTTATTGCTGTAGCTAACACTTGAGAATTACATTGAATGTAAGTGATGGTTGCAGATAACCTTGCCTTGTTCCTGTTTTTAGAGGAAATAATTTCAACTTCATTAGCATTACATTGGCCATTGATTTCTCATAGATGGCTTTTAACAGGTTCAGATAAAGACCTTCTAATCCTATTTTCTTCAGGGCTTTTGTTTGTTTGTTTCATGCATAGATGCTGGGTTGTCAAGTGCTTTCTCTGAATCTATTGAGATCATCATGTGCTATTTGTCCTTTTGGTTGTGTGGTATATTACAGTTATTGCTTTGCTTAGTTGAAACATCACTGTATCTCTGGAATGAATCCTACTTGGTCATGATGTATGGTCTCTTGATGGTTTCATTGCATTTTGTTTGCCAGTATCTTATTGCAGATTTTTATACCTATGTCCATTAAAGAGATTAACTTGTGGTTCTGTTTTTTTGGTGGAGTCCTTTTCTGTTTTGGGAATCAGGATGATATTTGCTTCTATGAATGACTTTTGGAGTACTGCTGCCTTCCGATTAGTTTGAGGAGTACTTGTATTAAGTCTTCTGTAAAGTTCTAAAATTTGGCAGGGAATCCCTCAGGACCCGGGCTTTTCTTCATTGGTAGTTTTTGTATTACTTCTTCAATTTCACTGCCTTATGTTGGATTATGCAGTATTTTTATATCTTCTTGGCTAAACTTTGGTAGTTGATATGTACCTAGCAATTGATCCATTTCCCTGAAGTTTCATTTTATTAGAGTATAGGTTCTCAAAGTAGTTACTGATAATCTTCTGGATTTCAGCAGAACTGGATGTGATTTCACCTTTTTTCATTTTATTTATATATATTTTATCAGTACACTTTAGGTATACCGATAAAATATATTCATCACTGGAATTGCACCTTTACATAATATAAATAAGAACATTTTTCATTTCTAATTTCCTGAATTTGAGTAATTTCTTTATTTGGGTAAGATTAGGTAAGAATTTATTTACTTTGTTTAGTCTTTCAAAGAACCAACTCTGTTTCATTTATTCTTCGTATCTTATTTTTAGACTCAGTACTATGAATATCTTACCTGATTTTTATAATTTCCTTTCTCATATTAGCTTTGAGTTTGGATTGCTGCTGTTTTTCTGGGACTAAAACTAAAACTGTACATAAGGGCCTTGAGGTACATCACTAGATTATTTATTTGAGCTCATTTTATTTTTCTGCTGTTGGAATTCACTGCTATGAACTTTCCTCTTAGGGCTGCTTTCATTGTGTCCCATATGTTCTGGTATTTCATACTAACATTATTGTTTGATTATTAAAGTGAACTACCTTCTTCTTTAATTTTAACCCATTGGCTATACGATGCTTAAAGTGTTTTAAAGACACAACATAAACTTTGCAACCATGTAAGTATAAATACTTTAAATTGAGCAATTTTGGAGAAGTAGTTGTAACATGATTTTTGCATTTATTCCTTTTTTTTTTTTTTTTTTTTTTTTTTTTTTTTTTTTTTTTTTTTTTTTTGGTACCGCAGATTGAACTTGAGTCCTTGAGCTTGCAAGGCAGGCCCCTGAACCACTGAGCTAAATCTTCTGCCCTATTTTTTCATTTATTCTAAAAATGGGAAATATTACATAATAAAGGGTTGAAAATTAATTGCATATTTATGAGGTACATTTATGGGATATTAGAACACAAAAACACTGAAGAAAATATATTATTTGTTCCTTGCTAAATACTTTTGTTTATTTTGTACTAGAAAAACAGCATTCTAACTTTCTAACCATCACAGTAATGCTTTCCATATTTATCTCATTTTAATATTAATATACAATATTTGACAGGTAATCATTTTCGTATTTGTTTAAAAAACTCTGTTAAAGTCTTTGGTCCAAATCAACGTTATGAGTCTCTTTCCTAACAGACACGATCTAGTTTGCCTTAGGTTTCTGTGCTCAGATTTGAGGATGCCCACACCAGGGAACCCATCACAGGGGCCTAGTGGCTTCACTTGCCATTCCTGAGAGAGTGCTGCTTTTCTCCTGCAACCTATTCTGGCAGGACAGACATCTCTCCCACTTCACCCTCCTGGCCCAAGACACCGAGAAGGCCCATGGTCCTGGCTTGTGTACTGGGGACAGTTGGAAGCCTGCTGGGCTTTGGGTTCGAGTAGCAATGTGCACACCCTTCTTGTGCGCCCTGACTTCCCTTCCCCTCCCACACCTGCCAGCGGGCTCTGCTCACCAAGCTCTTGACCAAATGGTCCACCAAGAGGAGGTCACCTGTCTGACTGCCCCATCCTATGGGATGTTACCTTGACCACTGGTTAAATGTGTGTGTGTGTGTGTGTGTGAGTGTGTGTGTGTGCGTGTGTGTGTGCATGCCTGTGCATGTTGGAAGGAGTATACCTGGGCATGTGGGAATAGAAAAAATATTATTAACCATCTCACAGAGGTTAGCATAAAATATTTGATAAATGAATTCTATGATGAATGGATTCTGTAATTTTTACCAGCTGTTCCTCAGACAAAGGTCTACTCTCTAGAATTTATAAATAACTCAAAATATCAGATCCCCAAATATAAAGACCAAATTAAGAAATGGGGCATGTGAAATGAATAGACATTTATCAGACAAAGAAGTAAGAACAGCAAATCAAAGTATGAAAAAATGTTTAACATCACTGGTCATTTGAGAGAAAACAACACTGCGATTTCACCTCACCCTATAAAGAATGGCTGCTGTCATGAAATCAACCAATGATAAATGCTGGCAGGGCTGTGGGGAGAAAGGAACCTTTCTTCACTGTTGGTGGGAGTGCAGACTGGTGCAACCACTGTGGAAATCAGTATGGAGATACCTCAAAGAACTAGGATTAGTTTGACCCATTTGACCCAGCTATTCCTCTGCTGAATATCTTCCCAAAAGAATTAAAAGAATCACACCATAGCAATATGTGCTAACTTATGTTTAAAGTGGCACAGTTTGTAATAGCTAAAACTTGGAAACAGCCCAGTTGCACATCAACTGGAGACTGGATAAAGAAGATGTGTTTGTTTGTTTGTTTGTTTGCTTAATAACATGGAGTACTACTCAACCATAAAGAACAAGAAACTAGAGATATTTATAGCTAAGTGGATGCACACTGAGGCCATGCTCTTAAGTGAAATTAGTAAGACACATGTGTAAATACTGAATAATTTCTCTGGTGTAAAAAACTAAAACTGTATATAAGGATCAAAAAGTATAATTGATATTGTGTAATAGGAAGAAGAGCTCTAAAAGTGTAGGAGAGTTGGAGAAAAGAAAAGGGAAAAATTTGAGAAAAGGAAAAACATGGAAACAATGCCTTTGTAAACAGGGAAGGGTGGAGGGGATGAAAGGAGGACAGGGAATGGGGAAAGAATAAGAACCGAGTTAAGTCTTTTAAATGTATAAGGTCCAATGATGAATGTTAAATGTAGCAATAAACTTAGTGAATAAAAACCTATTAAACAGAGGGAGGTGCTTCACTGTTAAATTTTGTTTCAGTCATACTTTTTTCACTTTACCTGATTAATTAATTGTAATATATCATTCTGTAACATATGCATTGGTAGTAGTAGATGCCATTTCCACTGTTAAAATTGTGTTCACTATTTCTCTACTGAATTGATTTATTAGAGTTGATTTTTCCATATACAAATATAACTGAAATTTTTATTTTAATGTTTTAAGCAAAGAGAATTAAATATAATAATGTCAATACAAAATTTAGATGGTAACATTTATAATTAAAATAACAAATGCATATGGATTTTCAAGTCAATTCTAAATGAAGCCAGACTAATAATATAGAATTGTATGAGGATTCAGAAACTAATACCGCAATGGATTGGAAAAGAAAAAAAAAGGACTGGAAAAAGTATATTGCATATTTATTGCACCAGAGGAAACAATACAGCTGTATGTTACATAAAAACTGTAAAGCAATGAATTGGACATAGTGAGAGTTATTTTTAAAAAGTATACATTGAATTTAATAAGATATTTTTCACTAAGCAAAAACAAATACATTAGTTATACTTGATTGGGAAATATAGATAAATAGGTATTTCTCAAAAGAAGACATACAAATGGGTAAAAGATCTATGCAAAATGCTTAACATTACTATTCACCAGGTAAGTGAAAATCAGAAGCACAATGAGATACTACCATACTAAGTAAGAATAACTATGATCAATTGATAAAGATAACATCTATTGGCAAAGATATAGGAGAAAAAGGAACCAATGCATATTGGTAGAAATGTTAATTAATACAACTATTATGAAAAAAGTATGGCGGTTCCTCATAAAATTAAAAAAAAATAATGCCCATACAATTCACTAACAACACTTTTGCATATGTATCCAGAGGAAATAAAATCAGGGTGTTGAGGAATCTTTCGCATCCTGTGTTCATCATAGCGTTATTCACAATAGCTAAAATATTAAAATGGTCAAAGGTTTGATCAACTGCTGACTGGATAAAGAAAATATGGTATATATATATCAAGTATAAATCATATATAAACATGTAAAAATATGGCACAGATAGCCTTGCAAATAGAACAAAATCCTGCCATTTGTGGCAATATAAAAGGAGCTGAGGAACATTACTTTAAATGAAATAGTTTGGTGCTAGATAACAGGTACCACATGACTTCACTCATATGTAAAGTATAGTAAAAATATTTCTCTTGAATATGTGGAGCCCACAGTGGTGGTTACCAGAGGGAAAGTGAATACGACCAAGGTGTGAAGAGTTAAGTTAGATAAGTGCAAGCAGCTCGAGGGAACTGTTGCACAAAAGATGCTATTAGATAGCAACACTATACTTTACATTTCAAAAAATTAGAAGACTTTTAAAAGGTTTCTCCTTAAATAAATGGTTTAAAAGATTTCTCCTTAAATATACCAGAAAATATATATATTCAAACTGATCTAAATATATGCAGTATATACATGTATTGAAACATAACACGGATGCCTATGCATTTATGTATCCATTCATAATAGAATAAAATTCATTGGTTGCTTGAAATAAAATCTTTTGAGCAATATTGAACAAAATGTGAGCATGTGACTTTGACTAGCCTTTATTCTTGTAACAAAAGTGTTCATTTTTAGATGAATGATTAAATCAATTATTTCTTGTACTGAATATTGTAGAAATTATGAGTAATGAACTAAAATGATATTTTGCAAATAACAATCTTCAATTAGCTACAAAACAATTGATTCTGAAATTAAGTTCTTCTAATAAAATTGAATTAATTGCTTCAAATCTAAAATAATTTACACTTTTTTAAGATCATGTACATGTACCAATCCCCCATGATGAATGTAATCATTACATACTACAAATATATACTAAAATATTAAAATTTAAAAAATCAAAAGGGTAGATTTTAAAAACAAAACAATAAAGATTGTGATGAGAGACACTACCCAATTAATATCTTGACTTTTCTTATGCATTCCTATTTATCCAGAATTTGGTAAATTCAGAGCATGAAATAGAAAAACTTATGACATGATTTCTACTCATTTCTTCTGTCAAGGAAGAATTTCAGCTAGATAAAAACAAAATTAGTTCTTACTCTAACAGATGATATTTTCTATATTAGATTGAAAATTAGGCTTTACTACAATTTAAGAAAAATGATTGTGATCATTTGTCTGAAATATCAACTTAAATGGGTTAAAAAACTTTTAGCACATTGCAGAGCGTGTCTATGGATGTTTGATATGTTGGCCAGAAAACTGAGGGGAGAAACTCCAACCTTGTGCATAAACTAACCAGTAGTCTTCTAGCCTAGAAGGAGTAAGAAGGGAAAGAAGACGGAAGTGTCCCAGCTTTCGAAGAGATCCTTTCTTCAGAATTACCTATGGGCTGCCAGGCGTGGTGGTGCACGCCTGTCATCCCAGCACTCGGGAGACTGAGGCAGGAGGATAGCTGTGAGTTGGAGACCAGTCTGGACTACATAGTGAGTTCCAGGCAGGTCAGTCCCAACTACATAGTGAGACCCTGTCTCAAAAACAAAACAAAACAAAACAAAAAAACAACAACAAAAAATTACTTATAAGCATTGATCTCTATTTTTTTCAGTCTTCAAACACATACCCCCGGGAAACTGCGGTGAACTATAATATGTAAACCTTTCATTAGGGGTGTACAATTGGGCATTCTTGTTCTGCTGTGCAACTGGATCCTTTGGATCTGCAGATGTTCACTGCGGATTCTTTGTTTCTCATTCTCCAGACAGTCATTGTACACTATCCCATCTCAAATCCTATAAGCCTACATCAATGCCTTTCCATAATTATACATCTATTTTCTATTGATTCTTTTCCTCTGGTAAACCCTCCCTAATGCACGAATGCTCTCCATTAGATCTGCTTCACTACGTGGTATGTACTGAAACATCTTTTCACTCGGTTGTCAGAAGCAAATGCTTCAAAGTGTCACGGATATAGCTGTTAAAAATATTTCAGTGTATCTATGCAGATGTTATGAATCACCCTCAGTTTCTGGGACTGTGTAGAGGATAAAACACAATAGACTTAATGATATTTTTTTTGATGCATGTTCTTTGAATTCTGGAGAATTTTATGTTTACTTGTCAGGTCTAATTCAAAATTTTCTTGAAATAAAAGAAATGCTTGCCAAATATTCAGCAATCAAGACCAAAATGTCAATGTGATTTACATTTTGTCATCAACGTTACACTGCATACAAATCAGGGGCAAAGAAAAGAAAGGTTTATTTGGGACTTCTTAGATAATTTTATAATTTATATTGAAAATAAGATGATAATATAAATAAATAATGAGTTTAACAATTTTCCTAGCACAGACTAATGAGCATATTTTAATTGCAACAGTTAATAAATTATTCAGTTTCAATTTGGAAAACACTGTTTGATATTAATATAGTTGCTTTTTAGCTATGTATTCAAAGACAGTATTTTAAATACAATATTATTAGTAATATTAAATTGACATAAAACCTAGTGTCAGAAAGTTATAGCTTTGAAAATGATGTTTTTGCTTCAAAATCAAATAGTTTCTTCTAAAAAGAATAGACAATTTTGCCAGTGTGGGTAGAAAGGTAAAGAACAATAATTGCGTATATTCCAACTAAGTTACTAACATGTTTGAAACAAATAGAGTATGTTAATCTGATTTTATGTTTATAAATTTACTATACATATGTACACAGATTAAATATCAATAAAATTTAACATCTGATTTAAAATGTGATATAAATGTAAAATATACCCCAATAGCTTTTCTTGGCATGCTAAGAAAAGTATGTTAAGTATCAGCCTAAATTTAGATTAACTACATTTCATATCTTATATATTTATTTGTTAATAGAGACTTCTTTAACATAGTCAAAACTAAAAAAACTGCAAAATTTCATATTATATTTTTGATATTTTGGGTTAAATATATTTTATCTTTAAAATTACATCATATTTTTTCTTTCTATTCTTAAAAATAGAACTACCAGAAAATCTATATGTAGCTCTCATATTGAATGTCAGTGTCCTAGACTATACCCAAACCAAGAGTATGATACTAAATGATATACTTCCAAGAGGTTCTCTAAACCACAAATGGTAGCATTTGAATTGCTCTTGTCCTTTTGAATGGATGTGAGGCAATGTTGTTTCTGATTTTGTGAAATTACAGAGGTCTTTGTTTCCTTGCTTATTGTTTTTGGGTATGTGGACACAGTGGCAATGAATTTCCTATATTATGGGTATGGTTGCTTTACATGGTATACCTCCTTAATTTCATTACCTGAGTATGAATACTTTTTCTGTAAAGGCCAATGTAAATGTTTATATTTTAAAATTAAAAATAGAACATTTCAAAGTTGTGTAGTTGTTTTTGTTCCCAGTCATGACAGGAATTGTAATATCTGCTTTTACAAAAAAAAAAAATATTCTGATAATTAGTAATAGTGAATAAATACAAATACTTTTTACTTTTCACAAGACCAATATGTAGCATGCATAAATGAATAGCTAACTATGAAATTATTTAAATTCCAAAGCTATATCACTGAATATGTATTTGCATTTAAAAGCATAAGAAATTCTTATAATAAGGAAGAGTATTATGTGTAATGGATACATATGACTCATGTTCATGTTATTTGAATCTAAGCTTTTCACATTATGCTCCATTTTACCAAAGAGACAGTGATTTGGACAATAGGCATAACAGGAAAGTTAAGTAATTCCCCAACATGAACAGATGATTCACTCCAGGCAGTAAAGGTGGCACTAACCCTCAGGAGGCAAGTTTTCTAGCCTCATGTTGCTATAGGGCACCTTACCTACTTGTGTAAAATTGAATTTGAGGGATAATTGTATTATGTTGTTCCAGGCACTCATTGCTTCATAGATCTGAGGTTATTCTTTATCTTTCTACCCTTCTGAAATGTTTTGGAGGGTATCTCTTGTAAGGATATACAGTGGTAAGAACCCCAGCATTTCCTATGTGTTTTCTGGATGAATTTATGAGAGAAACTTGGTGAATAGATTTTCAATTTTTCAAATATGAAAAGTTCTTATGAAAAATAACAAGTATTGTTATTGTTTGCAGTTACTGTGACAGTGTTAAACAGTACTCATAGATAATGGTCCAAGAAGTTCCTAAGAATTTGGAAAATAATAACTACAATTACAAAATTTTTCACCCTATCAAAATTTTAGTCTTGCAGAGGAGAAACACCATGCTGAAATAGTCAATTATATATTTATGTAAGTTGTGAATTGCTTATTAAAGGAATCTAAATTTGTCTTGGTGTATATGAACAGTTCCCATGAGAAAAATTTGGGATTTTGTTGAAAGATGAGCATACTATAACCATATGAAAATAATTTTAGCCTGAAAGGTGTCACATGGATCCTAGAGCTCTTGAAGCCTGATATAGGAGGACTGCGAGTACCAGTCCAGTCAAAATTTACAGGGGAGAATCGCAAACTAACACTGTTTTGGATGCCATAGGGTCTGTTCTTGACAGATTACACACCTTCATCTCTCAAGAAGTCTTTTAAGAGTTAACAAGCACTTTAATAAGATGCATATAGTCTCCAGCAATATGCTAAATATAAAACGGAAAGTGATTTTATTTTATTTAAATAATTATTAAAATAAATTCATGATGTGAGTGTTGATTGCATTACTTGAAGAGCATGGGAGAGAAACTACATCAAAACAGACTGAAACAAGGGACTGGGAGTTTAGCTCAGCGGTTCAGTGGCCTGCCTTGCAAGTGCAATGACCGGAGTCCAATGCCTGGTACCAAAAACAAAACAAAACAAAAACAGACTGAAACATTTATGCATTGGTATATACAAGAGGGTTGGAAACTTGTATGAGACACAGTAGCACACGTCAGGAAAGAAAAATTCAACATATACCAATATGGAGTTTTAATCTGTTCTATTTTACAGTTTATCTCATAGTTTATGTCATAAATACATTTTAATTATTATACCTTTCATAAACTGATTAATTTTCTGTAAAATATTACACTAACCTTCGATATTTCTGAAAGAGAAATATTGAAATATGTAGTTTTGGGATCATGATTTTCAAATTATTGTAGAATATTGAATACTCAAATATTTATTTTTAGTATGTATTTACTTCTCTTTAAGAGTTAACAGTTTTCTAAATCAAGTGGTCTTAAAATACATAATTGTCAGAAGCATTTTCAAATTCATTTACTTTATATATGTAACTAATTGAACTATTGAGAATAGATGTTATCCAGAATTCTAACAAAAATGCTCTATGTAATTATGGAGATTTTGGAAACTAGTAATTTAATTATTTAAAATTTTATTTGAAATATCCAACTGGCCAATTGTATTGCCTTTAACATACCTTAATATCCCTTTGTTCATATAAAACAAGAGTCCAAATATAAAAACCAATATTTTAAATTGTAGTAACCCTCAAATTCACATTGTAGATACTTGTAGGCCATTTATACTTTCCAGATTTCTTTGGCTATTTCCCTAAAGGAAAAGGAAAATTAGTATTTCAAGACTTCTCAGGCATATCAGTGACACCAACGATGTAAATTTTGCAAAGTAATTTTCATTTTCTTTACTGCAAAAATATCATTACTGGATTCAGGAAGACTGTACTACACAGAAATTAACGTTTCATGAAACCATTTTTATAGGTTTTTAGTTTGCATGGAAGTCTGGAATTCCTAAAGCAAGAACTACATTTCTTGGTTTATAGCTATATCTTCCTGCACAGTAATTTTCTGTGTGGTGGTGGGGCATAGCGGGTGGACAGCACAATTCTGTTAGCATAGCAGGGTTGAAGGTGCTCCCTCTTCTCTACTGCACCCCGGTTTTCAAGGTTTTTAACACAACTAAAGAATAGATTAATGTTACACCGGGGTGTGATCAATAGCAACTTTCAGGGGTTTAGTCTTATCTCTGTAAAAATTATGTTTTCTATTCCTAATTGTCAGATGTCTCTTTGAAGCCTTATGCCTTACAAAAGTATATGATGAAGCTCTGGAAATCAAATATTTAAATGCTACAATACATAAAATTTGTAGGAGAAAGATAATGATAGTATGTAATTGAACTCTTAGGCAGGAATCAAGAATGCATGAATAAAATGAAGCAAATTAGTCCCATGAAGCAGTCTGCAAAGTCTGATGGTTTTGTATTTGCTGAATATTTTTATTGGGTGACTTGTTTACTGGATCATTTTAGAAATATTAATTTGTTACTTGGTTCCGTTTTTCATCTCCTTTCCCTTCCCTCACTCCCCCATCCTGTCTTTTTAAATTAAACCAAGTATTATATTGTCCATGAGGATAAACTATCTAATCAGGAAAGGAAGACAATATAAAGATAAACTTTGGTGTTTTTTTTTTTTTTTTTTTTGGTGTGTGTGTGTGTGTGTGTGTGTGTGTAACAAGTAGGCTTTTACACTACAAG
The DNA here is from genome assembly GCF_012274545.1 of Fukomys damarensis. Classification (NCBI taxonomy): domain Eukaryota; kingdom Metazoa; phylum Chordata; class Mammalia; order Rodentia; family Bathyergidae; genus Fukomys; species Fukomys damarensis. The sequence continues at coordinate 24,945,826 of NW_022900924.1, forward strand.
TCTGTCACTCATCGTTGTGAACATCCAAGGGTCTAATTTTCTTCAGTACATTTCTGTAAGGTTGTTGAATGTTACTGTTGTCCCTTGGAACCAGTTAATATCTTGTTCCTCTCCTCATTTACAAAAACACTGTCTCCATTTTTTTCTTCAGTGCACTTTTTAAAATCTATTTCCCTTCCCTCCTCCTTCTATATCTTGTTCCCCTTCTCATTTGTAAAATCTCTCCCAGAGCTGGCGATTTAGCTCAGTGTTTCTGCTGCCTGCCTCACAAACACAAGGTCCTGAGTTCAATCCCTGGTACCGAAAAAAAAAAAAGAATTCATGTAAAAAAATCTCCCTACTTCTTATTGTCTATATAACAGCTAAACCATAGAAACAGACTATATGCCTATTAATAGATTACTATATAAAGAAAATGTGCTATCTATGCACAATGAAGCACTACTCTGCCATAAAGAAGGACGGATGTGAGGCATTAGGTAAAATGATGCATCTCAAGACTTTAATGTTATGTGAAATAAGTATGGCACATATTAAATAACATGTAGTTTATTTTATATGAGAAATCCAAAGTATAAATAAAGAGCAAAAATTATTTTTCTGACATCAAATAATCATGTCAGATTTTGGTAAATTTTGTCTTAATTTTCCACCAAGTGACAATCTTCAGAATTCAGGAAACTATATGTATTTTGAAAAGTTTTTCCCCTAAAATATATTTTTGAGTCTTAACTACTTCAATTCTTTTAGAGCACTGAAACTCTCCAAAGATTGTTTCTGGAATTTTGGGGGGCAGATACGTTGGTGAGTGCTGCTTACCTGACAAAAAGTTCACTGTTAATTTAGCTTCTACATTTTTCTATTTATCTCCTATTTTACATTGTATAACAAATGTATCCTTAAAGTGATGAATATAAAAATAAACTTCATTTTCTCTGCTTATGACATTTACATATTCTTCATTTGTTTGTATAGTTCCAGTGTTTGTCTAGAAGCCCTTTTATATATTTATGCAGAAAATTGATGCTTTCAGTTTTTTATCAAAAACAAGTTCTTTCTCTTCTTTATTTTTGAATACTATCTTTGCTGACTTGTAATATGGACAGCATTTTCCTTTGAGCACTTTTCACAGTCTTCTAGGTCATATGGTTTCTGGAAAGATGTCAGCTGTAATTTTTGTTTTTAATCTTTCATTCTCACTGTGAAATTATCTTTTTTTGTTCCTTATATGTCTACCATACTGTTTTCTCTTATTTTTTGTTTGCTAAGATATTAATAGGATATGTCTGGAAATGAGTTTTTCTTGTTGATTAATTGGTTTTGATGTTATTTGCTTTGTATTCTTTGAGGTCCTTGAGTGTTTGTTATCTCTCACTCATTTGGAAAATATGTAGCCATTAATACTTCAGACGTTTATTTTTCTTCTAATCCCATTCTGTGATTTCAATTGCATATGTTACAATAATTTACACTGTTTCATACACTTTAACACTCTTTATCTTTTGTCCTCCCATCTGTTGCAAATTAGTAATTTCTATTAACTTCAAATTGTCTGATTTTTTTATTTTCTATACTGAATCTTATGATGAACTTTTTACTATTCTGACTTGTCTACTAATTCCAGTTCATTATAGTTTCTATCTATCTATCTATCTATCTATCTATCTATCTATCTATCTATCTATCTACCTATCTATCTATCTATTTGGGTTTTTTGAGAAAGGGTCTTCCGAGTACTGGGATTACAGGCGTGTACCACCATGCACAGCTCAGATATTTGTTTGTATAGTCTTTTCAACTAGAGCATTTGATATATTAACCATAATTATATAAATCACGTTATTGTTATGTGATAGTTGTCTTAGTTACTATTCTCATCATTGAGGCACTATAGCTGACGCAAGTCAAACAAGCAGGTTTGTTTTAGCTCACAGTTGGTAGAGGTTTCAGTATATAATAAGCTGGCTTCAAGGCAGGGCACTACAGCAGAGGAGTATCACAGAGGAGCAACAGTCCACGACATGGGAGGCTGGAAGTGGGAAGCAGCTGCAGCCTCCCCCTGTATATTTCACCCAGGCTACAAACCTATTGGTTGGTGCCATTCACACCCAGTCTAGGTTTTTTGACTTCAATAATTCAATTATCCACACCCAGAATTTTGCTAAACCAATAAATGAGTTTACCTAGTATTACACACACACACACACACACACACACACACACACACACACTGATCTAATCACTTCCCTAAAGTTTCACCTATGAGCACATGAGGCTTTGGGGGTACTTCTAGATTCAAGCCATAACAATAGATCAAAATTATGTTATATATGAGTTTGTTTCCTTTGGCAGTGTTCTTTTTTGATGGTGTGTGTGTGTGTGAGTGCGTGTGTGCTGTTGGTATGATATTGCTTTGTAGAATATCCTGTGGATTTATAGAGGAAATCTTCAGGACATGTACTGAACAGTAATGACCGAGATACATACTAGCCTGACTTGGAAGTGTGAACTAGTGAACTATCATCGCCCTTGGGATATGGAGTGGTATATTTATAATGAAAAGTGTTAAACCAGGTTTCGGTTATTGTTGCTCAGTGAATCATTGGTTTCCAATCTCTTTCTTGCTAGAATTTTTTTTCTTTGTGCCTGCTGCACTTTCAATTTAGTTTTTGTTCTTTTCTCTCTAAGCAGAGGCTTCAATCGATGCTTTGGATTCTTCTGCATGAGCAGACTGAGCTAGTTGTTACTGGATGTTCATTTTCATGTTTGAGGCAGAAGCTACACTTGTCTCTCCTGTTCTGGTTCAGCTTCAGTCTTAAACAGATGCTGTATTTCTAGAAAATTCCTCTTCTTTTTTGCTGCGTGTAACAGGTCTTCAGCTGTTCCTTAAAAGCAGCCTTTCTTGCAAATGTTTACAGCTTTTTGCCTCCATAATGGAGACAAGAAAGAAGAATTTGGTTGTGGCTTTACTTTTTAAAAAATTTTTATCATCTACAGTTTTCCACACCCAGGCCTGCACCATTACAATTCCCATTCACTCTGAAGTGGAAAAAGCTTTTGTCCATGTCTCCATAATTCAAAGATCACTTCTAGTCTTAGTAATCCATTAAAATTTTAATTGAATGTTTTTGTTTGTGTTTTGTTTTTCTGATGAGGGGGTCATCCCTCCTCATTCCCAGGCAAAGACATTCACAAGTATCATCTTCTCTTATAGTCACTTATATAAATTTTTCTAGATTTACATTTATTTTACAGCTCTCTGACCTCAGGGCTCTAGTAGGTATAAGAAAAAATATGACTTTATAGATTATGAAGCATTTGTTCATAAGAGTGACATTAATCCTCTTTTAGGATTCTGTAACCTAAGAAAAGCTAAAATCACCTGAAATTTTTCAACACAAAATTTGTTCTCAATCCTTTTACCATTTTAAATAAAGCTCCTACTAAGATTAAAAAACAAATTTTTGGAGAACTACTTTTACTAAGTCCTATTATTATTTCTTGTCCCTGGCTGGATAATTTTTAACGTGGAGGGCATTGTGCTACTGAGGAAGGGTGACATTCAAAGACTAAACCAATGCATGCAGTAGTAGAGACTAATAGTTTTCTGCTTTAATCTTTATTGAACGAGCTATTAATATTAAATTGATTTCTCTCTGGTCTTTTCTAGTAAATATTTTCAGAGCATAAACATTAAGTTTAAACCTATGTTATACTTTTCTATTATTGTGGAAATGGAAAAATAAAGCAAATTTAAATATTAAAATGATTAAAAGAAGGAAATAAGAGAAAAATAACTAGTAAGAAAGCCCATTTCTGAGAAATATATTCAGTTGCTCCCACTTATTGTTTTTTGTTGTTGTTGCTGTTTTTGTACTAGGGAAAACATTCAGGACCTTGCACTTGAGTGGCAGGTGGTGAAACCACTGAGCTATATCCCTGGCTCATAATTTTTTTTTTTTTGTTTCTTTTGTTTGTTGTTTGTTTTGGAACCAGAGATTGAACTCTGGTCCTTGTGCTTTCAAGGCAGGTGGTGGAACCACTGAGCTAAATTCCCAGCTCTCCATTATTGTGTTATGATTAGCATTTTTGGATCAAGAGGAAGGATGCAGTAAATTACTAGCCTCCAATATCTTCCCCAAATTTAAATTAGAACAATAAAAATTTCACCAGATGAATAGATTAATATGTTTTAAAAATCACACCATTCTCAGGATTTGGCAAATCTCTACAGTGAAATTACCCATGATCTCGGGAAACTGTATGGTCTTAAAATCCTATTTTAGATCCGGGGAAATCTAGATGGATTCTCCAGCAAACATCAGAAGCACAAGTGTTTTATCTTTTATTATCTATTTAGAAAAAGTGAATTTAAAAAATCAGAACTAGAAAATATAGCTTCAGGCAATATAGGAAATAAAATAATATTTAAGTCTATTATTGAGAGAAACCAAGAAATGAATACATATTTATAAACTTTAGAGCCTAAAACATATACTCACTTCAGTTTTTCAGCTGGATAAATAGAATTATTATTGTAGCTGATAAAAATGTTTTTTATCTAATATGCTAGTGACAATTTGATGATGTCTTACTTCTGAACTTTGATAGGTTCAGCACTAATAGTTTTACCAATACAAGAAAAATATTTAGTTCTTTCTTCCAAAATATTTAGCTTCATTAAAATTAGAGGTTACAGTAACTGAGGAGGTTATGGACCCTGTCTCAATGCAAAAAATAAAAAGGGCTAGGGATGTATCTCAGTTTGAACCCCCTATCTTCAATCACCAGTACCTGAAAAAGAGAAAAAAGAAGGAAATAATTGAAGATATGTGTATAGATAGATAGATAGACATAGATATATATTGAGAAATGTTGTCAATTTCTCTCTATTTAGACTCCAAAAAAAATAAAATTTTTGTAAATAGGGAAGGGAGAAGCGAGTGCAGGGAGGGCAGGGGTATGGGGAAAAAATGAGAAGCGAGACCTGTCATGAAAAGCTACAAGATCCCAATGACGAATGCAACTGTACTGTATACCTAAAATGTACCAATAAACTCAATGAGAAAAAAAAAAATAAAAGATGGACTTGAGATACAGCTCAGTAAGAAGGCCCTGGGTTTACTTCAGTACTGAAAAAATAACAAGAGAAAAGAGCTAATTAATTATATTTAAATTTAAAAATTACATTTATTTAAAAATTAGTATGAGGCACATCATAACTTAATTTCAAACATCACTTTGTATTTCAATAAACTCCAATGTCTCTTTGGTTTGGGTGTTATGTACAGATATATATTTTGTTCTACAAATTATTAAACTAGTAAGCACTTAATGCTTGGTATTGATTTTTTAAAATTTGTGGGCCATCATTCAAATATGTATATTTGTTGACATGTTCTTTTTAAGTGTCTATTGATTTCCATTTTATTTGTTAAGTGACTATATACATATATATTGTGTTACATATCTATGTACATTTATTATACATATATATAATATATATATGCAATTATTATTCCTTTTTCCTTGCCCCAAACTAAAATTAAAAGATATATTTGTGTTTCTATCACTTACTTCTAAACACACCATATTAATATGTGAAGCAACTATGACCTTTTGCCTTCTCTGTAATAGAAACCTTTGCAAGATTTCACCATTTCCCTATTATTTAAAAAACAAAGTTTTGTGATAAGTACAATTTTATGCATATAGTCCTTTACTAATCCGTGTGATAATTACTTCACAATATTCATGTCAATATCAGCATTTTTTACTCATAATATTCAAGAATACAAAATTTGAGCAAGTGCTACCAGATTTATACAGAATGGCTGTGTCCTTTACATTCTCATCAGCTATGTACAAAGATTTTCATCCTCTTTCCTGCTAGTACATTGAGTAATTCAATTTTTAATTTTTGACAATTTAATTGGTATATTTCTTTAATTTTGAGGGGGGTTCCTGATGGTTTGCAGCATTTCTTCCTTTTTATATGAATGTTTTGGATCCTCTCTTTCATACTTAGCATTTATATATAATATGTGACCTAATATTTCCAGTAGATATTCTTTTTTGATGTTATTCACTTGCATGAATCCCTTATATTTTATACAAGTAGTTATGACTTTTAAATTGAAAATATTTTCTGACAATGAGTTGTAGGTCTGTTAACTTTGTTTATAAAGTTATTTATTGAAAAAAGTGTTTAAGGTTGTTGTCAATTATTTCTCTAAGAAGAGGCCACATATAAAATTCTTATTTCATAAAAATCACACTTTTATTAATACATTTTGTTTAACTTTATCTCTTTCCCCCTCTCAAGCTCCTTCCCCTCCTTATGTTTCTATTTTTTCCTTCTATTTTCACATCTATTTTTTCCTTTCTTCGATGATCCTCCCTTTCCCCTCCCCATTTGAGTACTTTCTTTCTGTTTCTCAACATCCACTATACATCTGTCTTTATTTCCACATTCAGTTTCTCACACCAGAGACACAATGCAGTATTTCAACATGTGTGGCTGACTTACTTGACTTTGAGTGTTGACTTGGTATCCACCTACACCATTGAATCAAATCTAAAAGTTTTCTGGTGGAGTTTCTCAGGTCTTCTATGTAGAATATCATGTCATCTGCAAACAATGACAATTTAACTTCTTTGTTTCCTATCTTAATCCTTTTCTTTCTCTTGTCTAATTGTACTGGCTAATGTTTTAGAACTATGTTGAACAAAAACAGTGACAGTGGACATCCTTATCTTGTTCCTGATTGTAGAGTGAAAGCTTTCAGTTTTTGTATATTTACTATGATGTTAGCTGTTGGTTTGTTGTAGATGGCTTTTATCAGATCGAGATAAAGACCATCTATACCAATTATATGTAGGTTTTTTATCATGACTTGGTGTTGGACCTTGTCAAATGCTTTTTCTGCATCTTTTGAGAGGATCATTTTTTTTGTCCTGCTCTCTGTTAATATACTGTATTACATTTATTGGTGTAAATATGCTGAACTATCCTGGCTTGGTCATGGCATAAAAACTTTCTGATAATTTGCTGCATTCTGTTTGCTCGTATCTTTTTGAGGGTTTTTGCATCTATGTTCATAAGGGAGATTGGCCTGTAATTCTCCTTTTTGGGTGGATCCTTCTCTGGTTTTGGAATTAGAGTAATGCTTGCTTTCAGTAATGACTTGGGAGTATTGCTTCCCTATCAATTTCATTAAAAAGTTTGAGGAATAGCTGCATTAGGTCTTCTCCAAATTTCCGGTAGAATTTAGCAGTGAATCTCTGGGCCAGGTCTTTTCTCTGTTGGTAGTTTTTAAATGACATATTCAGTTCCATTGGCTGATATTCATTTATTTACAATTTCTATATCATTTTGTAATTCATAAGTATCTAGGAATCTATGCATTTCATCTGTGTTTTCCATTTTATTAAGTACAGGATCTTGAAGTAGGTATTGATGATCTTCTTGATCTCTGAAGGATCTGTTGTGATTTCACCCTCTTCATTCCTAATTGCATGGATTTGAGTATTTTCTTTCCTTTTTTTTTTTTTGATAAATTTGGCTAAGGATTTATCAATTTTAGTTAATCTTTCAAAGAGCGAACTCTTCAATTCATTGATTCTTTTTATTGTTTTCTTAGCCTCCATTGCATTAATTTCTGCTCGGATTTTTATAATTTCCTCCCTCGGAGGGCTGGGAATTTAGCTCAGTGGTTCTGCCGCCTGCTTGCAAGCACAAGAACCCAAGTTCAATCCCCAGTACCAACATAAAATAAAAAATAAAATTTCCTCCCTCATATGAGTTTTGGGATTGACTGACTTGCTTTTCTTTTTCTAGAAAGTTGAGGTTCAAAATTAGGTTGTTTATTTGAGTTCACTCTATTTTCCTGATATGGGAATTCACCACTAAAGTTTCCCTCATAGGACTGCTTTATTGCATTCCACAAGTTCTGGCATATTGTTTTGTAGAAATTGTCTCATTTCTGGCCAAGAATTTAGTCCAGTGGCACCAGGCCTGTCTCACAAGTGCAAGTTCCTGAGTTTAATCCCCATCACAAACACAAAAAAAAGTAGAAATTGTCTGACTTCTTCTTTAATTTCATGTGATCAAATGGTTGTTCAGGAAGGTTTAATTTCCATGTATTTATGCAGTTCTGATGGTTTACTTTACTGGTGATTTCCAATTTTATTGCACTATGGTCTGATAATATACATTCCATGAAAATCACATTGTCAAAACAAATATTATAATTAAATTTAGGTGTAGTTTGCAATTAAGTTGTTTCTCTATGAGTCGCATGGATTTGTGATATTAGGGAGCAAATATTAATTTTATTGATATTTTTTCCAAATTAACCTACTAAACATTTTCTCCTTTCTCTAATCACTTTTGGTATCACATATTCATTTCAGTAAACATAGATCTATTTCTCAGCTGGCATTTATCAGCTTCATTGGCCTATTAGTTTCTATTATATGCAGTAAGAAATTTTTTCCTCTCCCTCTTATTAGATTATTTCTTTCTTTATAATTTAATTTATTTATGCATGCTTCATTATTTTTTATATAGCATATGCAGTAAGGACCCTAAAAAATGGAATTTTGATGAGTTTGTAAGTAGGTATAATTAATGTATATATAATGGTACTTCCACCTCAGTGATTACAATGACTGTTCTGAAAAATATCTATAAATTTTCATTAAAGTGGTAATATTTTCTGCATAGATATTTTATACATCTATCTTTGTGTTAATGTCTGGATGCTTTGTAGTTTTATTGTTTGCACTGTCTTTAGAATTGGCAGCCAGTTATGTAGCTATTGAATCTGTTAGTTGATTTTGTGTCTCATTGTTATTGAAATATCTTCTTAGATGTAAATTTTGGTATAAATCACCGTAGTCTACAAATTGTTTAAACACTATGCTAAATTAATAAAACCTCTGATTCATTTATACGAAGTATCAGCATTTGAGCGCTGTTAGCAACTAAAGAATATTTTCTTTCTGTTGTTTACTTGATGCTTGTATATTTTGTTTGTATTCTTTTTAAAATTTTTAACTCAAAGTGAAATCATATGAAGCTTTTCTGTTACCACTTATTTATTTTTTTAATTAATAAATGTTAGATTTAGATTTATAGGGATATTGAGCAAGTAGAGTCCATATATATCCTTTTTCTCTTCAAAGGCACCATCTGTAGACATCCTGCATTAGAGTGATATATTTGTTACAATCAGTGAGCATACTTTGATTCACAAAAATAACCCAAAGTTGAAAGTTTGAATTTGATCTTATACATTCAATGGGTTTTGACAAATACATAATTATATTTATACTTTATTGTACTATCCTGATAAACATTTTCATTGCTCAAAAGTACCTGGCCTACTCTATTCAAGTCTCCCTCTCTTGAAACATCTGACAGCCACAGATATGTTTACTTTCTCCTTAGTTTTGCCTTTCCTAGGATGTTGTGTGGTTGTAGTAGTACAATATGTAGTTAAAATAGGTTTCTGCAGAGAACCAGAAGGAATAGGATAGAATTGTATCACATTATTTTGATGGACAAGAAGCCACATAACTTGCTTCTGAAAGGTGGAAACTCAATAAATTCAGTGGTGTGATGCAGTCCCAGTTTCCAACCCTGAGAACTGGCAAAACTCGTAATATAAATTTGAATCCAATAGGAAGATAAAGTTTGATGAGACAGTTCATGTGGATAGTAGGGGAAGAGAGATAATTTTCTCTCTTCCACATTTTATTCTTTCAAGCCCTCAATGGATAGAATGAGATCCAGTCACATCCGTGGGGGCAATTTACTAAATCTGCAGATTCAAATTCTAGTCTCTCACAATCATATCCAGAAAAAATGTAATCTATCCAACTTGTGGCCCATTCAAATTGACACAATAAGTTAACCAGGACTTTTGACCCTTCTGGTTACTTTCTTTAATTTTTACTTTGAGCCAGAGTTTCACTAAGTATCTAAACTGCTCAGATTGAGTTCAAACTTGTGATTCTCCTGCCTCGGCCTCCCAAAGTGCTGGGATTAGAATAACCTCCTCACTCATCCTTCAATTTAATATTTTACATTTAAATGTCCTCTATTTTTTCAAACTTTCATAACATCATTCTTTCTGATGCTAAATAAGTCCACTATCTGTATATATAACAGTTTATTTATCTTAGTTGCTCCTTGCTCTTGAGACTTTTGAACAAAGTTTCTATAACTATCTCTGGACCTTGTCAACTTCTTGGCTAAATACCAAAGAGTTTGATCGTCAGGCTATATAAGAAGAATATGTTTGGTTATATGAAAAAATGTCCAACTATATTCTTTTTCTGGTTTTGTTTTATTTTTGTTTTTCTGAGATAGGGTCTCATTATGTAATTCAAGGTGGGCTTGAACTCCCTATATAGACAAGGATTTGAGCTGATCCTCCTGCCCCAGCCTCCTGAGTGCTGGAATTATAGGAATGTCACTATGCCTGCTGTCAAACTATGTTCTTAGCTAGCTAAGCCACTTTCCCTTCCCACCAGTAAGGAAAGAGCATTTCTATTTCTCCACATCCTCATTCACATTTGCTGTTGTCAGTTGTTTTGATTTTGACCATTCTAACAGGAATGTTTTGTTAGTTTCCAAAACCTTAAATGTATTTTGTTGGACATGATTTCATATGTTTACTTGCCATTGGGCTACCTCTTTTGGTAAAGATTCTGTTGAAGTTTCTTGTCTTTCTACAGTTGATCTTAGCCAAAAGGCTGAGAAGCAATCTTTGCTCATTTTTAATTAGTTGGGTTATTTACAACTGTTTGTATCATATTGTAAGGTACAGAGGTCTTTATCATGATCTTTTGCACAATTTTTTATCCCAGTCTGAGATTTGTCCTTTCTTTCTCTTGGCAATGTCCTTTGCGAAGCAGAAGTTTTTAATTTAAATAATGTACAGTTCATGAGTTATTTACTTTGTAAATTATGGCTTTGATGTTATATCTGAAACCTCACACTCTACCACACTCATAAACCTAGAGTCATATGGGTTTTAGCCTATGATATATAATCCTTTAAGTTTTTTTTACTTTTACATTCTATATTTAGATCCATACTAAATTTGGAGATAAATTTTATGAATAATGCATGTGCATTGATTTTCTCGTATGATGATGTCTACATGTTTTAGCTGCATTTTTGAAATAGACAATGTTAGCCCATCTATATGTTTTTGCTTCTTTGTGAAAGATCAACTGATTGCATTCTTCTGTTCTGTTTCTAGTTTCTATACTCCTTTTCAATGGTCATGTTAAATAAAGACGTGTGTCCTAGGGGATGGACTGTGGTGTAGGATCAGTAAAGATTAGAGATAGCATTTTCCAAATAAAGAAGTACAACAAACACCAAGCAAGAAATATAATATTTTTCAAAGACATGCAGATGGGAAGTAGTGAAGAATGGGCAAGACCTAACAAGTGAATAAATCTCAACCACAGCATTTTATATTTCAAAAAGGAAGTTGAAGTCTTTCTCTCAGATAAACAAGTAAACAACTACAAATTGGAAAAAGGTGCATGATCATGCAAAGGTAAAAATAGTTACCTGTGAATGTAGTCACAGAATGAAAAAAGATGCATATGATTCAAGAAAAATAGAAAGACAAAGACTGAGGCAAGCATTAATGAAATAACAAAAAATATAAAATAGAGGGTCAAATAAATGAAAATTTGATAATTGGAACATATTAAATTAATAAGCAGGCATATGGCTAGGTTGCCTAGCAACACAGAAGGAAGAAATATACATGAGATAAAAAGATATTATACATACTATATGGATATTATAGAAAATGTTGCACCAATAAATTTGATAATTTACATGAAATTAATAAATTCCTGGAAGTATAGTATATGAAAACCAACTGAGAATCAATAAAAAAATGTGAATGACATTTTACTAAGAAAAGAAATATCGAAAGTTCTCTGTGGTTCTTTCTCTCCCACACATCCAGGTCCATAACATTTTGTTGATGAATCTTAGTAAAGAAAAATATAGAAAAACCATAACTTCTTTATCCAGTCTCCAACTGATGGGCAAATGGGCTGTTTCCAAGTTTTAGCTATTACAAACTGTGCTGCTATAAACATAGGTGTGCCTATATCACTGTGATATGATTCTTTTAATTCTTTTGGAAAGATACCCAGCAGGGGGATGGCTGGGTCAAATAGAACCTCTAGTCCCAGCTCTTTGAGGTATCTCCATATTGATTTCCATAGTGGTTGCAACAGTCTGCACTCCCACCAACAGTGGAGAAGGTTGATCTTGGTAGCAACCATTCTTTGTGGAGTGAGGTGGAATCTCAGTGTTGTTTTCATCTGCATCTTTTGAATGACCAGTGATGTGGAATATTTTTTCATATATTTACTTGATGCTTTTGCTTCTTTTTCTGAGAAATGTCTGTGCCCATTTCAGGTGCCCATTTTTAATCGGGTCTATATATAGGGGGCTGATTGTTTTGAGTTCTTTATATGTTCTCGCTAAGAGTCCTTTGTCTGAGGAGCAGCTAGTAAATTTTTTCACCACATTGTGGGTTGTCTTTTAGTTCTGTTGATGGTTTCTTTTTCAGTGAAGAAGATTTTTAATAAGATGAGATCTCAGTTGATTCTTTCTGCTACTTCCTGTGCTACTGAGGTTTTGTTCATAAAGTGTCTTCCTATGCCAATGTTTTCAAGAGTTCTGCCTAATTTATCTTCCAGAAAATTTAGTGACTCTTTTTTAATATTTAGATCTTTATTCTACTTGGATTTTAGTTTGGCACATGGTGAAAGACAAGGGTCTAATTTTAATCTTTGGCAGGTTGAAATCAAGTCTTTCTAACCCCATTTATTAAAGAGACTATCTTTCCTCCAGTGAAGATGGTTTGCTCCTTTGTCAGAGATGAAGTATCTGACTACATCTGGAGTTGTTTCTCTATCTTCCAATCTGTTCTACTAATCCTCAAAGATGTAAGAGACGTGGGAAAGGTAGGGAAAAGGAAATAAGGGAAAAGAAAAAAAAATGAGAAAATGAAAAAATGAAAATAAAGTATTTGTAAATAGGGAAGAGAGGAGGGAGTGAAGGGAGGGCAGAGGTAAGGGGAAAAAATGAGAACCATAACCTGTCATGTAAATGTACAAGATCCCAATGATGAATGTAACTATACTTTATACTGAAAATGTACCAATAAACTCAATGAGAAAAAAAGAAAGAAAATATATGAAATATGCTTCAAACAAAAAACTAACTAAGACTAGTTAAGGAATGGATTACTACTAATATGCCATTTGGGAAATGAAATTCAAAATAAAAAATGACTTTTTCAAATAAAAGAGACAATATTACTCATACACAAAGAGTAAAAAATATCCATATACATATTTTTTAAAAACTCAGCAAAATATAAAAAGAATAAATACATTTGAGTTTATTATAAAAACATACAGTTTTTGAACATTGTAAAAAGTCTAAATTATCATGTTAAATGAAATCCAAAAAATGAATTTTTAGTAAATGTGGAAATATATTTGTCAAGATTTAATTTCTATTTATGGTAAGCAGTTTTATCAAACTAGAAGGAAAGCAAATTTCTGTTGCTTTAGCCACCTAATTTATTTCACTTAATTATAACAGACCCAGTAAACTTATACATTTTAAATTATTATGTGTATTATACTTATACTGTGATATAAAATATATTCATATGCAGATCATTCAAAATATTGTACACAGAGATCACCAAAATTAATAAGGAAATTTAGAACATAAAATATAAAATCAGTTGCTACATTGAAGAGAGCATTTATTTTTACTTAAAGTATAATAAACAAAATATTTATGAATAAATATCTATTAAATTACAAAATATTATTTTTAAAACCATAAGCTATTGAATGAATCAAATGAGTAGAGGAACATGTGTTCAATGATTAGAAGATTCATTTTTTTGTTTTGTTTCAACTGCAAAGTCCTTACAGATTCTCTATGGAAAATTAGAAGCAAATTTTTAAAATTTATTTGGAAAATTGAAGAAGCAATACTGGTCAAGATGAACTTAGAGAAGAGAAAGTTAGGGGGATTTACCTTATCAGGAAAAAAACATTTTTTAAAAAGCTATCCCAATTAAAATGCTTAACATCTTAGGGATTCCTTCTTAAGGTTGGTTATTTATTTGTCTCTTCTTTTGTTTTTAAAAATTACTTAGCTATTTTCTTGCCTGAAAATATCTGTTTCAGCTTTGGTGAGTTGTGAATTTTTAGAGATTTTTTTCACTTTTTTTTCTCATGCTTCTTTTGTCTTTTTGTGTTGAACGTTGTGAGATCAGTTGGGATGGAGAGCACTGACACTATAGTAGAGATCTCTGCAGTAAGGGGTTCTCCCTCTGTGTCGTGCCCTTGACTTTGCCTGTGATTCAGTGTGCAGGCATTTACTCCACCTGAGTTCCAAGGACAAAACAATCATCAAAAATAACACCATCCAAAGAACCAATCATATATCAAAACTTAATTTCAAACTTGCTAAAATAGTTTTCAACTGTTTAAATAACCCCAAAACATAAACAGTAGTGGCAGGCCAGGAATTTAGTTCATTGGTTCCGGCGCCTCCCTTGCAAGCACAAGGACCTGAGTTCTATCCATGGTGCCAAAAAAAAGAAAGAAACGGTAGTGTTGAAAAATAGGCTGGGAAGTAGAAGAATAAGAAAAAAAAAGTAAGTAAAATAAAATGAGATAAAAAATAAAAACAATTGTGACCTGACAGTAAGCAGGGGGGAAAGGAGGTATTGGAGTCCATCTGATGGAGGCAGAAAGAAAGAAAAGAAGGAAATACATGTGCAAAATCTGAGTGGCCTTCTGAAGTTGGGACCAATAAATTGCATCTCTGTCAGCCAAAGCTGAATACTGGAAAACTCGCAAAGGGATCCTTGGTAAGGGATAACTCAACAGGTCAATATAGATCACTGTATAAATTAAAACACTAATCCACATCAATACATACTTAGACACACACACTTTTGCCCTGCTCTCACACTTTTGGAGTGAGAGAGTTTAAAGATTCAGAGTTCACTCAGCCTCAAGGGCTCAGCAGGCAAGTTCAGAGAGAGGGCCAACACTGCCCATTTTCAGTACATTTCTTTAGCTCACTGAATTCCTGTCTCATTTTTCTCAATTTTTGAAGAATATGTATTTATTCTGGTGCCTCCAATGAGTTCCAGCTTCAGGTTCTCTCCCAGCCACAAACTTTTACATTGCTGGTTTTAACGTGAAATGGTTACAATTGCTATAGAAAGTAGTATAGATATTTTGCAAAAACAGATCCAAACCCTTAAAAATAGAAATTCTGTTTGATCTAGCTGTATGTCTCTTAGGTATAATCCCCAAAGAATATATTTATAGAAAAGCAATTCACTATAGCTAAGCTGTAGAAACAGACCAGGTGCCCATTAGTAGATGAGAAAGAAAACATGGTGTATATTTAGAGTGGTGAGAAATGAGAAGTTATGCTTTTTACACTACTTATAACCAGTGCTAATTATTGTTCGTATGTGGGCAGGAATTTGAATAGACACAGAAGCCTTTCAAATAGATCATTATCACATTTAATGATGAACAAATTAATAGTCATGTATAAGACTACAGTATTATGCTACATCCTTTCACTGGAAGAATTAAAATGAAAAAGACATAATACCAAGTGGATGAGAAGCTACAGAACAACTGAAATTCTCATAACAACCATAATGTAGCTCATGATCACTTTGGAGTTCACTTGAATATATGCATTATTATGGTACAACTGTTTTCCTAATTGTTACTCAAATAGGTAAAAATTTATGCCAAAGTTCACGTACAAAGATATTCATGACAGCATTGTAATAGCTCTAGGTTGTAAACAAAAGTAAAACCATAGTAGAATGGCCTTTGCATAAAATGAATCAGGATAAGTTAATATGTATACATGAAGCACTGCTAGAATGGCAACACTAATCCCTTAAATTGTTGCATAAGAAAAGCATGATGAAAAAGACTGTAATGTTATATATTTTTATAAATTTTAAAAATAGGCAAAACTAATGTGTGTTTGTCTTTGAACTCAACTGGTGGTCAATATTGGAGAACAGGCTGGTGACTGGAAAGGGAAATGATGAGAGGTGGCTTCGTGATGGTTGTTGGATCAACTCAAGGGAATGGAAACGTACTTGGTGAATCACTCTATATGTGTACTTAGCATATTATAAATAAACTATATATTGATAAAAGTAATGAATGCATTTACTGAAATAGGAAAGTCTTTGCTAAATAAGACTAATGATAAAGTAGCCATGAAGAAAAAAATATTATATTTGGCTATGTAAGTAGCAAATTTATGCAGAAGGAAAATTCTCCTATTAAAATAGGTGTAAAAAGGCAAAACAAATGCAACACACCAGAGAAATAACATTTTCTTTACCTCGAGTGTATATACAACACTGTGGTAAATGTTATATAACTTTTTGCACAAACATTTAGATAAACAAATATGATTCAAATATTTTTAGGAATCTTTCAGGTTGTAGAGACAGTTTATGACAAAATTAGATTTCAGTTGTCTAACTTCAAGTTTTACAAAGTATTTCAAAAAGACATTATCTTTTGAGTTTTTTATAGTTTAAATGATTAGGGACATTGTTGAAATTCAGAATCTGATTACTGTGAAAGGAGTAATGTTCTAGATTCTAAATTTTTCGTAGCTCCTAAGTGACTCTAATGCTACAATTCCATGAAGTACACATGGAAGAGAGTACCAAGATCTTTCAGTACACACTTTTTTGTTATCTATAATTCATCACAAACTTGTCTGCAGGCATTTGGAAGAAGAAAGAAAGAATTCACTGGTTATATCCTGAAAGATCTGATCTAGTAAAAAATTTTAAAACAATATTAATAAGGAATTGTTATGTGATTTAATAGTCTGCTTATAATGCAGAATAAGGGAATTTAATAACAAACATACAAAAATTTCTGGTAAAAAGTCACAATCTTAGTAGCTTTGGTTTGTGTAATTTCCTAGAGTAATAAAATCAACCTATGCAAATAAAAATGCATATAAATTATAATTATCTGTATATGTTTATGTATTTAAGACTTTTTATAAACTGGCTTTTCTGCAGTCATACCATTTTGTAAACACATATATTCAATGCTGTTACCTCTTAATAAGATATGACAGATTTGCATAAGTTTATCATTATCTGTTGAGGGTTCAGCCTTATTTTCAAGGCTGAACAAGTTAATGTTTGAACAAGTTAATATTATAATAAGTAAACATTAAAATTTTAATCTACTGGTAATAGATTTCCCAAAGAAACACATTTCAACTATAATCACAGGATATTATAAATATCCTGCCATTTCTACCATTTGAATTTTTTTGTCTCTTTTTGTAAATAAAACTCATTACTGAATTGTGGATGGTTTGTTAATTTGCATTATCAAGAGCATTCTTGACTTAACAGATACCTTATCTCATAGCTTGTGTGTAATTTCTGGTTATAAAGTGATCTAAGCAGCTTCACATTTTAATTAGTTTAAGTAACCTTTAGTCATGCTCATAAATTCACACAATCTACTCACTTTGTTATTATTTTTATTAACAACTAAAGGACATACAATATTTGATTTTCCAGGCATTCCACAGATAAGTTTGTAAATAAAATATTATGGGAAAAAAGTGAAAATTTTGAAAATATTAACTCAATCATCAATTAAACATACAAAGAGGAAGGATGAAAAATGTTACTAGAAAAGTAAATGTTACAGAACATAAAATATTTTTATCAGTATTACAGATAATGTGATACTTTTATAAGACGATCTAAAACTTTGCAAAATTTTTGATATGACAATTGTAAAGAAATTGCTTATGTTTGGCATGATTGGTAATGTACAATCTTTAAAAAGTTTTTTAAACATCACAAATCATTTTGCAAATAAATGTAAGTTCAGAAGTCAGCACAAATCTGTGAAACATATAATATATTAGCTAGGTAATGATATTACCCTATTTTGAAGCAGAAGGAACAGAATGTATTTTCACCAGATGATAATTTTCTGAGATAGCATTTTAGTAGTTTACATCACAGGTTAAATACAGGATCCCCTGGGTTCTGTATCTTTTACCAATTAAAAATACCACAAAACATAGGAAATTTGAAATGGGCTCTAAATAACCACATGAAAATAATACATCTTTAAATTAAATCAGCATAAAGATTGATAGAATATGATCCTATCAGATTTCCTTCAGTTTTGTGTAACTCAATCTGTATATTTTAATATTATATTCAGTTAGTATATCTATAAATATACTAACAGTATATTATATTCAGTTAATATATCTATAAACATACTAACATATTACATATATATGTAAGGTAGTGCCACAATCAACTTATATTTTTTATCTATGATATGCCAGACATGCTATCAGATATTTGAAATGTTGTCATGAATATGGCAGACAAGGTCCTTATACTCATGTTGTTTATAATCTGTCCAGGTAGGCACAATGAACACGATTTTAAGCAATGAAAGTAGAAACACACAACTGTCAATACATGAAGAAAGTATTTAAATTGTTAGAGGATGAGTAGTTGCTTGAACAACTATTCATAGGGGACCTGAAAGAGTTAAGTTTTCAGATGGAACTGAAGAATAAGTAGGCACTTATAATATGCAAAGACTGGGTGTTCTGGTCAAGAGTTGTACTGGTAGATCCTCGGGTCAGAATCCAGAGAGATTCAAGGGAGGAATATGCACACAAAACAGAAGCACGAGTGGGAGAATGTTGTTGTGAGTGTGTGAGTGGTCATTATATATTCTCTAGGCAATAGGAGAGTTTGGAAGAATTCTCAGCAGTGAAGTGATATGGTCAGATACATCTCTTTGTAATTAAGAAAGAGATATGCATTTACAAAGACATCTCTTTGTAGTTAAGAGACTTTCAATAAACTGAGGAGAATAGAAAGGAGATGGGCTAAGGCATTAAGGGAGAAGAATGAGACTAAGGTTATAGTTATGTTGAGAAACAACAGAGATGATGGAGGTAGTGTTTTTAATAAATGTATATATTCATGAGAGGTAAGGTTAAGTAGAAATCTCTACATAGATAATAGGGCACTTGATGAAAATTGTACTTAATGTGGAAGAAGATCTTGAAGGAAGCCTATGAATTATGTCTTGAATACAGCAGTGTTGAAGTGCATATGAAACATACAAGCGTAGTTTGAAAGAAGTTAGAGATTCATTTCAATCTGAAATTCTGAGCAGACTAGCAACAAAATAGAAGTGCAAGCATATATGGGGCATTGATATAGGGAAACAGAAACAACTCTGACATTGCTAAGAGAGAGAAGGCAGAGTGGGTTTAGCAGGGAACTATGATATTGACTCTTTCATTTGATGGGTTGAGAAGAAGTCACAGGCAGATACACCGTAAAAATTCAGCGGTGCATCCATTTATACTGAAAAATCTAAGAGAAATCTCAGAATCTTATATTTATCTAAATCACTGCATATGGTTATGTATTTTAGCAAATAGAAATAACTCCTACACTACTCTGTATGCCCACATTTGTGGTTAGAGCCTAACCAGGTTAGACCAAGGTGTACTAACTGAGGAAATGTACTTCCAATTTGTAATCTGTCTACAGGAAACAATTTTTGCACTTTATATAAAGATACATCGTATATTACCCACCACTGCCTTATTTTTAATTTCTTGTGGGTAGAGAACTATGCTATACATATATGCTCATTGGATTTCAACACTGGCAAAATGTCCAAAACAACTTTTAAAAAAAAAGGGTTATTTTAACTCACAGTTTCAGAGGTTTCAGTCTATGATCCATTGTTTATGGGCCCCATTGAGCAAAAACATCATAGCAGCACAGTATAGCAAAGGAAAGCTTTTCATATAATGGTGGCCAGAAAGCAAAGAGAAAAGGAGTCAGAGAGGAAGGGCTCAGAGACCATATATAAACCTTAAATTTGTATCCCATGATCCTCTCTCATCCCAGCCCCCATAACCTCTTAACAATTCCAGGGAATTCTGATTTCCACAGTAGATTAATCATTGATGAAGTTGGAACCCCACAATAGAATTATCTGTAAACACCAGGCACAAGCCTTTGTCACATGTGACTTTGGAGACAATGTCACATCCAGATCTCTAAAATACATAATTGGAATTGACAGTTACTGCCCATGATTGGTGGCAGATTTTCAAATTGTCAAAAAAACTAAATAAAATAAACTTTAAAATGTATCAATCAATGAGCCTTATATATGTTTCACAATTAAGTCAACATATTAGATATTTTAAAAATGAATATTCTGTAACAAAAGAGGTATTTGAAGAGATTATAGGCTATAATTGGGAAAATACTAATGGTAAATAGGACAAAAAGAAACAAGTTACCTGAAAAATAAATTTTCAGCATGACAAGATGTACATTTAGTTCCACTGTAGTTTGGGTACTATCTAGACATTAAATTGGTCACAAGTAGAAAGTGTAAGTGCTTTGAAGCTTGTTATGTTTTGATCCAATGTTCTCTGACTAAATGACACTATAAAAAAAGAAGTGAACTTTCTTTTTCTTTTTATATATTTTGCAGTACATAATGATTACATTCTCTGTAAAGAATTTGTACATGTGCATGACACATTTTGATTCCCTTCTTTTCACCCCCGCCTTCCACTCTCCTATTTTTCCAGCATTTGATTCATTTATTTATCTTTTAAGATCTTATGAGTTTATTATATATGCAGATTGAAAAACCATACTAATAGGCCAAAGAAAATACAAAACATGGAATATAATTGTACTAAGTCAAAGTACACTGTTTAACACATTGTCCACTCTGCATTAAAATACCTTTTTTTTTAAATTTCTCTTTTTTTTTTTGTATCTCAACTTGGATGTATAAAAATAGGAAAATGGTAGGAAAGAGGAAGAGGGATATCCAGTTGTTTTTGTCATTTTAGACTACCCAAAAATTCATAGGTATGATGTTCTGGAACTGGCCATTACAAAAATTGGAACTAATTCTGAAGGACTCAAGTGTGACCAAAATAAATTACATTATAAGCTTAGGACAGGACCAACTGCCAAGAAATATATTCCAGTTTAATTATCTGAAAAATGGGAAGATAATAACTCTGTATTCAGTTCTTCATAGTTTATAGGTTTTTAAAAGAATGAGAAAAAGAAGGGATTTAAAAAGTATTGTGGTCAAGAATAAGGCTGGTAAGTAGGAAGGCTATTGTATTCATGTTAAATATAATTCATTGCCCTCAAGATTAAAATTTCACTCAATAAACTACAGATCATTATGTTGTAATGTGTAAATCTATCAACTTAAAATCATAACTAAACAGTTCCAATTACTCAGATTTCACTATATCACAGGGAATATTAAACTTTTTATTTAAAAATAATTTTAAAAAGGTATCAGGGCTGGGGATTTAGCTCAGTGCTGCCTCTGCCTGCCGTAGAAGCACAAGGACTGGAGTTTGATTTCCAGTACAAAAAAAAAAAAAAAAAAAAAAAAAAAAAAAAGTATCATAAAGCAGGCATGGTGGCATAGGACTTTACACCTAGCATTTGGGAGGTGAAAGCAGATTTACTATGAATTCAAGGCCAGCCTCAGTTCCATAGTAAGCTCAATGCTCAACGTCAGCCTGAACTACATAGTAAAACCCTATCTCAAAAAAAAAAAAAGTATATAATTGAAGTAAGATGTTTGAAAACTTCAGCAGTAACACAACTATAGGTATGTTACTAACCTTACTCCTTTCCATATGTTCCTCCTACATCCCATCCTCAAACACAAGGAAAATATTTATTAAGATTTCTTTGAATATTTTCTAGACATTCTATTTACTTCATAAAGTATTTTCAGCAGAAGATGGCAGCAAAATCTCATAATCCTCAATGTTTAATTTTTTTCCAGAGTGTAATCAAATTGTTTAGAATATTTATAGAAACCTACTTTATTTTTACTTAAAATGCTAATCGTTTGAAGTACCACTTGATGTGAATAATGCCATAGCACACTGATTTTTGAAGGTAGTGGGACGAGAGGAACTTTATAATTTTAACAAAGCCCCAACAAAAATAAACTAATTTATTGATCCTTCAAATTAATAGAAATAGTTATCTTACATTTCAAAGGTTTTTAAAATTTTCTTAGAAAAGTACTTCAAAAAGTTACCACAATGTAGATTAATTACAATAGAGATTTTTTAAAATACAGGATCATTTTGAAAATATTTAAATATTCTTGTACACAAAATTAGATTCAAAAACATTTTAATTAATATTATAAAAATAAATGAGAAAATATGTATTCAATGTTCTGAATTTTTTTAAATGAAAAATTATTCTGTAGTGAATATAAACCTTTTAAATTTTTAAATTATCCAAATGAGTTATTTTTAAAATGATCTTTATATTGTTTCTTCTTTAATGATCTCTAATATACTATTAGCCAGGTGCATTTGAGCATGAACAAATTTCACATGAATAAGGTTATTTTAAGAGACAAAACATGCTCCTCTAATAATGCTTTGTCACTTTTTCAAAATATTTGATAACTACAATTTAAAGAAAGGGAGGTCTATTTTGGTTCTAAATTTCAGCTCATGATCTGAAGGCACCACAGAAAACAGGGCATGGTGGAAAAGCAGAGCTGAGGAACGCTGATCAACTCATGGAAGACAGGAAGCGGAGAGAGGAGAGGGGAGCCAAGGACAGGAACACACATTTCCAAGTCACACCCCAGTGTTCTGCGCCTTCCCACGAGGCCTTACTTCAATACTGTCATTTAGCTGGAGTATCTCCAGAATCCAATTACCTTCCAAACATATGAGACAGCTGAGGAACATTTTAAATCTAAACCACACAAATGAAGAGGTAAAGCTACATAATTAAAAATTCTGTGGGGGCTGGGGATTTGGCTCAGTGGTTTTGTAGCCTGCCTTGCAAGCGCAGGGGCCTTAGTTTGATCCCTGGTACTAAAAAAAAAAAAAAAAAA
>NW_022900924.1:24969041-24975812 GCF_012274545.1 Fukomys damarensis
TCTCTCTCTCTCTCTCTCTCTCTCTCTCTCTCTCTCTCTCTCTCTCTCTCTCCCTCTCTCTCTCTCTTTCTGCCGTAGAAAGGAGTTTGAAATGGTGGAGTGAAAGTAAGTTTATTTGCAGAATGTGGTATAAATCTACCATGAGAAGTGGAGATCCCAGAACTGGGTGATGGCTGAATATGGGTCAGCAGTTCTGTTTTTATGGGGCAATGGTGTCATGGGGCCAATCTCACCCCTCCCAGGTGGCTCTTTCTGATTGGGTATCAGCTTGTTGTTGGGAACATATAATAAAAATCTTGACAGACGTTGCAAAAAGTCTTACTTTTGCCTCCCCTTTTTACAACAGTTTTCACAAAGAGCAACTTAGCTAGTCTCTGAGTATATCTGGTTTATATGTTAGCCACAGAGAATCAGGTTAACTTTCTCTTATTTTTGAGAGAACTGTCCCTACATTAACCCTGCCTGTTGGGGTAATATCTTTGTATCCCCCCTTTGAGAGGACCATCCCACTGTTGTGTAGGAGTGGTGACTGCTCTGGTAATTCAGGCTGAGAGGGGGGCAATGTATAGACAGGGTATGATGTCCGGGAGGCTAATCCAGTGGTTTTGGTAGAAACTGAGGGAAGCCCCATGGGCAGCTCCATCTGAAAGACCATCTGCGTTTTGGTAGCACTGATGTAGTCTGAGACAAAATGTGAGACAGTTAAGAAGACAGCAGACAAACACGCACAGCAGAAGAATGGCAACCAGTGGTCCCAGGATAGGGAGGAGCCAGGTGGTGGCAGAGGTAAGGCAACTCCTGATTTGGGCAAAGACCCAGAAAGCCAAGGAATTCATGGTCCTTTGGTCTTGGAACCATTTGGCCTTGTCTAAAATCAAAGTAGTTTAGGTCTCAACTTGCTGGGAGGTATTTATGTAGGTATAGCATGAGCCACTGAGAACTCTACTTGTTTGGTCTGTATTTAAATCCCAATAATGGGATTCCTACAGGGGCTGAAAGTTTCCCTAAGAAGGCTCTGTTGCAGCAATCTCTGAATAATGGGACTTAGTCCTTCTTTAACCTCCAGTTGAAGGGATATTGCTTTTGAGGAAGATCCATCCACACAGTTGGGTCCACCTATAACTCTTGAAGGAAGAACATTCCTGCAGGGTTAGGTCCTGGAAGGGACAGGATTCGGACTTGGGCTTTTGGCAACAAATCTCTTCCTAATACAGTGGTCCCTCAGTTTCTGAACTTAATTTTCCCCACAATTCTGGTTGAAAACTGAATTGGAGGAGAACTGAATCAAATTTCTCCGTCAGGTCAACATTGAACCTAATTACTTAATTTTATTTGGTTCTTGTCCAATTAATTTTTTAACCAGAATTGTGGAAAGAATTAAGTTTGCGAAGCCAGGTACCACTGTTCTGGGGTCACAGGTGTTACCAGGAAGGGATTATCAAAGTGCAGATCACTCCAAGTACAAGCCATAGGGCTGGCAGAAGAGCCTTTCTTTCTGCAGTGGTGCGCATAACAGTGGGGTCCAAGGGAGAAGGCAAGGACCAAAAAGCTGGCATCTGTACCTATGAGATAAATGATGGGCTTCCCCCACTATCAAATCAGCCTGGAGCTCCACAGTACTAATGGGACAGTATTAAAAGGGCCTGAATGGTGATCCTGTAGACCCCCATTGGGAGTGTCACTGCCCCTAGAGGCGATGTTGTTTCTTCCAGGGATTAATTTGACAGATAACATATGGGCTTGAAGGCTCATGTTAAGCCCCCTTCCACTGGGGATATTCTTAAATTTTCTTTGTTTTTGACAGTGATAGCACAGGGTCTTTTATAACTTAGTCTCTAGGGCAGCCACTAATTCTGTCTTTTCTTCTTTTTCTGTTCAGTCTGCCTGTCACAGCTGTAGAACACCATAGTGAGCTCTTTGAAATAGTCATCTAATTCCAGGTGATCTTTCTCTGGGTCCACCACTAGTTTTAAAAAGTTATAGTGGGTTGAACCAGGGATTTATCTAAGGATGCTGAGCCTGCCTGGCCAGCACAAGGCTCTGCTCTGAGTTCAATCCCCACTAAGAATCCCCCCCCCTAAAAAAGTTTTGGTGGCCATCAGGGGATGATTCAGAAAAATCCTTAAAAAGGACCTCGACCTCCCTGATACTGTTTTCTGGGATTATTAAGGTATATTTGGTTATGACATCCTTTACTCATTACAAAAACGCTGAGAGTTAGGCCGGGGATTTAGCTCAGTGGTTCCACTGCCTGCCTCACAAGTGCAAGGACCCGAGTTTGATCTCTGGTACCAAAAAACAAAACGAAACAAAACAAAACACTGAGGGAAGTTGCTTTTCTTTTAAAGTAGTTTTCTTAGTAAATTTCTCTTAATTTTGCATAGTTGACAGGCTTAAACCTTTGCTTCTTTTACTCCTTTTTTGTTGTAGAGCAAGTGCAAACACTCCTGTTTTTTTTTTTTGGAAGGTATTCCATAGACTCATTGAGGTTTAGACAAGGGGCAAGCCTAGTCCCCAATAGGAACATACACTTTGGCTTCATTTTCCCTCATTTTGGCTCCTATGTGAATTTTATGGCGAGCATTTCCAGATCTAATGGCTGCCCCTAAAAATCACCCCCCCACCGGTCTGACTAAGAATTTCAGTAAAGAGAAACATTACATCATCCCAGGTCAACCTGAATAGAGAAGTTTTCCTTCCCTCTTACAAAACAGTCTAATGGAATTACGGTGTTAAAGTTAAGGGAATCCCCATAGGCCACTTTTTTTTTTCCAGACATTTTTGGAGTATTGAGGCCAAGCATCACTATAATATAAAAAAAATAGGGCCTTTTTCTTTAAAGTTCGGGGATCTTATTCTTTCCAGTGTTTGAACAGACAGTCTAGGGATGAATGAAGTGGGATGGTAGAGGATCCAGTTCCCATTGGAGGAAAAGGGAAAAAAGGAAATGAGAAAAGCACTCTGATGATGGTGTCCTTGCATGGGGTATCTCTCCCCTTAGTGAGGATAGGGTGTCCTACCTACTTCCGGGAGGGCTTATCCAGTGCCCTCAGTTTGTTTCATAACCACTGGGGTTCACCTGTGCTATACTCATGTATAAAGTAGAGCCACAGCCTGACTTTAGGTCTGGTTGGTGACCTGGAGTTTAGTGTTTCCTTTCTATATCCCCGATATCATTGCTTTTGCCACTCCTCAAAGGCCCTCTCCTTTAAAGGGGCAAGAGAGGCCAAGGTGTTTGTAGATGTCTGAACTGGAGAGAAAAATAAATCTTGAAAGATCAATTTGTCTCAGGGAAAGGCTGAGCAATCTTCTCTTGAACCTCCTGTAGAAAATTCGTATAATACCACATATAATAGAAAAAGGTGTTTCCTTGGGTTTCCCCGTTCCTTTTTGAGGTCCTTATGCAACTCACTGGACAATGTGGGAAGCTAACAGAATAGATGGGAGGCAAATGTGAGGAGGTGATCTGGATTCAGCCAGGGTTGAGCTTGGATAGCTCAAATTTCCTTTATAGGACAATACAGAATGGCAGTCTCAAACGGAGAAGCCTAGTTTCATTGGTAGGTGCAAATCTTCCCCTGAGAAATACAATTTAGCGATGTCCTAGAAAAAAATTGCATTCTTGGGCCTTCAGACATTGAGTTCTTTGAGTAATGGAGTATATAGTCTCCACTGCGCTGGGGATCTTTAGCCTCAAATGGTGTGTGAGATTTATCTTTGATGAAAATGGTTTCAAAGGGAAAAGGTTGCCACTGGGGAAACTGATTGAAACGTAATTCAAAAATCCCTAAATATAACATTCTTACTTTATCTTATCTATCCAGCTTCATTGACCTGACTCTCTTTTGCTGTCATTAATCCTGAATCTTTCACTTACTCTTTCAACTCTTTCAGCTGCCAATATCTGCATAATTAATTCTCCATAAAATTCCATGTGTCTTAAATACCGATTGTGGTTCTTGACTGCATCCATATTATTTAATAGTAAAATACAATTAAGATTTAGCACAATAGTGTGTTTTAAGAAGAAAGGTGTGTGTGGCTTTTTACCTTGCTATTTTGTTGGAATTTTTAATAACTATCCAATTTATTGAAGGAAAATTTCCTACTGAAAGGAAAATTCCACTGAAAAGAATAAAATCACAAAGAATATGTTCATCTCCAATTTTTTCAAAACATGTACCAAAATTTATAAGACTGCATGACAAATACTCTGATATTTGCAAAAGTTATTTAAAGAGGGGCCGGGGATTTAGCTCAGAGGTTCGGTGGCCTGCCTTGCAAGCGCAAGGACCCGAATTCAATCCCTGGTACCAAAAAAAATAAGAAAGAAGAAAAAGTTATTTAAAGAAAAATAGTTATTTGTATAGTTCCTAAATTCTGAACATAAGTATTTGCATAATCAGGAGTTGGTATATTTTGAAATTTAAATAGACTTTGTTCAGTTAATTCTTTTAGGATAAAACTAACTTTTGTATTGTTTAAATTTCAGGCATCATAAATAATTTCTGTTCTTTTAAAAGGTGGCTTTTGCCTTAGGATCTAGTTAGTTAAGCAGGAGTTTTTGTTGTTGTTGTTGTTGTTGTTGAGACAGGGTCTCACTATGTAGTTGAGACTGACCTGGAACTCACTATGTAGCTCAGGCTGGTCTCGAACTCACAGCAATCCTCCTGCCTTTGCCTCCTGAGTGTTGGGACTACAGGCATGTGCCACCACACCCAGCAAGCAGGAGTTATATTTATGGGGAATAAAAATAGACAAACAAAAGTTAGTGGATGACATGTATAAACCTATATTATTTCTTAGAGTCATTATGTATTTCTTTGTTAAAATTTCAACAGACTGTAACCTCCCACAATGCAATATTTAGAAATAACGAAGCAAATTGCTTGCATTTAAAGAAGATTGTCAGGTAGTACAAAAGCATTGGATGCAAGAAAATTATCTAATTTCAAGGCCCTAATCCATTTACTAGTAAAACTATAAAAGAAAGACCAAGTTTTAGTAATAGAAAAAGCTAGACAGTTTCCTAATCTATTGTATAAAATGCTTGACAAAATATTGAGAACAAGGCTGTATAAGGCATTTGATTCACAGAAGATTCAAAAAGTCTTTCTTAAAAGAATGCAACATTAAGTATAGTAGGATATTAAGTCATAAAATGTGGTCTTCACACTGACTGGATTTTCTTAAAACCTTCAGATGGAGCATACAGAAACAGAAGTATTTATTCCAGCTCCAGAAATAGAGGTTAGGAAGTAGATTGAGGAGAAAAATATTCACATTTTAACAAGTCAAACAAAAATGAAAACCTAATTCTATGCTATTATAGGCTATAGATGCTTAAGGATGAGTGTCATAATTCTTTGATCCAATTAAGCACTTTGCGTATTGAGCATTCTTTTTCAATTTATTCCAACCTAAATGAACTCAAGTAATAGCTAATTAGCAGAATTACTCAGGAATACGTTCTGTTTCTTATTTGTTTTTAAATACCAAGGCTGGAACTAGCTTCTCTTTATATAATGGTTAAAATATTATTCAATATTAGTATATTTTGAAATCTATTATTACTACTGGGTTTCAAAATTCTTCATCTATAAATGGAGCTATGATTTGAGTAAAGAATTTTTAAAGAAATATTTGAAGTAATTTTTCTAAATAAGTAACATCCAAAAGAGAAAAATTTGGGATGTATATATTGGAAGAAAATAAACAATTGTAGAAAATGAGTGATCAAAATGCTAGCGTTTTATATTACTAGTTTTATGCTTTTTAAAATTTCATACCATGGGAAATTAATTTTGCCATTACAAAGTGAATGTATTTTATTCATTTTATGCATGTTGAACTTGATTTTGACTTGAAACTAAACAGATTTTTCTTACTACAGTCAAATGTTCATTTAAATTTAAAAGTGTAGAAGGAAAACTTTTTAAATGAGGTATGATTGTATTACTTTAAAAATTTAGAAGGAAATTTAATTTAAAATTACTTAAATATTTTCCAGTGTACATGTTCTTTCAGTTCCCACATAAATTAATATGCATACATTAGAAATACGTCTTTATCTGACACACACAATACCTTGACTTTGAATAACTATTAATCCACTGGCTACAGTGATTAAGATTTTGCAGATTCTGTTTTTGTACAGATGTTTTCTAACCACTCATGTTCTGTCGGTCGTTGCTTTGAATGTGTCTCCTCAAAGACATTTGCTGATAATTTAAAACTGAATGCAGTAACTTGTGGAGATGTAGTCTAATGAGAGGTGACCCAGGCCATGGGGGTTGGAGGTGGGGTTCAGGTGGCTCGATGAATGAGTTAATCCTATTACCATAGAAGGGTGTTCACTATAAAAGTGCAATTTGTTGCCCCTTTGTCTCTCCACCCTCTTTGGCCTTCCACTCTTGGGATGGAAAAATAAGAACACTTACTACACACCAGCCTGTGACTCTTGGACTTCTCGACCTCCACAATCATCTACCAAAAAACTTTTGTTCATCATAAATTATTCAGTCTTTAATGTGCTATTATTGACAAAAAAAACCCCACAGAACAAGAAAGTAAATGAACCTCTTCTCTAAAGTCACATCTGCCAAGTGGGAAGGAGAGGCACACAAGTGAAAATAGAGCAATAGAGCAATTTGAGCAAAATAGCACTATTCTCTCAGTGTCATTCTGACTCCATAAATACTTTTGAAGACTTCTTCACATTAAAAGTTAAATGCCTTCTACATCACTTTTTTTTTTTTTTTTTTTTTTTTT
>NW_022900924.1:24975957-24999588 GCF_012274545.1 Fukomys damarensis
TTTTTTTTTTTTTTTTTTTTTGTACCGGGGATTGAACTCGGGTCCTTGCACTTGCAACATCACTTTTCTGTTCATGAGCTCATAGGTTTTTTATCTCTGTGCCACCCTAGGAAACCTTTAACAAGCAGGAATACTGCTTAGATCTCAAGTGTCTTAGTTATTTTCCTACCACTGGAATACAGGTTTTACATTGACTCATAATATTCTACACTTGGACCCCGTCTAAATAAAATGTCTATCTCCTGTCCATCTTATGTAAAAGTTATTTAGTCCAAGTCTATTCCACTATTGCTGAAAAGTCCAATTCCAAAGTCTCTGAGTCTCAAGGCAAACTCTTAGCTACAAGCCCCTATAAAAATTAAAAAGAAAATTAAATACTCAACATTACAATAGCACAAGTTTATTTGAATTCCAAAACAGAAAAATATATGAATAAAAGGAATTAGATCAAAGCTCAGTGGGAAAAACGTTAATTCCCATAGTTCTACTCTGCAACCTGGGGCAAATTGTGGCAAGATGTGAACTCCAAAGTGGTTGTGTAGCCCTGCCCTACGGCAAGACAATTGCTCTCTTCATGGCTTCACTGTTAGGGTGACTCTTCCCACTGACAATGACTTTCCTTACCACATATTCCATGTTCAAGGCATGTCTACTTTCCTGGGGGTGCCCCTGAACTTCTGGCTTCACTCTCACAGATTCATGCACTGCCCCATCACAGCCACTCTGCCTGGCCTCCTGGGCCTTCATCAGAAATCTGAGTGGACATCCCACTGACCCTCCAACTCTTGTATTCTCCATGCCTGTAAAACCGTACCATATAAATGATGCCAAGGTCCACTGATAAGTTTGGGTCATGCCTGAAGGGAACTCGAAGTGAATGGGTGTTTGAGCCCGAGGAATGAATTGCCAGGAATCAGTTCCCTGGGTGTCTTCTCAAGAGGAAGGGAGAGAGCTTTCCTCTGAAATGAAAACTTTACCATTTTGTACCCTTGAGTGTAAGAAGAGTAGGGTCTTGTTGGTTTCTGAAATGCCTTCAAAACATCTCACTTATTATAATGATGCAAAATACTTGCTTTCTTTTTAATGCTAATATTTTCAACAACTAAGCTCTCCTGGACCCCATCTCTACAGGCTCTGCTTTGCTGGCTACAAACTTTTTCAAATTATTCACTTCTGTGTTTGGGTTTTCTTTTCACTGTTTGTCTGACTGCAAGCTGTCAGGAGTACCAATCCCACAGACTATATGTTTGGCTGCTTTGCACTTTCCTCCCTCAGATTCATTACTGCATCAGCCTTAATCATAGTCTCCCCCAAAGTCTCAGGATATAGTCAAAATGTACATATTTTCTGCCAGGGTGGAACACACAAGAACAATGCCTTAATGGAGTCCTTGTTCCCAAATGAAATGAGCTAGTCCCAAGACTAATCATTACTTTTTGCATTCATATCAGCATCCTGGTCTTCTAAATTCTGTTCAAAATCTCCCATTAAGCTTCTCTTGCCTCAGGATCAGTCTTCTCTAGCCAGTACAAAGAAATCCTTCCTGTAAACGCGTTCCAGAGGTTACTGTACCACATGGTCAGATATATCTACAGTAATGACCCCACTTTTCTGGCACCAATATTTGTCTTGGTGACTTTCCAGTGATTGGGACAAAATATCCAACACTTAAATTTAAAGGAAGAGGGATTTACCATTTTTTACTATTTCAGTTCAAGGTTATCTGGCTCCAAGACAGAAACTGGTTGAGAGGGGGCGCATGGTGGAGGGAAAATGCTAAATCCAGAGCATTCAGGGAGTAGAGAGAAAGAAGGGAGGAGCCAGGAACAAAAACTCACTGCTTGGGTCACATCCCCAGCATGAGTTCATTGATGAGTACAGTGACCCCATGACCACTTACTCCTCCCACACAATACACATATGAGAATTTATACTACTTTGGACATAAATCATAATATCATGTGACAATGGGAAAAAGAAAACCCAAGGAGCAGGTGGGACATGTATAGGCACCAAGTTTACCTAACTGCAGATTCAAATCTCTTACATTCTTCTCCATCTTGGGTCAAGTACAGATAATAAATGCAATCTCTCTACTCTCACTCTTGCAATACAATCAATGAATATTGGAATTTAAGGTTTTTCTCTAGCATCTTTTTGCCTTTTTTTTGCTAGAGTTAATAATTTTATTAAAAAATCTTTTGTCTAGTAGAAACTGTACATGTGAAATAAACTCTCAAAACCTAGGTTGCTTAAAATTTTCCTTAGTTGATTAAATTGACTGTGTATAAAATTCTATGCTCAGAGGGCTGGGGATTTAGCTCAGCGGTTTGCTGGCCTGCCTTGCAAGTGCAAGGACCCGAGTTCAATCCCCAGTAAAAAAAAAAAAAAAAAATCTATGAGCAGAAGTACTTTTCCTCTATCTTTCTATATTATCAGACAAACCGATTAATAGTCTCTTGAGATTACAGTGTTTTCTCTTTCATATCACTTATTCAAATCATGACTGTGTGCCTCTTTCTCTTAAATCTTTCATCCACTATGCTCGATTGGATATAATCTATATATCTCTATTTTGCTTTAAAGTTATTAAGAATATTAAATATTCTACCATCTTTTCTAAATAATGAATTTTTATTTGTTTAGTAATCATTTATTTTCATTCCATATCCTTGTGTATTTTTTTTTTTGCTTCAACTAGCTTGTGATTAATGTTTTCTTTGAATAACAAAACAGGTAGCTTTTCTGAGCATTTTCTGCTGTTATGTAGGTAGATCTGGTTCAAAATAGACTTTCCATCTCAACTTAAAGATGAACAAGATGATTTGCACTGTAGCTGAGAAGTGCACACTGGTTTTAACCGTCACTCCACATGCACACACACCCACACACACACTCTAAAAATCCTTCTTCCCTGCTTCACTTTTCCCACAGCACATATCTGTACAAATAATAATATATGCTATGTTTATTTATGCTTTGTGTCTTCCACTCTCCTTCTACTCCAGGATAAACGTTCATCATGCCAGGATGCTTTGCCTGCTTGATTCGCTTGACTCTTTCTATTTTCTAGGAGACTACATTCACAACTGATTCCAGAAGGAATGACTCGGGACTGGAAGCATAAAGTAAAACTGGGTATCAAAACCTGCAAGAAATCCCTGATTTTATTGGCATGTTTTGCATATATAAAAATCAAACAAATCAAAAGCTTTTTCCTGGAATTGAATTCCATGTATATGTGGACAGGGATATCAGGTGGCAAAGTTTACCTGTAGCCATTCCTCAGAGAAGAACTGGCTCAGGTTCCCTCCCACCTCTGGAATCTGCCCTTCATTCTCTGATTGCTAATGTGTAGTCAGTCTCTGCAGAAAGTTCATCTCCTGCTTCTGTTTCATGTCTCCTTGAGCCTGTATCTTCTACTTGTTGTTTTGATTACTGGAAATCTACCAATATCTCTACTGGATTAATCATCCTCCTTATACAATTTTTGGGGTAGTTATCCCTTTCCTTGGTCTCATGGTAAAAGAGGTAAAGTACACAAGACAGTATTCTCTGTCTGCAGTTAAATGAGGAAGCCACATCCAAGAAAAGCTATAGGTATGTAGGCCACCTAATCACTGAATATGTTAGCATATAGACCTGTCCTTAAATGTATTAGCCATTGGCAAACTCCATATTTAAACAGCCCTGCTGAACTCTCCTGCACCTGAAACCACTCTGTTTTTCCAGAAGAGAGCATTGTTAAATGCCACACTTCGCTTTGCTGTGACCTCTGTTGGTGTTATTTTAATTAAGTCATTTTAGGTGACACACTGTTATTGTGGATGCGCTTTAAAGTACTGAGTTGTCAGTTTTTGAAGAAATGAATTTTGAGGTGATATCGCAGAAAGGAATACATCTTAGGAAATGTTATGGTGAAGGCTATCATTGACCTGTGATTAGTAGGAGTTTTAAGTGTGTTATTAAAAATCTAATGGACACTTAAGGGAATTATTAAAGAGAAGTTTATGAGCTCACCAGATTTCAGTGCAGATTTTGGGTTTATTAAATGAAGTTAAAAGAAGCGCTTACAGATAAAGCTTCAGTGGAAGAGATTGCCACTGTTATTCCACATCTGGTTGTTGCTGTTTACATTCCTTTGTGGAGTCCACATCTTCATAAGCTTCTTAGCAGGTAAATGTGGAACACTTCTGCTTCATCATCAAGGCAGAACCAGAGACCTTCCATACAGGCAACTGACTTGTTTGTTTTCTTCTGTCTTTTTCCATATTCTTATCTACAGCCTTTTATATAGTTTACTTCAATCTAAATAAAATATAAAAAGAATTACTTTAAATTTTTTACCAGCTGCTCCTAAGACAAAGGACTTTTACCTAGAATATATAAAGAAGTCAAAACAATCAGCCCCCCAAATATAAAGACCCAGTTCAAAAATGGGCATCTGAAATGAACAGACATTTCTCAGACAAAGAAGTAAAAGCAGCAAGTAAATATAGGAAGAAATTTTCCACATCACTGGTCATTCAAGAGATGCAGATAAAAACAACACTGAGATGCCACCTCAGCCCACAAAGAATGGCTGCTCTCCAGAAATCAACCAATAGCAAATGTTGGCGGGGTTGTGGGGAGAGAGGAACCCTTTTCCACTGTTGGTGGGAGTGCAGACTGGTGCAACCACTCTGGAAATCAATATGGAGATAGCTCAAAGAACTGGGACCAGGGGTTCCATTTTACTCAGACATCCCTCTTCAGGGTATCTTTCCAAAAGAATTAAAAGAATCATACCAGAGTGATATATGTGCACCAATGTTAATAGTGGCACAGTTTGTAATACCTAAAACTTGGAAACAGCCCATTTGCCCATCAGTTGGAAACTGGATAAAGAATATGTAGTTTTTCTATAAAATGGAATACTACCCAGCCCTAAATAGTGAGAAATTAGACTCATTCATAGGAAAATGGATACATATTGAGGATATACTCTTAAGTGAAATAAATAAGTCACACATGTGTAAATACCGAATAGTTTCTCTGGTGTGAAAAACTATAATAGTAAAAACTCCTAGTGGATCTTGAGGCCTCAAGGATGGTTCTGAAGTACAGATATCTCTGTGTTGTGCCCTGATGTAAAAAAAAAAAAAAAATTGAAGACTGCATATTTCAAATGCAGCCTTTTACTTGATGAATAAGTGGCATTAGTAATATTGTTAATCAGTCAAAAATATTTTTATTTTTAAATAGTCTTTGTAATACATTTATGCTTGAACCCCAAATTTAACTTCCTAGAAAATTTGTACTAATTATAAAGTCATGTATTTTACTTTAAATTAAAAGAACATATTGTCTATGAAGTTGCCTTCTCTCAATGCTGTAGTAGTGAGATTTGATTACACCTTTCTTCCATCTCTTCCTTTGTGAATCTTTAACTGGTTGATTTTATTTTTTCTTTTTAGTTCATTGGTACTTTATCAGTATGAAGTACAGTTACATTCATCATTGGCATCTTGTACCTTTGTATGACAGGTCTTGGTTCTCATTTTTTTCCCCTCGTTCCTGCTCTCCCTTCACCCACTCCTACCCTCCCCATTTACAAACACTTTATTTCCATTTTTTTCTCATTTTCTCATATTTTTTTCTTTCCCATATTACCTTTCCCCTACCCTTCCCACTTTCCCTACACCTTTGGCCCCTTTCTTCCTATTTCACATTGTCAGTTATACCATTAAGATATTATATACAATTATAGTTTTTCACACCAGAGAAACTATTCAGTATTTACACATGTGTGACTTATTTATTTCACTTGAATATATCTTCAGTATGCATCCATCCTGTGAATGACTCTGATTTCTCATTCTTTATGGCTGAGTAGTATTCCATTTTATAGAAAATAAAAAACATACCTTCTTTATTCAGTTTCCAGCTATAGGGAAAATGGGCTGTTTCCAAGTTTTAGCTATTAAAAAATGTGCCACTATAAACATGGGTGTGCATATATCACTGTGATATGATTCTTTTAATTCTTTTGGATACCCAGCAGAGGGATGGCTGGGTCAAGTGGAACCTCTAGTCCCAGCTCTGTGAGGTATCTCCATATTGATTTTGATAGTGGTTGCACCAGTCTGCACTCCCACCAACAATGGAGAAGGGTTCCTTTCTCCCCACAACCCCACCAACATTTGTTATTGTGTGATTTCTTGAGAGCAGCCATTCTCTGTGGCGTGAGGTGGAATCTCAGTGTTGTTTTCATCTGCATCTCTGGAATGATCAGTGATGTGTGACATTTTTTTTCATATATTTACTTGATACTTTTACTTCTTTGTCTGAGTGGTTGATTTTCTTAATGTTAAAGTGTAAGTTCTGGCTCTTTCTCCAAACAGTGCATTGCAGTAGGAAATGATTCAGCTACATATTATTGGGATATGTATAATAGTAATTTTAAAATATCCATGTTATAAGTTTAACTAAAATGAAAAAAAATATGTTTGACATAGCCATAGGAAGCATTAAATAAATGATAATTCTTTGCTGTCTCATTTTAGTGGTTCAAGAAACTAAAATATTTGGAGTGTGACATTCTGAATAAGGAATCAGTGTTCATTAAAAAGCCTTGGGTCCTTATTTCTGAGAAAGGCACATTCTACAACTCTTGAGCTAGGGAAGCCCAGTTGCATTCAGTGTATACATACACAGGACAGAGTGCTGAAGGGGTCCCTGGGTTTTGGCTGTACATTGGAGTGTTATTTCTCACTGGACTCATGCAAGTGGTAGTCTGATATCCTGCCCAATTTTAGAGTAGGATCCTGCCAAACTAGACCATTGCCAGTGATAGGTTTGCACCAAGTGCCCTTCCAGCTGGTATATTTTTTGCCTGTGACACAACAAGCAGCTTCACTAATTATTTGCTACATGAGGCATGTTCTACAAACATCATGCTTCTTAACTGCAGTGAAAATCACTGTTTGTGCAGTATTTTTCTATGCCCATTGGTTTCTTTGCTGTGGGACTTGGGAGCAAAGGGAACTGGTATGTATAGTAATGGTAAAGCATAGTATCTTTCCTAGAGATATGTTACTGCTCTCTCCTGAGATTTTATCAAAAGCTTAATCTTTCATAACTGGAGTATCACATAATGATATATTTTTCACTGTGGAATTTCATCTTCTACTCCTCTTTGTATAAGACACCTGGGATCGGTTCACACCTGTGCTCTGTTAGCAGCTGCTGAATCCAGAAACTGTGCATTGTCTAGTGCTGTTCCTCCCTCAGCAAAGACAACACTCACTAGAGAATGTACAGAACACTATTAGAATTAATAAATGAATTTGTGAAGGTCATAGGTTACAAGGTTCAAATGCAGAGAACAACAAACAAGCAAACCTTTTTTGCAATGGGTCAAATAAATGTTTTAGGTCTGTAGGCCATGTGTTTATCACAGTCAAGACTGCAATTGTTGTATGATAAGTGGCCATAGACAACTTGTAAGTGCATGAGGGGATTGCATTTGACCAAATTTATTTTCAAGCCATCCTTTGTTTTACATACCCACAATCCTAGCACCGTGGAAGGCGAAAGTAGAAGGATCATGAGTGTGAGTCCAGGCTGGGCAATGGAGTGACTCACTTAGTCCATCTGAAGATAAAACCAAAGACAGAGCTGGGGAATATAGCTCTGTTTTCTTTTTCTCTCTCACTGAGTTTAGTGGTACATTTTAGGTATACAGTACCTCTGTTTTCAATCCTTTGTACTGGAAGAAAAAGAAAAAGAAAATTATTTGCTAAGACTGTGGGACAGATTTAGCTTGTGAACTGAAATTTGTCAATCCATTTTATGTAGTACGGATATGGTTTAAAAAACTTGGGATTGTATCCAGTCCTTTAATTTTTCCATATTTTAAATTTATTTTGTCCATGTTCTGTAGTTTTCATTGTAGAGATCTTGTAATGTTTTTGTTATATTTATTCCTAAAAATTTGACGATGTCTGATATAATAATGAGTAGATATACTTATCTAAATTAACTTTGCAATATTTTTGTCACTACCTTATAGAAATATGATGAATTTCTGTACACTTACCTTGTGTACAGAATTGTGTACAAATTTTAAAATTTGCATAGCTACCTTAATTAGTTCAATTATATTGTCAAAATTCTTAAAGGTTTTCAATGTAAATGAATACATAACCTACAAAAAATAGTTTCATATTTAAAATATCTGAACACATGTGCCTTTCCTCCTTAACATTATTGCAAAATTTAGAGTCTAATAGAATGTTAACTGACACATGCAGAGTGCCTATTGTTAATGTCTCTTATGGACTGACTTATTTATTTTTGAGATAGGGTCTTGCTATGCATCCAGGCAACCCTTGAACTTGCGGTGTTTCCCAGGCCAGCTTCAAACTCACAGTGGTGCTCTTTCTTCAGCCTGGGATTACAGGCATGCTCCTCTACACCAGGCATATTTGGGTTTTAATATAAAGTGAAATAAATCAATACTTGACCAGTGAGTATGTTAGTAGTTTAATGTTAGTTAGAACCTCCTTTTCAGATAGCAGTTCTGTGTTTCTAAACTGTTGAAAATATTCACATAAATATTCTAATTTTTGTCGAATGAACATTTGTTGATCACTTCTGTTGAATGCTTTTTCTTTATATGTAAAAATTAGATTTTATCTTTTATTTTATTAATATGATGAAATGCACACGCTGGCTTTTAAATGTTGAAATAATGTTACATTCTAATATAGCAAATTATTTTTTCATCAATTAATGGATTCATAATTGTGCTTTTTGATGATATTTTGTTTGTGTTTGTGAGAAGTATTGGTATGTGAATTTTTTAAGTATTAAGGTAATTTTATATCCTTGAATTGAAATTGCTTCTACCACTTCTACTTCCTTAAGGCGGTCTTACAGAGTTAGTAGTAGTTTTTATGTGTTTGATAACATACATTATTTAAATCATTCAGGACAAAAATATTTTGTCTTTGTTTTCTTTTTAGTAAAAGATGCTTAAAAATTCAATTTCTATAACAAATACATCATTATTCATATTGCCTGTTTATTTTTGAGTAAACATTGGTAGTTTGGGTTTTTTAGCAGCATTTTCCTATACGTTCACCCCTTTTTCTGTTTTTTCCTTTCCTCATTTTCAATTGCATGATATGTCTGTGACCCTTCTCTTATTATCTTTGTCCAGAAAGATCGATTGTTCCTAGCAGTTTTTAAGCTGCATGCGCAACCACTTCTGTGATGATAAAAATAGTCTTGTCTCAGCCAGGCTTGGTGGCGCAGGCCTGTAAACCCAGCACTTGGGAGGCTGAGGCAAGAGGATCTCTGTGAGTTTGAGACCAGCCTGAGCTAAATAGTGAGTTCCAGGTCAGTCTGAATTACAGTGAGACCCTGTCTCAAAAAACCAAAAAGAAAAAAAAAATCTTGTTTCAAATTTTATTTCCAATACCAAATTTGCCTATATTTGTTTTAATATGGATAATTCAGGTAGTATTTATATTAGTAACTTATTTCTGAGAGCATTAGAGCATTAGAAACCCACTGTTTTTCATCAAAAGCAAACATTCATAGATGCTTAGTAGCATAAGAATTTAGATCTTTCACTCTAAGTGAGAAAGCCCTGCCATCCATTTTGCATAACTACACTGAAGATGTGCCTAAGTAACATTTTTGAACAGTGAAATTAGAACTGTATTATGTACGTGCTAACAAATTTGCCCAAGAAAATTATGTACCAGAATAGTAAAATCTGCAGAAATTTCTATAATTTGTGTCACGGTATAATAATGAGAGAGATTCAACACACAACTGGTGTCAACTGTGGACTCTTATCTCAACAGTATTTATCTTTGAGAAGTCATTAGAGAGAGAATCATATTCTTTTTTCTCTCTCTTAGGTTTTACAGTTTTAATGTGAAATTATGATATGATATAGTTTATTGGCAGTTTTTAATTAGTAATTATTAACTACTTTAAGAAATTTTAAAAATTCATAGAAATTATCTTTTGCTAATTTAGATTTTTTACAAATACACAGTGTGCATACACTTACACATATATGCATACATATAATTTTAAAGATGTACATTGAATCACCCTTCCTGTTCCAATTTTACTATCTGCAATATTTGTCGTTTTACACTGGATGTATGATTGAGTCCTAAAATGCTTTCTTCAGCAGTGGTTACCTATAAGAAACCAGTGTGCCCTGGAATCATTTCCGTTAACTGGGTCTCCAAATGAAGTGCCGTATATATATCAAAGCCTTCAGGCTTGAGACACACTGCGGGGTTCTTTCTCTTGGTAAATGAAGCATGTTTTTTGGAGCACTGTGCACATTCGTGAATAGGAGTCTAGGGGAAAATAAAAGTGTTGATGGTTTTGATACCTAGTCTAGAAAGAATAAGTGAACCAGGATGTAAGCTTTGGTAAACAGAAATATAATCAAGATATTTAAAAAGTGAGTGGGAAAGATTTTATGAGTTGGAATGTCAAACAATATAATTAACTAAGATAGGGTCAGATGATCTCATTTCACTGAATAGCTTGTTGGCCCAAGGCTATTTACTTTTTTTACAAAACAAATAGTTCTCTTGGTGCAATTAACACCTGCTTTTTGAAACCACTGGAGAGATAACTGAAGAAGATGTCAATTAAATATTAGAGTACATTTTTTTTATGCTCTTTAAAAACCTTTCTGGTATTCACATATGCTTATGTATTTAAAGGTTTCATTTTGTCTCTAGAATGTGGACTAGAAAAGTAAACAACACTTCTTACTTAAAACACTTCAGTGCTTCTGTGCTGAGTGTTTCTAATAGCTTTGTTGTTCCAATATAATTCTCTAGGTGCTCCTCTTTTGCTTTGTAGTCTGCCTTTCATTAATTGAAGCAGATAGTCTTATGATTTGAATTCAGAGGTATATGAGGTGTGAAAATACATTCATATGTATCTGCTAATGAGATTGATTTTGTAGCAAACACACCAGGCCTTATGCTTGTCTGTGTGTTTATATTTCAGAAGAATCATGTAG
Organism: Fukomys damarensis; assembly: GCF_012274545.1. Taxonomy (NCBI): domain Eukaryota; kingdom Metazoa; phylum Chordata; class Mammalia; order Rodentia; family Bathyergidae; genus Fukomys; species Fukomys damarensis. Next base: position 24,987,008 of record NW_022900924.1, read on the forward strand.
GTAAACTGCACAACTTTCACCCACTCTATTTTGTGTTTGAATTATTATTTGAAATTTTCCTTTAGAATTGCTTTTTCAAATATGTTCACGTGGTATATTTTCAACAAGTAGTCAGAGTGCTTTGAACGTAGAAATGAATGTGTACAGTAAATTAGGAGGGGTGAATGTAACATATTTCTATTCTCCATGCACTGGCCACTAAATGTTCTTTACCAGCACAAAGGTGAGGAGAAGGGACAAATAATAGGACAGCTCGCCACACTCAAGTGACCTAGGTGTCCTACCGTGAAGCTGCCAGTTCCTGAGGCTTTGCTGCTCTCTTCTTTTACTCCTTATAGTGATACTACTGGGTAGAAACCGATCCTTTTCACCGTGACAGCAAGAGAAGCACAGTGCTTGCATCATTCTTTGGCTGTGCCTTCTGTACACTACTACAGTATTTCATTTTGTATTGTCCCCTTCTCCTGTTTTGAGGATATAGAACTAAAGTGTCTCCTTGTTAGTGTCTGAATTTCGACTCTCTTTTTGCTATCTGTATGGTGTTCAATTAATGCCACTAGTGTTACATTCTTTTTACAAAGAATTTTTCTACCTTATATGATCATACAATTCAAAAATTCTTTTTACAATGTGCTTAAATATGTATTATTTAATTGAATAATCAGACTATTTAAAATACATTCTCGGGCCGGGGATTTAGATCAGCGGTTCGATGGCCCGACTTGAAAGCGCAAGGACCCGAGTTCAATCCCGGTGCCCCCCCCCCAAAAAAAGCATTCTCTTCTAATAACAATGCAATGCAGTTGATTATTATGCAGGCTATAAAATTAATTTTAATAAGGTAGTAGAAATTGATTATCATAGATGTATAGTGCCTAATATCCCTCAGGAATAAAGCACATTGTACTATGTAGTTGTAGGCATACGATTTGCTAATTAAAAATTGTTCCTTGTTAGCAAAGCTTACGTATAAAAGGCCATCCATTCAAATTATTTTCAATTATTATTTTCATCTAGCTTAACTGAGGGTTGCCCTCATGCTTCTGCAAGCAAGGTCCTTCAACATCATTTCACAACACATACAGGTTCAGACTTGAACTCTGGTCAAGAAAGCGCTGTGAAATCTAACCAAGTCTCTGTCTTTGCCCTCTCAGTGCCATTATCCATACTACAATAATGCAAGTGCAAGGTTCAAGTGTCTTGGCAACTTCTGTTTCAAACTTATTTGAAAATACCTTTAAAAATCAATGTCAACATTTCATTTTTTGTTGTTTATACTTTCATAAGGAATGGAATGGATCTATACATTTGAAGGGGAGTGCCATTTTTCTGTAGTATGCAATCACAATCAGCAGGATCAAAGGTATTTTCTTTTACTTTTATCTTGGCAAAACACCATGAATATACATCCAAGATCATTGATTTATTTTTGGAGAGTCATGTACTATGGTTTGGTAAAAATGACAGGTCTTCATTCCTGTCACAAATTCACATTTTCCTTTCACTATAGTCTCAATGCATACAGAGAACAGGGTTAATAACTCATAAATGTTATTCCAAGTACATAAGTGAGAATATGAGAGACATTCGTTCAGATCCTACTTATCAGAGATGATTAGCTTAATGGTGTAAATTAGGAGTAAACAAACTTCTCCCTTAAAGGACTGGATAGTTATATGTTTTAGTTAGTGGTCAATATGGTCTTTGTTATAACTACTTAATTCTACTTTGTAACACAAAAGCACCCTTAGACTATGTGCTCATGAATAAACATACCTGTGCTTTAATAAATACTTATGTATAAAAATAATGGATCATTGACCATAGTATACTCACATTTGGTTTAATTAAAGTCAACTACAAGTGTTTCCTATATTTTAAATTAATAACCACATCTCATAAATTTTAGGGGTTCATCGGTCCATTCTTCACTTTTCTCTGGTCCACATAAAATACTTTTTTTTTCCTCATTGAGTTTATTGGTGCACATGGGTCATTCTCCAAGATAGACCACATACTAGCTCACAGAACAGGTTTGAATAAATGTAAAAGAATCAAAGTTATTCCCTGTATATTATCAGATCATAGTGCAATCAAGCTGGATATCAATAGCATAAGAAACCGTAGGAACGTCGCAAACACATGGAAATTGAACAACACTCTCCTGAGCAATCAATGGATCACACACAAAACACTTTTTACAAGATTATAGGACTCTTGTACTGCACAATAAGAACAAATCAATTTGAATAAGTTCTGCCCCAGAAATTTTTTACTGTTATTTACTGCAAATTATAACCCCTTTTTTTTTTTTTTTCTTTTGGTACCGGGGATTGAACCCGGGTCTTTGTGCTTACAAGGCAGGCCACTAAACTGCTGAGCTAAATCCCCAGCTCTATAACACCCTATTTTTAAAACATGGCATAGATGAAGGATATGCATTATACAAATAGAAATTATCATTTAATGTTCAAAAATTTTCTTCTGAATTTCCATTGCAATATTGTTGTTGCTTAACGCTTTACAACTTTTCATTGCTATCATGTGTAAAAGTCCCCGTTCATACATCAAAATTTCTATAAATGAACAAAAGTGAATGGGTATTTCTTACATAATTTTTACTACAACAAAATTACCATGGTTTACTAATTTAGCACTTTTGGTTTAAAACAACAATAAAAAGCAAATAAGTGAGATAAAATGTTTAGTATTTAGAATTTTCAAACATTATATGTATATGTGTGTATATATATATATATTTTTTTTGTCATCTACAGATATGTGGAGACTTATAAATCACATTTATTTTAGTCCATTTTGTGTCCCTAAAACAAAATATCGGTGGCTAAGAAACTTATGAAGAAATTTATTTGGCTCGCAATTCTGGTGGCAGAAGAGGCCAAGCAGCATGGTACTGTTGTTCTGGTAAAACTCTCCTGAATGCATCATAGCACAGCAGGAGAATAAAAAGTGAACAAGCTTTATTCAGTCAGAGCCATTGCATAAGCATGGGAGAGAGAGAGGGCCAAGCTTATTCTTTTTACCATAACATTATCTCACAGGAAATACAATAATCCCTTCAGAAAGCAACACCTTCCCACCCACCAATGAGCTAATGACCTCTTACAAAAATCATAAAATACAACATTCAGGTACTCTCAGTGCAGGTGCAGTGTAGCCCAAGCTCCCAAAACATGAACATTTGGAGCAAAAAACTGTATGTACAATTCAGCATGATTTTATTCTTGAATGTTTTTGAGTTAAGAATGTGAGGTAATGAAGAACTGAGAAGGTTCTTGCCTCAATTATAATTCATTTGCATCTACTACCTTTCAAGACTTTCTCAAGTCTATTAAAAAATCTGTTTCATTTTTTCCAGGCAAAATAATAAATGGAAATGACTGGATCTGGTGACGCGCAGTCTGGGAGGTCACGCACCCACCAGAGTGCAGACTGGTGCAACCACTATGGAAATCAATATGGAGGTACCTCAAAGAACTAGTATTAGAGGTTCCATTTGACCCAGCCATCCCTCTGCTGGGTATCTTTCCAAAAGAACTAAAAGAATCATATCACAGAGAAGTATGCGCACCCATGTTTATAGCAGCACAGTTTGTAATAGCTAAAACTTGGAAATAGCCTATTTGCCCATCTGTTAGAAACTGGATAAAGATGTGTTTTTTCTATAAAATTGGATATTACTCAGCCATAAAGAATGAGAAAATAGACTCATTCATAGGAAATTAGATACATAGTGAAGATATACTCCTAAGTGAAATAAATAAGTCACACATGTGTAAATACCAATTAGTTTCTCTGGTGTGAATAATCTACAATAACACAGAAGATCCTAATAAGATTACTGACATTGAGAAATGGGAAGAAAGGAGCTAATGGTGTAGGGAAGGTGGGACGGGTAGGGGAAGTGTAAAAAGGGAAAAGAAAAAAATGTGAGATAATGAAAAGAAGGAAATAAAGTGGTTGTAGATGGGGAGGGGAGGAGGGGGTGAAGGGAGGGCAGGGACAAGGGGAAAAAATGAGAACCAAGATCTGTCATGTAAAGCTACAAGATCCCAACAATGAATGTAACTGTACTGTCTCCCTAAAATGTATCAATAAACTCAATTAAAGCTGAAAAAAATGGAAATGACCACAAAACATTTTGAAATGTACAGGATTCCTTTTCTAAGTGCTTATAGAGAATGTAAAATATCTAAATATGTGTATGTAGATGTTTGTGTTTTAACACTAAACATAGTTTATTATTTTAAAAAGTAGAATTTAAATTTCTAAGCATTTTAAGTGTTGCAGAATGGGATACTTTGTAGCAATAATCATAAGACAGTGTTACATTCCTGCAAAATGTTGAAGATACGCACCAAAAGTACAGAGTTCATGTTCAGGAGAAAGCCTTGGCTTGTATTACATTTTATAGCAAGTGATTTTGAAGAAATGTTCTTCCTGTAATGGATTATGTTTTAGACACCATTTTAAAAATAGTTTATGTTATGGCTTGTGTTTAGATGTTCCCCCAAAGCCTCGTGGGGTCTTAGGTGGGGTTTTTTCAGAGGTGCCTGAATCTAGAATGTGAGATTGATTGGTTTGGTACAAAATTCCTCCAAGTAGTCTAGATAGAATACAAAAAGGGCCAGATAGAAGCTGCTAACTTACTGCTTTTGGGAACTTCTGCCCACCATGAACTGTTACCCCCGTGCCATGTGTCACTCTGTCTTGGAGCCAGCCAAGTATGGACTGAAATCTCTACAAACTGCGAGCTAAATAAGCTTTTCCTCCATTTAATTTGGGTGTTAGGCAATTTATTTCAGCAATGAAAGAAAAGTAACTAAGATAGTTTCTCTACTCCTGGTATAGAAACATATTATATAAAATATATAGGAATATATCTTGACATTAATGAATAATCAACCAATAAACATTTGAGAAGTAATGCTCATTTTCTGAATAACTAAAAGCATAAGATACAATCAATGACCTTAGAACAAATAAATTTGGGAAATACCTGTTCATAATTCACTGGAGTAGAAAGTTACATTTCCTTATAAATCCTGGATGCTGTTCATATCATCCTGATTTCTTCCTTCCTTTTATCCTTCTCCTTTTTATCTCCTCCTTTCCTTCTGATTTCATCAGCCTTTCTTCTCCTCACTGATAACAGAAAAATAACAGCCGGTTTCTATTCCCTTACTTCCTTTCCCTTCCCGTTTTCACCTCCCCTTTAGCCATTTTCTTTTTCACACTATCAATTATACCATTAGAGTCTTATTTACACTTTTAGTTTTTCACACCAGCAAAACTATTCAGTATAGAGTTAGGGGAATTGGAAAACACAAGACACCTTGCCCTGAAGAGATGAGCTCATCAGCAGTTTATGAATCACATCTATTCACAGTCTAGACTCGGGGGGGCAATGTACCATTCAGGCACAGAGGAGCTGTGATCTGGAATAAAGTTAAAAAGCAGATATTTGGGGACAAGAGTTTTATAATATCAAGTAGGTGAGCTGCCCAAGCTCCGCAGAGAAGATATGACTGGCTTATGTGAGTAATACCATGGGCCAGCAGGGAACTGAAACTCACTGTTTCATGAATAAGAAGGAATTGTTCTTTTTATTAAGAATGATTTTTGTTTTTTAGTAAGGGACGGTATTGGTCACTTGCTCAGCCATGGGACAAAATACATGACAGGTACAGTTTGAAGGAGGAGAACTTTATTTTAGCTCATGTTTTAGAGGATTCAGTTTGTATTGTGGGAGCTCCAATGTACAACTGAAATGGCAGAAGATCCTTATGGAGGAAAGCTGCTCAACTCAGGGGATTTGGGAAGCAGAGAGATAAGGAAGGATCCTGGGACAAGACTCCACCCTTCTAAGTCATTCCTCCAGTGACCTACTTTTTCCAACCTCCTAATAGCACCGTCAACTATGAATTTATCAATGAATTAACCCACTGATGAGTATAATACCCTCGTGGTCCAGTCACCCTTAAAAAGCCCCATATCTGAGCATATGAATCTTTTATTTTTATTGTTTTTGGCTAGTAGGACAGTCTAGATCTTAACCATAACATTTCATGCCCAACTACCAACAGTCTGATATCAATCTCAAAGTGAGAAATGTATTTCTTCCATCTCTAAGAGTCACCAAATTCTTAGAAGTTTCAAGAGTACTGAAAAGTCCATGTCTAAATTCTCTCAATTCACACTTAATGCAAACTCTTATCTTTGAACCCCTGTAATAATTTAATACTATTTATAATAGAAGAAAATAAATGTTTCCCAGTTTAAAATGTAAGCATAAAAGCATAGAACAAAATTGGACCCAAGCAAATAAAAACCCCATCAGATCAAACATTAAATCTTGTAGATTCAGTTATCTTTTTTTTTGCATGGAGAGAAAAGGAGCCACTCTCCCAAGAATTGTGAAAGGAATTCAGTTTGTGTACCAAGGTACCACTGTATTTTAAAGACTGAAACTTTAGAGAGTCAGAGAAATGTCTTCACAGAAAACAAAGTTAGCACTAGAACAGAATAAAAGGCCACATGGTAAGGCTGTACTCAAAATAAATTTTAAAGATAATTTATTGCCAAAAATAGTCATTTGAGAGATTTGTATGACATTGGTATAAGCAATAAATGTACAAGTGGGGCATGAAAAATATGAATTTAGATTTTGTACCTGTGGCAATGTTGGTACACACAGTGGTAACTTGTGACACAACAGGAGTTATGTGAGGAGAACACTTTGTATCTCAACTATGCCAGCTTCCTAGAACTATAGGGGTAGTGGAAATTATACTGAGTGTGGAACTTAATTTCTCAGAACTCTAAATCTGAGGAGTAAAATGAGTGCTTTGGTCACTATCATCAGTTATGAAGAGCTCCAAAAAGAGGGAATGTCCTTTTGAGACATTTTATTGTGTCTTCAGTGTATGTAACTCCATTTCCGTTCTCTCGGAGAAAATGGACATAGTCAAAATCTTCACGGAAACAATCATGTAGCAAGAGCAGTTGTTCATACATGGGTAGGTTCCCCGCCCATCGCTTGTGCTGTTCTTTTCTGTCCTGCTGTCTGGCATGTTTCTTTATCTCCAGAATGAAGGACACATCTATAGTGGCCTAAGGTTGTACAGGTGCCCCAAAGGTCAAAGTGTAGTCAGACCCTTCAGATGATAAATAATTTAAAAGAACAGATTAACCAAATTAACTACATCTGTAGCAAAATATTACTCCCTAGGATAGAGTCAATAATCTGAGAAAGATTGGGTACTAGTTATGGATTTTTATTAAGTAGAATCACACATTCAACTTATAACAATCTATTACGAAACATGAGAAATTGTTCCAGTTCCAATTAGACTATCAAATGAAGAAGCAGTGTAGAAAAATAATGTTTTTAATTAATAGGTCCTACAAATTTCTTTTATTTTTTTCTTTTTATTGACTTTATTGGTACATTCTAGGTGTACAGTACAGTTACATTCAGTACTGGGATCTTGTACCTTTACATGACAGGTCTTGGTTCTCATTTTTTTCCCTTGTCCCCGCCCTCCCTTTTAAAATAATATTAATTTTATTAGTACATTTTAGGGATGCAATATAATGACATTCATCATTGGGAATCTTCACCCTCACATATTCTGTCTTGGTTTTTATTTTTTCTCCATTCCCCTGCCCTTCCTTTAACCTGCCCATCCCTCCCTATTTGCAAAGACTTTGTTTCCATTTTTTTCATTTTCTCGTATTAAATCCATTCCCTTCTTCACTTTCCCCATACTCCTCCCACCCTACCTTCCCTTTTGCACTTTTTCACATTATCTTTTGTACCTTTTAATACAATTTACACTTCCAGTTTCTCACATCAGAAAAACTACTCAGTATTTACACATGTGTGTCCTATTTATTTCACTTAAGAGTATGGCCTCAAAGTGCATCCCTTTAGCTATAAATGTCTCTAATTTCTCATTCTTTTTGGCTGAGTTAATTAAAAAAAAAACACATTTTCTTTATCCAGTTTCCAATTGATGAGCAATTGGGCTGTTTCCATGTTTTAGCTATTACAAACTGTGCTGCTATGAACATGGGTGCACAGATGTTTCTGTGGTATGATTTTTTTTTCAGCTTTAATTGAGTTTATTGGTATATTTTAGGGACACAGTACAGTTACATTCATCATTGGGATCTTGTACCTCTACATGCCAAGTCTTGGTTCATATTTTTTCCCTTGTCCCTGCCCTCCCTTTTTACCCCCTCCTCCCCTCCCCATGTTTTAATTCTTTTGGAAAGATACCCAGCAGGAGAATAGCTGGGTCAAATGAGACTTCCAATTCCAGTTCTTTGAGGAATCTCCATGCTGATTTCCACAGTGGTTGCACCAGTCCACACTCCCAAGAGCAGTAAACCAGGCTTCCTCTTTCCCCGTGGCCCCACCAGCATTTGTTATTGATTGATTTCATGATAGCAGCCATTCTTTATGGGTTGAGGTGGAATCTGAGCATTATTTTTATTTGCATCTCTTGAATGACTAGTGATGTTGAATATTTTTGTATGTTTATTTGCCTTTTCTACTTCTTTACCTGAGAAAAGTATCTATTTTAGATGCCCATTTTTATTGGATCTTTAAATTTGAGAGGTCTGATTTTTTAAAGTTATACATTCGAGATAGTAGATCTTTGTCTGAGGAAAAGCTGGTGAAAATTTTTTTCCCACACTGTGGGTTGTCTCTTCACTCTGTTGGTGGGTTCTTTCGCTGTGCAGAAGCTTTTTAATAAGAATAGATCACACTTGTTGATTGTGCTAGTTCATGTAAAACTGAAGTTTTGTTCATAAAATTTTTTCCTACACCAGTGTCTTCAAGATTTATACCTAACATCTCTTCTTCCAGCCAGTTTAGTGTTTCTGTTTTAATATTTAGAGCTTTAATCTATTTCTATTTTATTTTAGTACATGGTGAGAGATATAGGTCTACTTTTAATATTTGGCAAGTTGAAACCCAATTTTTCCAGCAGCAATTATTGAAAAGATTATCTTTCCCCCAGTGAGGGTATTTGACTCCTTTGTCAAAGATGAGGTGGCTGAGTGTGTCTGAAGTATTTTCAGCATCTTCTAATCTTTTCTACTCCAGTCTGTTTTTTTGCCAGTACCATGCTGTTTTTATCACAGTGCCTTTGTAGTATAGTTTCAAGTTGGGGATTGTGATACCCCTGTCCTTGTCTTTATTGCCTAAAATTGCTTTTGCTCTTCGAGGACTCTTATGGTTCCAAATGAATGTTTGGATTGTTTTCTCAAGGTCTGGGAAGGATGCTTCTGGGATTTCAACTGGGATTGCATTGAATCTTATAGCAGTTTTGCAAACATGGCCATGTTCACTATGTTGGTCCTTTCTACAGAGGAGCAAGGGATGTTTTTCCATCTTCTGATATCATCTTTGAACTCTTTTTTCAGAGTGCTATAATTTTCAGAGTAAAGGTCTTTGGTTTTTTTTTTGTTATTGTTGTTAGGTTGATTCCTAGGTATTTCAATGTTTTTGGATGACATTGTGAAATGAATTGTTTGTCCTATTTCTTTTTCAGTGAGTCTATTGTTTTGTGTACAGGAAAGCTATTGATTTTGTGTGTTGACCTTGAATCCAGCTACTTTACTGAATTCTGTTATTAAGAGTAGAAGACTTCTGTTGGAGTTCTTGAGTTCTTCTATTTACAATATAAAGTCATCTTCAAATAATGACAGTTTAACTTCTTCATTTCCTATCTTTATTCCTTGTAATTCTTTCTCTTGTCTAATTGTTGTGGCTAATGTTTCCAAAACTATATTGAAGAGGAGTGGTGATAGTGTGGTGATAGTGGACATCCTTATCTTATTTCTAATTTTAGTGTGAATGATTTCAGTTTTTGACAATTTAGTATGGTATTGGCTGTTGGTTTTTCATAGATGGCTTTTCTCAAATTCAGGTAGAGACCATCTATTCAAAATTTTTAGGGTTTTTATCATGAATGGGTGTTTTATTTTGTCAAATGTTTTTGTGCATATTTTGAGATGATAATATAGTTTTTGTCATTGGCTCTATTAATATAGTGTATTACATTTATTGATTTGCATATGTTTATTTAGTGTATTACATTTATTGATATGCATATCCCTGCATCCCTGGGATGTATTCCACTTGTTCAGGTGTATAATCTTGATGATCTTCTGCATTCTATTTACCAGTATCTTATTAAGTATTTTTGCATCTATGTTCATTAGTGAGATTGGCCTACAATTTTTTTATTCAGTTCCACTTTTCTGTGCTTTTGGGATCAAGGTGATGCTTGCATCCCAGAATAAATTTGGGATTATTGCCTCTTAATTTTATTGATGAGTTTAAAAAGTAGCAGCCATAGTTCCTATCTAAATGTCTTGTAGAATTCAGCAGTGAAGCCAGTAGGGCCCAGGGTTTTCTTAGTTTAACTTTTTAATTACATTTTCAATTTCATTGATTGATGTTGGGTTGTTTAGAATATTTAGGTATTCTTTATTCAACTTTGGTATTTCATACATATCCAAGAATCTGTTTATTTCTTCTTCACTTTTCATCTTATTGGCATATTACTGGAAGTAGATATTGATCTCCTGAATTAATGCTGGGTTTGTTGTAATTTTACCCTTTTCATTTCTAATTGAATGGATTTGGGCCTTTTCTTTCCTTTTTTGACAAGGTTGGCTAAGGGTTTGCCAGTTTTTTTTTGTTGTTGTTGTTGTTTTTATTCTTTCAAAGAACCAACTCTTGGCTTCATTGATTTTTTTTTTTGTATAATTCTGTTAGTCTCCATTGCATTGATTTCTGCTCTAACTGGTATAATTTCCTCCCTTGTATGAGCTTTGGGTTTGTCCTGCTCTTCTTTTTCTAGAACCCAAGGCTCAGGATCAGATTGTTTAATTGAGTTTTCTCTGTTTTCTCATTATAAACACTCAATGCGATAATTTCTCCCATAAGACTGATTTCATTGGGTTCCATAGGTTCCAAAATGTTGTATTGGCATTGTTATTTACTTGTAGGAACTGTCTGATTTCTTCTTTAATTCCTGCTGTTACCCATTGGTGTTCAGAAGTGTGTCATTCAATTTCCATGGTTTATGAAATTCTTGTGGTTTCTTTGTCTCCAGATCTCCAATTTCATCATGCTGTGGTCTGACAATATGCAGGGGATAACTCCAATTCCTTTCTGTAAGTGAGTATGTGGTCTATTTTGTGCAACTGAAAGACTTGTAGACTTTTTTTCTTTTGTTAGGTTTCTAGAATCTTAAATATTATATGTCTATGTGTATTTTTTTTTTTTTGATCATGGCTAGTTGGAGTCCTGAATGCCTCACTTATCTGCATGTCAAGTTCTTTTCCTCTACTTGGGCAACTATGTACCATTACTTCTGTGAACAGTTTTTTCTTTTATGTCATCTGCACTCTCTACTAGTAGCTTCTGGATTGATTCCTCATGGTCCTTTACTATTTTTAAGAAATCTTTCTTTTCCTGGTCACTAATTGCATTCATATCTTCTAGATCTGAAACTTCTTGCATTGGCTTATTCTGCTGTGTAAACTTTCAGTGGAGTTTTTAATCTCCTGGAAAACTGTTTGCATCTGTTTTATGGCTTCTATTTGTTTCCTATGTTGTGATTCCATCATGTTCCTCAGCTCCTCTATTTTTTTAATCTTTGTCCACTCTAGATTTATTAATCATGTCTTGCACTATGGACACAAACTCTGCTGTTATCTGATAAATAATTTCTGATTTCATTCTTTTTCCAGATCCTCTTTTGTTCCCAGATCAGGGAGTCCAGGTGTTTAGGTATCTGATTATTTCATCCCATTTCCCTTTAGGGTTGATCTGGAAGTCTAGTTTTGAGACTTATTTACGTATCTTCTCATTTCAACAGATGCAGCCTGCTGAGCAACGTTTTGCTCACCCAGTGGTATTCATTTCTCAGCAACCCATTGAGCACACTTTTCTCCCTCACCAGTGCATCAGTTCTTGAGTTCAGAATGGTTGCCTCCTGAGTCCATGAACTGATCTGTTGTCTCTGCAGGTGTCTGGCTGGGGACTGTGCACACTTGGAATGGTACCTAGCCTTTCCTGTGGCTAAGGTCTGCCCCCCCATGTTTCTGTTGTCTGGTAGGGCCTTTGGCTGGGGGCTGTGCACTGCAGTCCCTGGTGTCTGAGCAGTCTTCTGGTTAGGCTCTTTGCACACTGTTGGTATCAGGGAAAGACTCTGGCTGATGCTTGTGTGCCTGTGCAGCTCTTTTCTTCTTGGCACTTTGGCTTATTCTTGTGTGGCCAAGCTTCTTGGGTTGCATTAGGGCCCTGGCTGAGATCTGCTTGCAGCCTTGCATCTCTGATCTACACTCAATCATTTCAATGTTTAATTCTCTGCTTTAATTTAACTTGGTGCTATTAACCACATCATGGGCTCCCATTAAAGTTGTTACATTTGCTGCAAGAAAACATATCCTATGAACACTGGAAATTTGACAAGAGAGTAGTTCTAAAGTTTAAGGTAAGTTTAAGGTATATCTCCGAATATATATGTATA
>NW_022900924.1:24999625-25038636 GCF_012274545.1 Fukomys damarensis
TATACATATATCATATTTAGGAACTGATAAAAGATTATAAGGGACAATAAAATTACACGTAGTGAGTCAATAAGATACAGTTGTAATTTGAGGAGAGTTCAAATTAAGCCCAAAAGGTTTGTCAATTAGTACATTTTACCAGAAATTATAGTTTAATATAGGCACTCATATGTACTGATTATAAAATTTTCTAATAAGCTATGACATTTAAAGCAGTGAGGTACTGCCCTTAAGACAAAGCAATGGAACAGAACCAAGAAAATGGAAACACTCATATCTATAGTTTAATAATTTCCAAAATGGTGTCAAATCTATTTATTGGGGAAAGAATTATCTCTTCAACAAATGATGCTGAGAAAATTAGAGATTTACATGCAGAAAAATAAAGTTGGGCACTTATGCTTTACACACAAAAAAAACTAAAAATGGGTCAAAGACTTAAATTTAGAGCTTAAAATAGAAAATTATAAGGAAAAACCACTATAAGAAATATTTATGACCTTGAATTGGACATTGGTTTCTTAAATGGAATATAAATAGATTAGGCAACACACACAAAAAAATCTAGTTAAATTTGAGCTCAGCAAAAATTAAAATATTTGTGCCTTGTGGGATACTTTCATGCTTAACCTAATAGCACATCAAGCTGGTTTATGATCACTTAACAATTATCATCTTGGGATAAGTGTATTTTAGGGGAAAAGAGATGGCAACGTTAAGAAGAGACAGTACAAAAAAAATGGAAATAAAATGTTTGTAAATGGGGAGGGGATGAAGCAAGGGCAGGGACAAGGGGAAAAAATGAGAATCAAGACCTGTCATGTAAAGGTACAAGATCCCAATAATGACTATAACTGTAATGTATACCTAAAATGTACCAATATACTCAATGAGAAAAAGAAAAGAAAAGACAGCACAATATCTCACAGGACAAAGAGAAAGTCCTCCAGAGATTAGCAGCTCTCTCCCAGGCAGCTTGCAGCATATCATAGGATCAAGTTAACCAAGAACCAGTTAGGTACCCAAGAGACCATTAGTTTAAAGCTCATTGAGTGTCCTTGGTCATGCTTGGGCTAAAATGTTTATGATACTCATTGTTTTAAATGCTTTCAACTTTCCCCATTGGTTAGGGAAAGATTTTGCCCAAGGGGTAGAGTGATAGCCAAACCGCAAAGGACAGATAATATTAACGGCCATTTATTAGTCCTTCACACAATCTGCACGAGGAGGAGGAGGTCACTGTGTCACATCATGGCTGTATGACAGAACAAAGTGAATACCCAAGCACTGTGTCAGGAATGTTTGTTCTAACTAATCTACTTCCAGCCTATAACTTTTACAAAATATTTACATTATCATTACTGCAGGTATCTATACCTTTGTCCTAGCAGATAATAAATTAGAGCACAGAGCTGCATGAGACACAATCCCTGCTTTCAGGTTATTATAGATACAATTGTGTTCTCCCCAAATTCGTTATGTTGAAGTTCTGAACCCTATTATTTCAGCATATGACCAGATTTATTGAAAGCGTCTTAATAGAGACAATCACGTCAAAATGAGGTTCTTAAAAAGAGGCATAATCCTATGTGAATGGTGTTCAAATTTTCTCTTTTTGTAAGTACATCAGTCATATTGAATTAGGCCTCATTTGCAAAGGAAAGAGGATGTGAACAGATCATTATTTTGTAATTCTCAGAAGCAACTAATTTGGCCAATATTTTATTCTTAAACTTCTAATCTTCAGAATTGTGACAATGAATTGGCTTATAATACTTCATCATAGCAGCCTTAGAAAATGTATGTCTAGATAAGAAAATACTTAATATGATACTTAGATTTTAATAATTTAATACTATTTGGATAGAATCTTAAAATATAAAATTACAAAATATTTAAACCTATGCATGGCTAAAATTGAATGATTTTATAAATCAATCATTTCAGGTGCCTGCCTAAATTTACAGATCTTTACTTTATATTTGCTTGAAAGTAACTTACAGACATAATGGTTCAATTTTATATAGTTACACCAAATGCTAAAATCTTTAAACTTTATGAAACTTTTTAGAAAGCTTTCTGGGACTTGCCTACATATTGTAAGTAGGCCAAGTGCCAATTATGTCAAATTAAAATATGAGTGAAAGCCTGATACTGTCTCTAATGAAAGTAAAGCTTTTCAAAGGAATAAATTTTTCTCACCACAAAAATCAAATTTGATAGTTTGCTAGAATTTTCTACAAAGATGACATTTTCCTAATAATATTTTAATTGACAATTTCAATTTTTATGTGGTGTCCTGGAGAAACTGTGCTGTTAGAATGTCTTATTTTAGGGGCCAGGGAGAAACAGTAACTGCGGCTGTATACTGAAATTAGAGGGGACATCAGTGCAAAGTTTCCAAATGTGAAATGTACATTTTAGAAGAATCACTCCGAGTTCAGACAGAGAAACAATTTGTAGAGTAAAGGAAAGAAGCTTATTGAAAATACTTATTATTGGTTCTCTCACTCACTCCTACTTGGCTCTTGCTTGAATTCTGATTTTCTAATTCATCTTATAACACATTAGTATAAGTCCTTCTGAAAGCGAACTTTACCACTTTTTCATTACCCTAAAATTTTCAATGTCATATTTTTTTTTTTTACAAATAAGTGTGTGTGTTTTTTTTTTGTTTGCTTCTGTTGGTTTATTTATTTATTTACCAGTAAGCTTTCAGCTCATTCCCAAGACTTTCCAGAAAAAAACAACAATAATTCAGCTATTTATTAAGGTTTGACCAATATTTTTTTACCCAGAATATTAAATGTATTATTATATATCTCATGGACTCAACGTCAAATTGAAGTCCATGTATTTGTAGTTAATTGTTTTTATCGTTTATTTCTGCTAACAGTTTCAATCTGCTCTGATTGCTTTTACAAATTTGTGATGTTAATTCTAGGTTAAATTTATTTCATTGGACAAGAGATACAATTTATTATAAATCTAAGGAATTAGTTAATTGACAATTTTGGGAAATTCTTGGAAATCAGTGGAAACATTAGGAAATCAGCGATTCTTCAGCTCTCTGTGATTCTAATTTGTCATTACAGAATATTAAAAGCATGATGGAGTTTGTTTTCTATTTTTCTTAAAATACCTTTTGATGTTTTTAGATCATCTTAAATATTTGAACTGCTTTTGGAATGATTTTATCATTCCCATCTTAAAGTTTTAACTTCTCTTGATGTTCCTAATTTTCTGTGTATAATACAGGAGTCATATAAGAGTCTAGAACTTTCATGTATAGCAGGAATAAATTTGCACAGAGGAAAATGGCATATAAACAGTTTCAATGTAAATAAATTTAACACCATTCATGCTCTAGGTTTATTGGACAAAAGGCATTCACTAAAATCTTCTTCCAACCACAAAAATAATCTAAATTCTTATTTACTACATTTATTAGTTGTATATCTTTGGGAAATTTATATAAATACAAGAAATGAATAAATTTCTGTCTTCTTTTGTTGCACATGCTATTGCAGATAGGAATCTATCTTTTTCCATGTAATTAGCTTATTTTTATTGCCAGGTTTTGTTTCATGGTGTATATACAAAGCCCAACAAAGAAAGTATTCACACTTCAGAAAAAGAAAAAATTTACATAAATATTAAAATACTAAAGCTATTGAGACATCATGAAATTACTACATGTTATCTTTGAACTCTTGAATTACAAGAGGTGCTCAAAATGGTGTTCATTAGCTTTCAGACATTTATTACTACAGCGAACTGCTGCTAGGGTAACCTTAGACATTTTCTGTATATGTATGTTCAATACCTTCTCTTTAGGGCTGACAGTGTAGTGGGTTTTCTGTGATATATGATAACTTCTAGGGTCCCCCATACAAGGGTAATGCCATCTGTTGAAAGAAACATCACACTATTTTTCTTTTCCTGAAGTGTGTATACATTGTTTGATGGATTCTTTCTCTCGCTTTATGTATATATAATGTTTGTCCAATCTATTGTTGATAAGCATTTGGAATGATTGCACTTTGAGACTAATGCAGAAAATTCTGGTATGAATATTCTGCCCATGTAATTTTATGCATGCAAAAAGATATGTTTATGGTGGTTTTGCACTGTGAACATAATGAAACTAAAACCATTTCCCAGAACTATTTTTCCTTCATAACTCTTATTTATGGTTGAAGACAGAGTAATTTATAAAAATAGAATAACCATTTGATCCAGCTAAATCACTCCTTGGTATACATCCAAAGGAAACAAAGTCAGCATACTGGAAGATTGGGTGCACATTTACCATCAATGAAATACAAATTATAGTAGCTAAGATATGGAACCAGTCTAGGTACCCATCAGCAGATGAAGATGAAGAAAATATGATGTATATAGACGATGGAGTATAAGTAAACAATTTATAAAGAACTACATTTTGTTATTTGCAGAAAAGTAAATGAATCCATTGATCTTCATGTTGAATAAAAGAAGCTTGGCTCAGAAAAACAAATATTGCATTTTCTCACTAATATGTAGAATGCTAAGTGAAATAAATCAGACACAGATCAAATATCATATAGTTTTTTTGCAAGGAATAGGGAAATGGGACCTTACCAGAATCCCTGAAGTGAGTCCTGCTCTCCTGTGAGCCACAACAGCAGAAGGTGAATTCATGAACAAAGACAAAAAATGAGACTTAGAGAAAAAGTTGAGCTTTGGGCCTCATCAACACTGCCCTTGGCAGCAAAGATGAAGGCACCCTGAGCTTGCCAGAGTTTTATTCAATACCCAGGAAATAACAGATGACTCAGAAGATGATGGTAATTCTTGGACAATGAAGAAATTATGCTGATGAAGACCCTAGATTCAGGAGAAATTTATGTTGATGTGGAAACCGTCCCACCCCAGATGAACCTTTCTCTTACTACTCGGTTATCAAGGAAACAAGATGTTTTCAGCTGATTTAATCCTGCCTTGAAATGTCATGGAATCACACGGCCATCAGGTCTTGGCTGTGACCAGAAGCCAAAATGGAGTGGACATGCCATAGCTGGTCTGTAGGGGGAAAAACTAGGCCTAATTGTAATTTAATTGTAAAATGATTTTTCTGCAACATTATATAGAATTGCTTCCAAAAGTTTATTTTACATGAGAAAGCCAAAAAATAAAAATAAATAAATAAAATTTAAAAATTAATAGATAAATAACTTCAAGAGAAAAATAAAGGACAAATGATGAGAAAAATGGAGGTAGACTTTTTGGAGATGTAAAATAAATCCAGAGAAGTAAAACAACATAAGATTTGGTATGTATATGCACTGATCTCCCTAGGTGAATGCAATTATTACTTTTCCAAAAAATTACTAATATAAATAAATAATAGAAAGTTGACTATTATTTGACAAAAGAAAAGACATAAGAGGAAGTAGGGGGAGTGTACAGTGTGGGCAGTAGCCAGAATAAATATGATCCAAACACAATGTACACTTTGAAAGTTCTCTCCCCAAAAAGTAAAACTAAGAGAAAGGACAAGGAAAGGGGCATGATGGAAGAATTATTAAAATATGCTCCATGTTCAAATCTGCCAGAATCAACCAATAAGTACCAATAAAAAATGTGAGAAAGGTACTTATTTGTTTATAGATGTATAGACAAAATTAGTAATTAGTTCTTTGTACTGTATCAGGAGAATAGGGTTCAAATTTGCCAATTTCTGCTGCAATTGTTCTATGAGGTCAGTTTGGGTTCATACCTTCTAGTTTGTTTCTTTTTTTCGCACTTAGATTTTTCCTTTCTAACTCTTAATTCATGTCCATCTTCCAGAATGCCAGCTCTGTAGCCCAGTACCAGAAACAAATACCATATATGTAGTGCTTAACTAACTCCCACATTGAGGAAGGTCCACTCTTAGTAATAAATCCTTCTCCATGTTCCTCATAAAGGATCTTTGCTCAAACATAGAATGCTTCAGATATATTCCTAGGTTTTAACATCCACATTTCCCATGTTCAACTTTAATAGCAAATTCAAGTTAAAATTGCAATCCAATAATTTTTGTCCAGAATTTTGTAGGTTAACTTAGTTCTATTAATATGTGGGTATTTTCAGGTACACTAGACAAGAGTCCATTCTCAGTTAAATATAATCAATAATTTCCCCTAGCATGACTTTTATCATAAATATTTTAATATATTACAAATTCTTCAACTATTTATTTACAGTTAATGATGTCTATATTTAAGGAAATCTTCACCTACAGCAAGTTTTTAAAAATATCATTCCATATTATTTTCAAAAAGACTTTGTCAGGAGCACAATTTTGGGGAAAAATCATTTCACAAATTATGATTAGACCTAGTTTTTTCCCTACAGGATGGCTATGGAACTTTGAGACATAATTCCATTTTTGCCTCTGGTCACAGCTACGATTGATCTACTAATCAACATAAGTTCCTTATTGAACCAAGATCTTCATCTGTGTAAGTTCCTCATTGTCGTAGGATTATTACCACTGCTCTCTGAGTCATCTGTTATTCCCAAGGTACTGAACAAAGGGGTGGCAAGGCTCCAGTCTTTTGCCTTTGCTACCCAGGTAAGCACTGATCAAGTCCAAAGCTCAGCTTCTTCTGTCTCATTTTTTTCTCTCTTTATTAACTCTGTGTGCTGTTGTCACTCACAGGAGACTAGGACTCACTGCAGAGGTTCTAGTACCCTTCCTTTCTTTGTTCCCTACAAGACTTATTTTTTCTTTAGAGTTATATTCTACTTTGAACTATCCATTGTGTATAAGCGTAAGGCAAGGAACAGATTATATTATTTGTATCTGGATTTCCCATTTATTTGCTACCAGAAAATGAAAAAAATTGTCCTTTTCTTACCACTTTGAAATGCTGCTTTTTTTCCCAATTCAAGTGGCAATAAATCCCTAGTATTTTGGGAAAATGTATTCTGTTATATTTTGTCTAGTCTCTCAACAATTCTCAGTGTATTTACTGTATCTAAATAGCCATTATTAATACATAATATTTCTAGTGTCTTTCCCCTACTAATTCCTAAACATGACTATTTCTTAATTATCTTTTTACTGATTTCAGTATTATTTGTAATAACAGAGTCAAAACTTATATGAACTCAGTATTCTCTCATTTTTCATGTCTTCATTTGAAACCTGTCAAATGTTAAATTTTATTCAATGTTGAGTGTGATCTTGACATTAATATGTATTTTTTACTTTGAGCACAAATTATTAAATTTTTAATCACCTTGCTCAAATCTCCAATATTCCTATTAGCTTGTGTTTGTATTAGACTTTAAAATAGGTATGATAAAATATTTGATTATGATTGTGGATTCATTTGTTTTTCTCTCACTAGGTGGCTAAATGTATTAAATGATTCATATCATCAGAATCCACATGATGTGTTTTGATGATGTACAGATGAATTCAAGTTCCTTGAAGCAGCCGGGATCTCCATCCAGTTCACATTTCCTTTTACCTTGAAATGATAACTTCTAAACAATTAATTAAGCAGTTTACATTGTCCTCCCATTTTGTTATTTGTGTTTCCTGACTCTGAGAGTTAAGCTCAAAAAAACAGGACCTTTAAAACACTGTTCATGTTTTCATAACTCAGCTAATTCTCAGCTGGAGTTACCAGATAGCTCAAAGGAAAAACCTCTCCCAAATTTGTGATGAAGTTCTGTCTGAGTAGTCTCCCTGATTTTACTTGCGTAATAGCTGCAAGCAAAGTAGTGCTTTTGTTTTGTTTTGTTGTTTTTCTTTTTAGGGGGTATATTCTGGGTAGATTTTATGTATAATTACTAATGCTTCATTACCTGAAGATGAGATTCTGATTTTTCTCTTGTCTGATGTGTTTAATTTGATGTTTATCCTGCTCATTAGTGCTCAAGTTAATTTCCTTAACTATGTTGTTTTGCTTCTAAATGTTTTTTTGAATATTTTTAAACAGCATTTCCATTGTAATTTCTATCACTTAGTCAATTCCTTTTAAATTTTTAAACAGACATATTTTACAATTTGAAAAAAGTCACAAAATTACCATATCTCTAGAAGTATTGATTGTCTCATCTTTCATATTATTTAATTTTCATAGTGTGTGATTTTCCTAAGTGCTTTGTTAGTTTTTAACTTTGCCTATGCTCTTTATTCCCTCCCGCCCATGGAGTCGCATGAGTCCTAAGTTGTGAAAGAGTCTTTACTGTGATATTTTCCTTAGAAAACAGTTCTTTTTTCTGTGTTTCTAGAATTAGCACTCTGATTTTTGATAAGCCAGGACCATAGTACTAATTTTTCATATTTTTACAAATTTTAGCTCTTTCTAATTTATTATTGTCTTTGTTCTTGTTAGCATTTGGTACATAATTTTGTGGGCTGCATGATAAACTGCAGATATAGAGTCACTTTTCTTGGGAAAATAGAATCTATCTAGTGTTCTTAGGAAGTAAAAACAATTGAAATTGTTTTATACTTTTGCTCTTCTAAGCAAAATTTCAAGATTTTACCATGGTTATAAAACAACTTTATATTAGTTATTTAAACATGTATTTTCATCCAATTTAAATTCCAAATTACTACTACAAGTCTAAACCACCTAATTATCTACCCTGATATGGTGAGCTATTTGATGTTATTTCTAAACAATATTTAAATTGACCACCACACTTTTAATTTGACTGACTGAGCATACTCCTTGTCCTTCAGAAGATTCACTGAGTAGTGGTCAACTAAGTAAATGATCCAACCTTTTTTATTGTTTTGATTTTTGGTAAATGTAAAATCAAAGCATGCTTACTTCTTTGGATGACATACCAACTCTTAAATTCTTGTGAATAATAGTATTCTCTTGTTTATTTATCCTTCTCACAATGTATTCCTAATTTAATTTTGAGACAATATTTACTAAGTACCTATTAAAGGTTGCACATCAATTGTGATCTCATTACAGAGATGAATAAAAAGATACCAGTATTAAAAAAAAAACATGTAATCTGTTGAAGGAAACAGAATTACATGCAACTAAGTATAAAATGAATAAAAGAGGGACATGTGAATGCCTAAAGTGATGTTGAAGATCAAAGAAGAAAGCAATTAATCTGACCTAGAAACTTCTAAATGTTTCATGGAAGAGATGGCAGCAAAATTCAATAATTGCTGAATAAATAAAAATCTTCTTAATCAACAGACTCACCACGGCAGCTTTTTAGATTTTTTTTTTTTTTTTTTTTTTTTTTTTTTGGTGGCAAATTGAGAGTTTTAAGGCTCCCTTCAGCCCTAACTGTATCTGTAGACATCCCTGAGTTTTAAAACATTCTTCTCAGGCCCATCAACAGTAAATGTATAACCTGAAGGTCAGAACCCAAAGCTTTTCAAAGTGTAATTGTCAAATACCTTGAAGTGGCCCACTTTATTATAGAAACTTTAAAACTTCAAAATGAACCTGGGAAATGTGGGGCACATAGCTTTCAATCAGGATCACTCCAGCTATTTCTCCCAAACTCAGTGGGAAGGTAACAATGAATTGCAGAAGGCTGGAATAATCCTAAAACTCCTTGCAAGAGCAATGCAGCAAGCAATACTGAGTTCCCACAGTCTCAATCTGAGACAAGTTTATATCATATGTCAAAACCATATAGAACTAATTTTACAGAACACTAATTCTAGTGCAACCTCAGTTTGCTGTCTAAAATCCCCTTATGGTTCCCTTTATTTTAGCTGCATCTTTTCAGAAGCTTTAGCTTTGTTTCCTTCTCTAAGGAAACACCTATTATAAGTAAATAAAAAAAACATATATTGGTTTACAATGATTTGCAGTAACATTTATAGATGATTTTTATAATTCATAAAAATTTCACTTAATTTTAACTGATAAATAAAAACATTAAAATGTACATATTATGTGCCATATAATGTTTCCATATATTCATAACTCTGTTGCATTTAAACTTGTTGAAACCTTTATCTCTTCATTTTCTTCTTCATATTAAAATCTTCCCAATCCTTTCTTCTAGCCTTTTGGAATATACTAAAGTTACTTATAGTCATTCTACTTGCAATAATACACCATAGTTTCTCGTTTCTATCTACCTAAAACTCAGTACCCGATGACAAACATTTCCCTATCCCTCCTTCCCTCATTCTTTTCCTCACGTCTCATAACCATTACTCTACTTCTTTCTATTGTTATCATTCTTACTATCCTAAATTCCATAGTATTTTTATTGCTTCCCTAAAATTTTCAAATACTAAATGCATATGTAATTATAGCGAAACAAAATTAGTTTCACAAGTGTCTTCCTTGGTAGTAGGCTGGTTTGAACTAAATCTTGTGGAGTCTGTTTTTCAGAATTACTTTTTTAATTTTTGGAAAACATTTTCTTCTACTAATTTTATATGTCAATTAAGTGCTATACCCAGGGTCCAAAAAACTCATGAAATCATATATATGAGTAAGTTTCTAATAGTGTATTAAATGATATGTTTAAAGGAATGAAAATGTTTCTGTATTTTTTTTTGTTCAGTATTAGTAAAATAAATGATATTTTTGAAATAAAGTGAAAATTTTATGTACCAATATAAATGAAAAAAGTACACATTTTCTATTATTCAAAAATAAATATTACATTATGCTAAGTATAGAGATATTACCTAAGGTAATTTGTGACAGATACTTTTTTTACAAGCTATTTAATATCACTATGCATAGGCTGTGCTTGCCTTTTCAGAATGAAAACAAAAAAAATCTGACTGTGACTGATACCTATGAAATAATAACATGGCTTGATTTATAATACTTTTATATTTTGTCTTAACTAAAACTGAATTGTTGGTTTGTGCTATAAGCTTAATAAAGACATAGAAAAGGCAAACTCTATATTGTTTCTGTGATATTTAGAGAAGGTAAAAAAAAATCAGGTCAGACTATAAAACTACCTCACTCTTCCATCTCAACATAATTTTTCAAGAATAGCATGAACCAAAAATTGTAACAATAATAAAGACAGATCAAGTCCCTAGATTGGTTAGATTTGATTTTACGGAAAGCAGCTCCGATGAGAGATGGTGGAAGACTGTCCCATAGAAAAGGCAGATTTGAAGTGAACAGTGGAAGAGGTGTGTTCTCTGGAAATCTAGTACCCAAAGCAAAGTAGAGAAAAGGACAAGAGTAAGAAATGGGAATAGGCATGATGAGAAAATTTCTGTTTGCAGTCCTGTTGTAGATGATCTTTCTTTAAGGTTGAAGCATAATTAAAAGACAAACAACTTGGATCTGCACATTTATGTTTTGCATAACTTCCTTATATTATACTTAGTTGTACTTCTTTGACTTTATGGAATCAAATTATACACCTTTTTAACCAAGTCCTAATCCATTTTTTCTTTAGATTGTATCTATAAAATTATTTGTTAATCATTTCCTACCAATACTACTTTTAGAAAAGAGAAAATACTGCTTTGCTTATTGCAGTTTTACTGAGATATTATTATATTAAACTCTACAAAATGCAACTGAACTTATAATAATTTATTGAAAAGATTCATAATTCACATCATAACTATTAAAATTAATGCTTAGAAGCTTGAGAAATCATTAAAGCACAAACATGGTGTCAAACCTTGAAGGAGAAGTGTGACTAAAATTTTAAGAGGATTTGAATGTGAAAAAAATGTCTGATAGTCAAAAATCCCTGAAAGTCTTTGGAGGGATGTGGATCTATAACAGCTCTCTTTTCTAGTGGGAGTTAGCATAGTTTTTCTTTTGATGTTTGAACTGTGAATGTTAATGGCTTTTCGGTATTATGGATAAGTAAATGCTCCGGGAGGTGACATTTTATAAGTGATTGTGACCTTTAATAATGCAACTTAGATTCAGCCCACTCATCTACTATCATTAAGAACCAATGCAGTATGAAAGCAGCCCACCAGAGACCACATGATTTGGAGAAGGCATAAGCCTGCCTGTGAGTGCTCTCTGTGGGCTCCAACAGATGATTTTCAGGGCTGTTCAGGAAGAACGTGACCCAACACAGAGAGAGTGAGAGAGAGACCTAAGTACTTCATTCAAAATTGCTTGACCCCAAATTCAATGACATGTCTTAAGCCTACTGCTCTATTTCTGTTAGGCTATTGTATGTTCAAATGAATCTTTAAATTTATTTTGAGTTTCAAGTTTTAAAAACTGAAATTTCTGATTGAGGAACATACTTTTTTTGAGGAATATAATTTTGAAAGACAAAATTTTAATTGCTTACCATCTATAAGTCATGCTCATTATAAGCTATACTTGTTAATTGTCTGAAAAAAGACAATACTTAGGCCATATGTTACCTTGCTAAGAGTTTAGTGAGTGGACATATTTATATCTACACAGACACATATAAAATATATAATATATGTATATATCAGTATAATATATCCATAAAGTATAGACGAGTGCATGTACACCTATATACATTATGGGTATACTTGCATTTTTTTCAAAAATCCTATTTTATTCATACTGACTTTTAAAATTAAGCATACTTGCCCTTTTACAGGTTTATTAGTCTCTTTGGACTTTTGAATCATTTAAAATAGGATATTGAAAAATCCAGATTTATTTAAGATTTATTGATTTTTATTGACAACAATGTTTCACTTGACAGAAATGGGGAAAAAAATAAAACTTTTAGGCACAACATTTTTTATATTATATAATTAAGTTATATTTATTTGTAGGAGAATGAAGCAAGAGTGACACTTAGTAATAAATATCAGTATAATCAGCAATTCAAACTTGTCCATGGATAAAATATTAAGACTGACTGTGCTTACATGAGGAAAAGTTATTTAACTTGAAATGTAGTAAAACATAATTACTGAAGTTGTACACCCTGGAAAATACTACCAGTTTAATGATTATTAGATATACTTTTAATACCATATTTTATGTAGTATTTTAGATTCACATACAGTCCTACCTAAAATTAAATATTAAAATAATGGATATGAAATTATGGCTGGAGATATGTGTCATTTGTAATTTGACTTTGACTGCAATAAATATTGCACTTAAGCCGGATAACATAAATGAAGTCCAACAACCTATGCAATCATATTTAAGCACAGTATGGAGATCAGAATGATTCTTTCTAGGTTTATATTTAGGAATAAATACATTTTAAGCAAAGCACTTATTGAACCATAATATTTAATAAAATGAGAGAGCAATGGCCCCAGGAGACTCATACTCATGGATATGCAAGCAGATGAAACTAGTTTTAGAGACAAATTAATCTGATACCATTTTGGTTTCAGTAATTACCCTCATAATTTATGGCTGGAACTAAGTTCAGAAATATCCAGTAACCCAAAAGCACAGACACATTTTAAGCTAATAGAAATTGAGATTTTATAATTCTTTTTTCATCATTTATTTCTCATTCATTGAAATATATGTAAACCACTGGCAGGACAATTATATAAAAATCATATATTTAAGGATGATTAAGACAAAATAAAAATTATATAGCTATTTAAGATATATTAGTTACACTTCTGAATCAAAAGCAATTAAAATGTAAATCATTAAATGCAAATACCACTTTATTCCAATTACATAGCTTCAAGAGCATAATCTATACCTACACTTCACCTAGTTCATAAAAGTAATTTCCATCAATGCTTATATCATTTCTTTAGCAGAGATAAATGCCCAAGGTATACACCTTATAACTACATCTATTATAGAATTATCATATTTGTTCGCTTATTTTTTCTATAATTTGAGAACGCCTTATCTTTTCATGTATTTTAGCGCTGAAAAGAGACATGATGATTAAAAATTATTACCACATGTCTTAAGTGTCTTCTCTCTTTTTGCTGAGCAAAAAAAAGTGACACAAAGCTAAAGGGGGAAAGGTTTATTTCTCTCACAATCTGAAGAATTTCAACCCATAACTCACTAGCTCCGAGGAAGGGTGGCTTGGCAGAGGGACAACGAAGGGGAGAACCAGTCCTTGGCAAGCAGAAGTCAGCAAAAACAAACAAGCAATGGGCAATACAAACCTCCTTCTGTCCCTTATATTGCATACAGGCTGCCTGGTTTAAGGTGGTGTCAAACCAATTGATGGACTGATTTAGTAATCACCCACCCTTAATCCGAGCATTGCACCATGAATCAATCACACACTCTAGATCCAGCCACCACCACTGGGGGAAAAAAAAAGCCCCCCTTATTATTTCATGAGACCTTGAGGGGATATCCAGGTCCAAGTCATAACGTTCTTCCCCTAGCCCCCAAAGTCTTGTGTACATCCCTTTATGCAAAAGATACTGATTCCACTTCTGAAGGTTACAAAAGTCTTAACAGTTTCAGCATCACTTAAAAGTCCGAGTTCAAAATCTTCTTTAAGGCAGGCTCTGAGCTGCAAGCCTCAGTAGATATGAAAAAAAGTCAAACATTTCCAACATTCAGTGGTACAAGATAGGCATTACCATTCCATATGTTACAAAGGGGAATAGCAAAGAATGGATACAAAGCAAAACCAAAATCATGCAGGGCAAACATTAAACCACACAGTTCCACTTCCAGCATCCTTTGCAACATGTGGCAGGTTGTGAATTCCAAAGGGAGTTGGGGAGCTTCACTTCTGCAGCACTTCGGGTGCTTATAGCTCTGATGAGCCCTTTCTTTGCCTGGCTTTGCTAACTCCTTGTAGTTTTCCTTGGATAATCCACATTCCTGTCATCTGCAACTTTCTGGGATTTCCGCTGCACTTTTGGCTTCATACTCACAACTTCACACACTGCCCTGTCAGGGGCACACTGCCTGGCTTCCTAGGTCTTCTAAAATCTGGGAGGAAGCCTTTCTGACCCCACAACTCTTGCATTCTTTACGCACCTAACACCAGCACCACGTGGATGAAGCCAAGGTCTGGTGCCAGCTGGAGGGCTAGCCAGGCTTCCTTCTCTCTTGATTATAGGGATTCAGTACCTCTGAATCAAGTCCAAGGATACAACTTTCCTAGGCTGCTGTCATTCTGGAACATGGTAATCTAGGGCTCTCTTCTCAAAGCAAAATGTTTCGCTTTTGCAATTTTGATGCTGCAAGGGGTGGAATTCTATTGCTTCTAGTGATACCCTCCGTCCATATTTTCTATTCGCCTGTCCTTTGTCAGCAATCAACATCTCCTTTACTCCATCTTTATGGTCCAGAGCCTCACTGGAGAATCCTTTTTGGCCAAACTCAAAACATTTTAAATCATTCTGCTCGGCACTTTGCTCTTGATTCTCAACATAAATCTTGCTGAAAGTACCCACCAGTAGCCATGATACTGCTTTACATCGCCTTGAAATCTTTTCTGCAAGATTAATTAGTCCTCTGCCCTTAATCTCAGTTTCAGGCAAAGTCTCTGGACATGAGCAAAATGCAGACAAACTTCTGCCAAGGCATAACACACAGTTTGGAGTCCAACGGGTAAGGCAGTCCTTTATCCCAGCAGAAATCTCCCAAACCTGGTCTTTACCAGCAGCATTTCTATCAGCCTTCTGTTCTTCTGAGCTCTGACCAGAATCTTCCATCAAGTAAAGCCTCAGATATTACAGCTCTAGTTTTTCAACTGTCATTTCCAAATCTTTCCTCTTTCTTTCCCATTAAGCCAACTCCAAAAACTCCTTAACCATATGATCAGGTATAGTCCAGCAACTATTCCTGTCTGAAAATCCATCTTAGTTACTTCTCTTTCATTGCTGAGACAAAATACTGAACACCTAAATTTAAAGGGGGAAAGGTTTATTATGTCACAGCTTGTAGAGGTTTCAATTAATGGTCAACTGGCTCCAAAACAGGGAGGCTTGGCAGAGGGGCACTGCAGAGGAGAACTTTTCACAGCAAACAGAAGAAAGAAAAAACAACCAAACAAGGGGCAAGGCAAGCATTCTTCTGTCCCTTATATTGCATATAGGCTACAGGCATTAGAGCAGAGCCAAATCAACCAGCGGGCTGATTTATTAATCATTCCCTTTAATCTTAGCATGGTACTGAGAATCACGTATTCACTCTAGATTTAGAACCCTCTCACAAATGTCCCACCCATGTATGAGGCTTTTCGGAGACATCTAGACAGGAGCCATAATACATAATGACTTCTACGTTCTTGCATTACCTAGCTACTGAAACAGCCAATTAATTAGTCTCTTCCTTGGGTTTATAGAAAATAAAATAAAAATAAGTCCCCTGCAGTACAATTTATGTATTGTAAAATTCAGGTGCTATCATTATTTATGTATTCACTATGTACAGAAAGGATTCAATGAGCAAAGAATCTAAAACCCACAAAATTTGAAAATGCAGATAAAACTAGTAATAACAGTTTTAACAGCATTTTGCTGTTCCTGGCTGGTGGCAGTTAATTTTTTTTTTTTTGTCACTCACTTTAGTTTAATAAACTATTCTCTGTATCAATGTAATGTTCTTTCTTGTAAGCTATTTTTACTTAATTTATATTAATAAAAAAATAATTCGTGATTTCCAATGTGTATAATTAAGAAAAGATAACCTACAGATTATTCTTGAATGAATTAAAGTGAAATGCACTATATAAAATAATAGATTTTATAATACTAATAAAAAAACTCTAAATTCTCAGTCATATCAAAATTTAGCAAAAGAATTATTTGAAAGGCATTTTTAAATTGATATTTAAAAAATAATTAGAGATTATTAAAAACATAATATTAACCATTAGCTGAATTTGAATTACAATGTATTAAGTGATGAGACAAAACACATATTATACAAAATCCATATAATCAACTCTAGTAGAGAAAGGAATCAAAGAAGCAGTATTGATTTTGTTAAATTTTTAAAAAGTTTCTTATATCAAAAGTTCACAATATGAGAAATTTCACCAATAATATTTATTTAAAAAGAGCAAAAATAACATATCACAAATGGTTATAATTGTATAATATATGACAATACATAAATTCTGAAAAATAAGCACTAGTGAAAGACATTAGAATAATTGTGATGTATAAACTATGCATCAAATCATAGTATATTATCAGTTTTAAAATTTCATATGTGATGTTTCTATTATAGTTATGCATGAGATACTCTTTATTTTCTTATTTTATTGTGATAAATTTTAAAATATTTAGAACTTACAAAGTATTGCTATCTACATATCATATTATTCTTTTTTAAATGATATACTATCAAAGATACACATAAAAATTAATAAGTTAATTAGAAAAAGGAAACTGAGGAGTATATAGGCTGCTGTTTTAAAATTCCTACAACTGTACAAAAGAAAGTTTGGGAAAAATAGAAGTTATGATTTTGTACAGATTGTATTACATGGTTTCTTATAATATGTGCATGATGATGATTATACATTGATATTACCCCCAAATTTCTATGACTTTTTCTCTTTGTAAAATGCACCTGTAAGTTAAACTTTTACATCCGTATGAAACATTGACAGAAGAAATTAGTAAAATATTAGTAAACTAATCATCATTGATTAAGGGTCTATCATCCACAATTTAAAATATTCATTCATTTTGAACTTTGGAGAACTTTATGGGATAGATAAATTTATGTAACGTTCTAAATTATAAGGAAGTCAAAATTCAAAGTGATTGAATAATTCACAATGTAAACAAGTCATATACTCTGAAATCAAAGTAAGTTTAAATTCCCCAAATCGTGAGGTTTGTTTTTTAATGCTTCAAAAAGAAATTTGTGCTCCTTAAAGCCCTTGTACCTTGGTTAATGATCAGATATGGAGAATGACAATCAGCTGAATTCTAGAATCATCTTTGTACTAATCTTTCTGGATATGATATTTTTCAAAGAATAGTTCATAAGATAATTATTTGCAATAGACTACTTATACTTTTTATAAAATTATCATATTTTATAAACATCTTGGAGAATAATTTGATGTTCTTAAAGCTTCCTTTATGGTATTCTCAAAATGCATAAATAGTCTGTTAAAAGGTTATTTAATTAAGAATATTGCTATATTTATTCTTGCTACATTTAAAGTAAGAAAAGCATTTATGGAAATATCTCATTCTTGATGATCAGCTCTGCAGCAAGAGTAGGTCTCCAGATTGTCACCAGGCAGGTATAATTGTGTTGTCTGGGGTGGGAGGTAAATAACAGGGTTAAAGGAGATGGCATCTTTTCAAAATCATCATCTCCCTATAATCGTAATCCAAGACACTATATAAATCAGTTATAGACAGAGTTCTATGACACTGGATAACATTAGATTTATTTTCAATAAATCTATTTTGATATATCTTATAACTGCTGCAGTCCTTTTACATTAAGCACATATGAGAAAAGCATCTTGCAAGTTTTGAAATTAATGTGGTGTACATCCAATCTTACTTTTTTATCACTATGTTGATATGTGTTTAGTAGTTTTTACATTTATTGGTGCTCCCTTTTATGATTTGGCAATAAAAATTGGATTAAACTAACATTTGTTTTTAATTTGCAGTTATGTTTTAATTAGATAAATATTTGCATATATTCTTTATTGTGTGTGTCCTACACATTTGTTTTTGTTTTTTATGATATAGATATTTTGTTTAACTCCCTATATATTATCTGCCTGCTACCTGAAAAGTACATCAAATAATGAATCACATAAAATAATCAGAAAATCTTAAAAGCTGTACTAGAATTCTGCCATTTTTCCTCTCAGTGATTCTCCTATTAGATTTTCATACACACGGGGGTGGGACTTGTGCAAGTATATATATTATTTAAACTGTAAAGAAACCTGCTCTAGACTTTCCAGTTATTATGATAAATAATGCATGTAGAATAAACATTTTAATAGTTCTCAATTTTCTAAAGCTTTTCTTTTGGACCATGGGGAAAAAAGATCCCCTTTCTATGTTAAACAAACATATAAATAAAAAAGATAACGGTAAAACAATGAAAAGCGGACATTTGATTTCCAATTGTAAACCAACCTAGCACAGATAATTCTAAGACATACACCAGGCAAAAACGATGCCTGATGCTTTACACTTGCTCACTTCTACATTTAAAATTATGACACTTCTAGAGTCAGAGGCTAGTTTTTACTAGGTTGGACTAGCACTGCAATTTAAGAGATTATGATTTATGTTGCATAAATTCCTGTAGGGAAAGACAATAGATCATCAGAGAAGTTGTGAGCCAATTGAAAACAAGATTTGTTCCACATTTGTGTGAAAAGATCACATCACTTGCTTTAGGGTACAGGAGAAATAGTGCATTTTGGTTGGTATTGAGACACTCATCTTTGGAACTTGGGTACCTTTCAAATGTTTACCACTGACTGTGGTAATTCCCATTAACCTCATAAAATAACATTTATTTAAAAGCAAATGACACAATAGTTTAATGTTGAAAGCTGAATTAATTTTTTAAGCTAAATTAATTTTTAAAATATTTCCAAAGTAAAATTCCAGAAACACATTTATGAATGTCACCATAAACTGCACAGTTGGCAGAGTTGAACATACAGGTCAGGATGGGTCTGTTTTTCTTTCTAAATAACCAGGAAAAACAAAACATATTCCGATTAGAAATCTTAGTTTACTACTGGGAACATTCTAAGCATAGTGAACTCTATCATCATCACGTTTCAGAGTCTAAATTTAGAATGTGTACATTTCTGACTCTTCAGTGACTGCTTTCAGTGTCTTCTCTACACTCATAATTCTGTCCTCCCCTCACCCACCGAGATTTCAGGCAAACTTACCTTCATACCAGCAGAGTTAAAAGGAGTCTCAAGGAGGGCTGGGGATTTAGCTCAGTGGTTCCACTGCCGGCCTTCCAAGTGCAAGGTCCTGAGTTCTATCCCTTATATTAAAAACCAAAACAACGAGGTCTCTAGAAATTACAAAAAACAAAAACCTTGGAATTTTGGAACAGACACCATTGGCCAGATTGAAGCTAAGATATTATGACTGATCACTTTGCAGTTTTTTTGGAGAACAAGGCTTTGCTGCTCAAGAGTGGCGTGATCCTATTAAATATTCTTTATTCCAGGGCAGGTCCCCTGAAAGTCTTTTGTCAATGTATAATAAATACATGTATGCACCTTTCTATGTTCAAAAGAAGTCATATATTTAAATACACACATATGCACATAAATACATACATATAAATACATTATTTTTATATTCTCCTTTTTAATTATGTTATTAAACATTTTTATGATTATTAATTATTTATTAGCTCAGCCTGCCATAAGAAAACACTATAAATTGAATAGCTTAAATAACCTGTATGTCTCTTTTCACAATTCCAGAAGATAAGGTGTTATGTGAGGTCTGTTTCTAGTAAGATTTCTCTCCTTGATATAAAGGAAGCTGCCTTCTAGCTAAGATCTCCTCTGTGCATGTGGATGTGGATATTGGGTATGGGGAATTATTCTCCAGTATCTCTTCCTTTATTATTAGGACAACAATCATATCAGATTAGGACCTGTGTTTAGGACCTCATATAACTTTTACTACATTCTTAAAGCCTCTATCTTTACATATAGACACACTGGTGCTTAGGGCTTTAACATAAGAATTATGGAGAGACCAGATTCTTTGTGTAGCAAATGGCCAATTACATCAAAGGGGTATTCTACTATATTAGTAACCATTATCCTACTGATAGAAATTATTTTTAAATTTTACCTGTTATAATTGAAATAATCCTGAGTTACATTGGCAATAACTTTCACAGAAGTCTTAGCATGTATAATGCTACATTCTAATTTAATGTAGTTTAAATCAGTTTCAGAAAAAGAAATAATTTACGTCTTTACCAGTAGTTGAACTGCCTATGAAAACCATAATATTGAGTGGAGGAATAAGGTGGTAAAATAGTTTTTATCCCCTCATTCTTCTCTCCAAACTCATATCGACAGATGGTAGGAAAAAAAATTGAGAATAACTATCCCCAAGATAAATGCCAGAAGAGATGACACTAAATTTAGACAATATCAGAATTAAATAAAAGTAAATTTAAAAGAATCTAACAAGATTAAATAATTTTTATTAGTTGGGATGAATGCTAAGATATTATAATTAAGAAATGCAATATAGTAGTTTAAATATGTTTAATAATACTAATTTGAACAAACCTAAGTGAGCTAGGTGGCACTCTGCCTGCATTGCAAGCACAAAGCCGTTAGTTTGATCCCCAGTATAAAACAGAAAAGAAAAACAGACAAACCAAGAAACTACCTAGGTGACCATCAACTGATGGAGAGATAAAAGAAATGTATGTGTTATCATGAGTCTTACTTACTTTTCTCATTGCTGAGACAAAATACCAGACACCCAAAGTTAAAGAAGGGAAAATTTATTTTGGCTAACAGTTTGAGGATGTTTCAGTCCATAGATGCCTGGTATCAAGGCAGGGTGGCATGGCAGAGAAGAAACAGTTCACGGCGGTAGGTATGTGACAGCACAGCAGCAAGCAGCAGCAGCACAGCAGCAGCAGCAGCATGTAGTGAGTGAGGCAGAAGCCACCCTCATCCCTTCTAAGCTACCGCTTTTTGGGTGGTGTCACCCACACCAATTGTGGGATTTCCTATTATCCACAACCAGAATTATGCTTAACCCATCAGTAGACTAATACACAATTTAAACACAGCATCACCTTATTTAATCCCAGCATCACATACTCTAGAACAAACTACCTCTAAGCAGCCCACTTATGAGCTCACAAGCCTTTGAAGAGACATAACTACAAGCCATAGCAGCATGGAATATTATCCATCCATAAAAATAATGAAATCTTGTCATTAGAGACAACTTGGATGGAGCTGGAGATCTCTAAGTGAAATAAAATGTATTAAATATAGAAAGTCAATCACTGTATGATATATAAAGTTCAAAAATTGTTCTCACAGAACTTAAGAAATTTTGGGAGATTTAAAAAAAAAGTGAAGGTTAGGGAAAGTTTGATTAGTGAATAGTAAGTTACAATTAGGTTGAAACAAGAAGATCTTGTGTGTAATAGATGACATTAATGAACTTTATATTTCAAATTTAGAAGAAAAAATGTGAAAGAGTTATCTGATAACTATTAAGGAGACACATGTGTTTCACATAATTTAAAATTAAATTACACATTTAGATATAGATATTTGAAATTCTACATGGTTCCATTAATATTTATAATTTCATTGTTTTATGTATCAGATAAAGGCAAATTTTAAGAAGATAGAAGCTTATTTCATAATTAGAGGAGAGTACTAATTTGATAAGCAATTTGGACAATTAAAAGCTCTTCTTCACCACTCAGGTTATGTGTTTAGTGCCTACCTCAAAGGTCTTTCAAAGTGTTGCTTAATATTAATGTCTATCAAAGAAAGGTTAACATGAGATTCAGAAAGTGCTAGAGAGGGATTCTTATTTCTTAGAAGTGACTACATGTAAATGTGTGGATGTGTTCTTCTAAGCAAGCTTCTGGGTATATCTTGGAAAATCTACACATTGATTTGTGCTGTATATCTGACTATATACAGTCTCTGCTAATATGTGGAAACTTCCTGATTTTTTGAATTTTATTATGCCTTCTGTGAGAGTCCTGGAAAGCCAACTGCAGACTTCTCTTACCTCTGCTGATCTGGTGGTTAAATGCTTTTGAATCTCTACATAAAACTTTGTCATATCAATTTTCCTATTTAAACTCTAACAGAATGTCTCATATGGCAAGTGGCTCTAGAAACTAGAAACACAATTACTTGAATTTGTAACTTGCTCTCTGAACTGATTAGATTTGAAGGCAGTAATAAATTTATTGCTAATTGAAAAAAAGACTGGCCTCCTATGGTATTCACTGGAAAAAATAACTCTTGAATGAGCGCATGAGAACACCTAGAAAGAAGTATCTAGGATGTGGGAGATATATTAGATCTTAAAGTAGTACATGGGGGAAAACAAATACTTCAAGAATGCAAGAAATATGGGCCAGAGTTTTGTATTATTTAATACTGTGAAGAATTTGCAAGAAGAAAATAACAAATATTGGGTTTCAAATCCCCAGCTTATATCATGGGTAGAAAACTGGAGAGCTTTTCTGATTACTCTGAGAAATTCAAAATTCCTTAAGGCACAGAGCTACATTTTCCAATATTCAAACAAACTTGATCCTACAGTCATCTCAATTTCATTTTATATAAGTTCAATTTGTAACCTTACTAGGTATTTATTAAAATAATAATGTTAATCAAGACTAAGACGCAGAATTACAATACAAAGTGGATATTTGAATCGATATTTATGAAGACTTAGAACACCCTGTAGAATTTAACCCCTACTACTTGTGAATAGCTAAATCTTGCTATAATTATTGCTTCTGAGGTATTAATCTTTTAGGTAGATTCTAATTTTCAATTTTGGCATCTATTACTTTTTCTTGTTTTTCTACTTCTAACTAGATTAAAATTTCTACAGAAAAAAAAAAAAAGAAAAGAAAAAAGAAAGCAGGACTACCTACTCTAGCCTAACCAGATACACTGCACACCCCGAAGAACTGTATATATATGGCAAAGTACAAGACGTATCCAGGGATTGTTTTTGCACTGTGAAGTAAGGAACCACTTAAAAAACTTTTAAGTGTATGTCGAAAAGGCCGTATAATCAAATAGCTTACAGGGCATTTCAATGGACAAACTGAATAATATTCAAGCCGTGTTTTTAATTTTATTTTATTGTTAGTATATTTTGATAGTCCCTTGCTATTCCATGGAGTAGTGTTATGGCTTGTATGGAGTAGCTGCCACAAAGCCTGATGGGGCTTTTCAGAGGTGGATCTAGACTGCGTGAAGCTGGGATTGATTAATGGTGCAATTCTAAAGTCAAGGGCATTGCAGAAATAACTAAGACAAATAGTATTGAAACATAGTGAAAACTGCAGTGAAATCATGATGGAAATATGATGTTCTTCAGGAAAAGTGTTGCAGTTTTTTAATGCTTTTGTGACAAGTGATGAAGAGCAAACAAATAAGAAACAAATCAGTCATCAGTACAATTTTTCCCTCTACTAAGCTTTTATCAATGTCACAAAAATTTGCAGAATATCAGTGACTTGGACTACACAAAGCTATAAGTATTTGAATTCTTTTTGTGATATTTTCTCACTTTTTTTTGCATTTAAGTGGCTTTAAGTTTCCAGCAGCTGGGTATCCTACAGGAAGAAAATTCTGATAAAATGTTTTCCAAAGACTTTGAACAAGTTCAGTGATTATTTTGCCTCAGCAGTTTGTGGGATAATAAGTTGGAGTATTACTGCCAGCATTTCAAATGAGTGGACTTCATTTAGGAGTGAAGAGGTCAGTAATTTAGAATGTTCTATTTCAGTTGAAGAAGAAAGGTAGATAGAAAATAGTCCCTGTAGACTCTGTGATGGAGCAGTATGCAGGAGTTAGAAATTAGGATAGCTGCAAATCTAAAAAATAGTAGCATTTCGAAGAGGAGAAAAATAACACAGAAATAAAGATTGGTAAAAGAGACAGAGCTTAAAGATACCCAGGAGAAATCATACTGCTCTGGAGCTGTGAATTATGATCCATCATGAACAGCAGAAGGTTGAGTAATATAATTTCATTTGCCATTGTAACTATATTTACTAGCCTACCTATATTTTAAATTGTGACAACAGAAAAAAATTAAATTATTTTTGTTGGCTTTATTTTTAATGTTCAAGGAATTCAGAAGGATTCCATACCAGTGGTTCTTTTCCTAATAGATCAAGATAAATGTTTTCAAAGATTAATGCTTAAAGGTTTGGTATTTTAATTAGTCTTCATCAGGAAAAATTAGTTTTACATTCAGCAAAAAAACCAAACTATAACAAAACAATTTTTTTGTTGGTAAGTGATAATTTATCAAAAGTAACTAGTGTTGTCTTATATATCTTTTTAAAATTCAAGATATAGAGATCAGTTAAGATGTAACAAAAAGTTTATCATTTGGGAATTAAAAGCACTTAAACTATTAGGGAGGGAAGAATTTTGAACTGGAATAAAAAGCATTTCGGTTTGTGTTAAATTTTAAATGATTATTTTTAATAATAGTCTATAAATATTTCTGTAGTCAATTTATTTTGTGTTTTATAGTTGGTGCAATGTAAAGAATAAATTGCTTACATTTTACCTCATTAATCTATAGTTTGGGATATGCTTGTTTGCTTTCACATATGGACAAAGAAATATATGCACTCACAAGCACAAATAACAAGAAGAGAATAAAAGTGGAATTACTAGGGACTGGGAAGGGTACCAGGTGGCAAGAGGTGAGAAATGTTGATTGGTGAACTAGGTATGGATATGGGGAAATATCACCATCAACCCCATTAATCTGAATATTTAACGTGCAAAACTTAACAATAAAATGAGAAGAAAGAAAGTTGTCCTTTCTAACAAGGACTATTTAACATAATGAAAAGAGTGAGTGTTCTGCCTTCAGACAATCCAAGTACAAACCATCAATCTGTTCTAATTTATGACCATGAAATGATTTTTTTTTAATATAGAATGTGAGGTAGGAAGAAAAGGTGCAAAGAGAAAGGGGAAGTGAGAGAGGTAGGGGCATGGAATTAACATGAGAAAAATGAAAAAATGGAAATGAATTCTTTGTAAATAGAGCGGTGTGGAAGGGGTTGAAGGGAGGGCAGGGGACGGGTGAAAAATAAGATTCAAGATATGCTGTGTAAGTTACAAATCTCCAATGATGAATGTCATATTGTATACCAATAAAATTAATTTTTAAAAAGGACAAGAAGAAATGATAAAGAAATGCCATAGTGTGTAAGATCCAATTCTATAATTCATAATGTATGAAATAGTGCTTAATTGATAAAATGTAAGTGCTTTAAAATATTTCATTATTATTAAAACACTGCAATATATTACCTGTGGGCTTATGCATGTATATACACACTGCAAATATAGCGAGAAAGTCCACCAAAAATGTATACATACTTCAGGAAAAGAAAAATTGAATGATGTTTTTTCAACATATCAAGTTACCCTAGTATCAGGGACACAAGTGGACATCATATATTGAAAAAACCCACTACATTGCTGGCCCTTAGAGAAGAAATTGAAAATGCATGTGCAGCAATCTCAATGACCAAGATTATCCAAGCACCAGCTCACCTTACTAATAAAT
The DNA here is from genome assembly GCF_012274545.1 of Fukomys damarensis. Lineage (NCBI taxonomy): Eukaryota > Metazoa > Chordata > Mammalia > Rodentia > Bathyergidae > Fukomys > Fukomys damarensis. The sequence goes on from NW_022900924.1 coordinate 25,025,829, forward strand.
GTTTGGAAGCTAATGGCCACCACTTTTAGCACCTCTTGTAATTGCAGAGGGCAAAAGCAACATATCAATCTCATGCTTGAATAAATTTAGTATTTAAATATTTATGCAAGTTTTTATTTTCCTAAAGTGTGTATACAGTTTTGATAGTCTCCCCCCATATATACTTTTCCAAATAGCTTTGGGTATATACTTTCATTTAAGACACTAGTTATGATGATAACAGTTCATCACAGCTCTAGTAATATAGATATAGTAATTCATTTCTATATATATCTTGAAAATGTTAAAACATCTTTGTAGGATAGATTCATGGAGGTAGAACTCTTGTGTTACTTTTTCATAGATTCTTCTAATATATTAAGATGAGATGGGGCTGGAGATTTAGTTCAGCGTTTCGGTGGCCCACTTTGCAAGCACAAGGACCCGAGTTCAAGTTCAATCCCTGGTTAAAAAGAGAGAGAGAGAGAGAGAGAGAGAGAGAGAGAGAGAGAGAGAGAGAGAGAGTTTATATAATTTATTACTTTTCCAAGAGTCAGGGAAGATTTTTATATATTTGAAAAATTCATCCCATCAATAATTTTGTATATCACCTCATTTTGCATTCTGTAGTCAGTACATGTAGGGATTATTTATAACTTTGATTTGAAAATGCTTTCTAATTTTGAGAAAAGGTACAAGTGTTCATGCAACACACATAGCTGTTAAATGGAACACCTCTTATGAGATTTTGGATTTTGTACTAATGCTTTGTTATTGTTTCTCTTATCCCCTTATATCTCGCTCCTTAAACATTTGACCATTGATAGTATGTGTTATAGCTTTTCACTTCTAATGATTGCAAAGTTTATTTTTAGGAATCCAGATTGGTTTTCATCATTTTAAAATATAAATTATAATTATGCCTTGCCATTTATTATTGTAAATTTGTTTATTCATATATATTTTTTTCTTCTAGATCATTTGTGTTTTCTTATTAACTTACTAAATTTTCTATGTGATGGATAGAATGATTATTTTTCCAAATCTTTTATTAAACTTTTAAATTATGTTTTTTATTTTGTAACATACAAAATTTATTCCATTGCTGACAATAGAAATATGGCCTTCTGTTAGTACAGTTTATTTTATAAATCCAAGTATTAAGTCTCTGAACTGTATGGTTTAGGGAAGGTACTTTAAAAAGTTGATTTTAAAATATAAATGTGCAGCCGGCCATGGTGGAAAATGCCTGTAATCCCAACACTCCGGAGGCTGAGGCAGGAGGATCGCTGTGAGTTGGAGACCAACTTGGGCTACACAGTGAGTTCCAGGTCATTCTCTACTACATAGTGAGACCCTGTCTCAAAAAACCAAGAAAACCCACAAAAAACAAAAACAGAAACAACAACAATAACAACAAAATAAAACATGAATGTGCAAATTTTACTTTTTGTAATTCTATCTGTAACATTTATATGCTTGTTCTACAGTTAAATAGGCATGTCTTAAGTGACTAATATATACTAAAATCTGTGTGAATCTTTAACAAAGAAGAAAAGATATAGGCAACATTTTCAATGGCCTTTAGAAGGAAAAATGATGTGTTTGCCTTCATTTTTCATCATCAACATTCTTTTTATTAGGCTGCTAGATTCTTGGTATCCTTATTTTGTTCTTTGACAACCTAGGACCCTGCACATAATTGTTTGGAAAGATAAACATATTTTTTCATCAAAATATACACATCTATTTTATATCTCTATAATCTAATATATGGCTATCACCACGACTGTATTATTTCATTGGCTTGCTTTAAAAGTGTTATAGTATCCCAGCCCAGGAGATTCTAAATGTGAGTATATTATTGTAACTCAAGGATATTCCAAATCTTGGGTCATGCCTTAGTGCTATTTAAATAGAAATCCAAGCCATTTCTATATATTTATAATTTATCTAGGTTTGAAGTTACTTATGTACATCAATAAATAGTGAAAATAATAGTGCCTAGAACTTTCACTTCCTATTAATTACATCATGCAAAAATTGCTCCAACTATCAAGTAGCTTTGCTCACCAGCTGTGCTAATGGCATTTTTGATTTGATAACTCTTTGTTCAGAGTGCTGTCCTTTTAAACTGCAGAATACTTGACAGCATCCTTAGCTCTGACCCTCGAAGTCAATAGCATCCTTCTAGTCAAGAGATCAATAGTGTTCTGTGATAATGTCTAGTGTCTGCTCTGGGGCAAAATAGCCAAGATTTGACAGCATTAGGGTTTCCTGCATTTAGCTGTTTACCACAAATAAGACATTATCTGCTACAACTTACAAATACAGTACTACTTTACTTATTGGCAGGAAATGTATTACAAAATCTCTAGTAGATGTCTAAAAAAGCAGATAGTCACGAAATATATATAATATATAATATACATATATAAAATATATGCATAAGTATATATCATATATCACACACATATGATTCCAAAATAGCATTGTTGTCTTTAGAGAGGTGATGTTTGAGTATTAGGCATTGCGGGTCCATTAATAAATAAATAAGTTAACAAATGTTCGACTACTCAGTCATATTTACTCCAAATAAAACAAATGAAATTAGGGACATATAAAGAAAAATATTATCCAATAATAAGTGTTGCTCAAGTAATATGAATGCTTAAATATTTTCACATTCTATGTAATATTTTCCAAATCTGATATAGGAAACAATGAAAATCTTCTCTAAACATTGTGAAAAAAGTAAATTTTACAAATTTTATCTTTTAGTATTTTTTTTCACTTTTTGTTTGTCTCACTGTATCTACAATATCAAAAGAGTGGCTTCACATAAAGTGCCTCGGTATTTGCATCATGTTTAATAAGCAGGCCATTGCTATAAGAATGAAAAGTGTGCATGACTTTAATGGGCACTTGTGTTGATTCAGTTTATAGCTATACTCACTTTTTTCCAGCATAGATCTGCCACACTGCTATGTGACTTTAAAGATTTTCCTCAATAATTCTGGCTTATACACAAATCTGGAAGTGTAAGAAAGAAATATTTTGCAAAGCAAATATCTGAAAAGCGGTTGATATCTCAAATATATATTATAAAGAACTCCTAAAACTCAATAACAAAAAATGTCCTGATTAAAATGGACAGTAGATCTAAATAGGATTCTCAAAAGAAGTGTACAATGGCAACAACAACAAAAAAAAAGTGGAATAGATTGGAAGATACAGAAACAACTCCAGATGTACTCATCTTTGACAAAGGAGCCAACCATCCTCATTGGAGGAAAGAGAACCTCTTTAATAAATGGTGTTGGAAAAACTGGATTTCAACCTGCTAAAGATTAAAACTAAACCTTTATCTTTTACCATGCACTAAACTAAAATCCAAGTGGATTAAAGATCTAAATATTAAAACAGAAACTTTAAACTTGCTGGAAGATAAGTTAGGCAGAACTCTTGAAGACTTTGGCATTGGAAAAGACGTTATGAACAAATCCTTAGTAGCATGGGAACTGGCAGAAATAGTCAACAACTGGGATCTCATCTTATTAAAAAGCTTCTACAGTGAACAAGAAACCACCAACAGAGCTAAGAGAAAACATGCAATATGGGAAAAAAATTTTACCAGCTGCTCCTCAGACAAAGGACTATTATCTAGAATATATAAAGAATTCAAAACAATCATCCCTCCAAATATAAAGACCCAATTCCAAAATGGGCAGCTGAAATGAACAGACATTTCTCAGACAAAGAAGGAAAAGCAGCAAGTAAAAATATGAAAAAATGTTCCACATCAATGGTCATTCAAGAAATACAGATGAAGGGAGGGCAGGGGTAAGGGGAAAAAATGAGAATCAAGACTTGTCAGGCAGACGCACAAGATGCCAACAAGGAATGTAATTGTACTGTATCCCTAAAATGTACCAATAAACTCAATTAAAGCTAAAAAAAAGAAATACAGATGAAAACAACACTGAAATTCCACCACACCCCACAAAGAATAGCTGCTATCAAGAAATCAACCAATAACAAATGTAGGTGAGGTTGTGGGGCAAAAGGAACACTTCTCCATTTTTGGTGGGAGAGCAGACTGGTACAAGCAGTATAGAAATCAATATGAAGATACCTCAAAGAACTAGAATTAGAGGTACCATTTAATCCAGTCATCCCTTTCCTGGGTAATTTTCCAAAAGAATTAAAAGAATCATATCACAGTGATACATGCACCCCCATGTCTAAAAAAGCAGATAGTCACGAAATATATATAATATATAATATACATATATAAAATATATGCATAAGTATATATCATATATCACACACATATGATTCCAAAATAGCATTGTTGTCTTTAGAGAGGTGATGTTTGAGTATTAGGCATTGCGGGTCCATTAATAAATAAATAAGTTAACAAATGTTCGACTACTCAGTCATATTTACTCCAAATAAAACAAATGAAATTAGGGACATATAAAGAAAAATATTATCCAATAATAAGTGTTGCTCAAGTAATATGAATGCTTAAATATTTTCACATTCTATGTAATATTTTCCAAATCTGATATAGGAAACAATGAAAATCTTCTCTAAACATTGTGAAAAAAGTAAATTTTACAAATTTTATCTTTTAGTATTTTTTTTCACTTTTTGTTTGTCTCACTGTATCTACAATATCAAAAGAGTGGCTTCACATAAAGTGCCTCGGTATTTGCATCATGTTTAATAAGCAGGCCATTGCTATAAGAATGAAAAGTGTGCATGACTTTAATGGGCACTTGTGTTGATTCAGTTTATAGCTATACTCACTTTTTTCCAGCATAGATCTGCCACACTGCTATGTGACTTTAAAGATTTTCCTCAATAATTCTGGCTTATACACAAATCTGGAAGTGTAAGAAAGAAATATTTTGCAAAGCAAATATCTGAAAAGCGGTTGATATCTCAAATATATATTATAAAGAACTCCTAAAACTCAATAACAAAAAATGTCCTGATTAAAATGGACAGTAGATCTAAATAGGATTCTCAAAAGAAGTGTACAATGGCAACAACAACAAAAAAAAAGTGGAATAGATTGGAAGATACAGAAACAACTCCAGATGTACTCATCTTTGACAAAGGAGCCAACCATCCTCATTGGAGGAAAGAGAACCTCTTTAATAAATGGTGTTGGAAAAACTGGATTTCAACCTGCTAAAGATTAAAACTAAACCTTTATCTTTTACCATGCACTAAACTAAAATCCAAGTGGATTAAAGATCTAAATATTAAAACAGAAACTTTAAACTTGCTGGAAGATAAGTTAGGCAGAACTCTTGAAGACTTTGGCATTGGAAAAGACGTTATGAACAAATCCTTAGTAGCATGGGAACTGGCAGAAATAGTCAACAACTGGGATCTCATCTTATTAAAAAGCTTCTACAGTGAACAAGAAACCACCAACAGAGCTAAGAGAAAACATGCAATATGGGAAAAAAATTTTACCAGCTGCTCCTCAGACAAAGGACTATTATCTAGAATATATAAAGAATTCAAAACAATCATCCCTCCAAATATAAAGACCCAATTCCAAAATGGGCAGCTGAAATGAACAGACATTTCTCAGACAAAGAAGGAAAAGCAGCAAGTAAAAATATGAAAAAATGTTCCACATCAATGGTCATTCAAGAAATACAGATGAAGGGAGGGCAGGGGTAAGGGGAAAAAATGAGAATCAAGACTTGTCAGGCAGACGCACAAGATGCCAACAAGGAATGTAATTGTACTGTATCCCTAAAATGTACCAATAAACTCAATTAAAGCTAAAAAAAAGAAATACAGATGAAAACAACACTGAAATTCCACCACACCCCACAAAGAATAGCTGCTATCAAGAAATCAACCAATAACAAATGTAGGTGAGGTTGTGGGGCAAAAGGAACACTTCTCCATTTTTGGTGGGAGAGCAGACTGGTACAAGCAGTATAGAAATCAATATGAAGATACCTCAAAGAACTAGAATTAGAGGTACCATTTAATCCAGTCATCCCTTTCCTGGGTAATTTTCCAAAAGAATTAAAAGAATCATATCACAGTGATACATGCACCCCCATGTTTATAGTGCCAAAATTTATAACAGCTAAAATTTGGAAACAGCCCATTTGCCCATCAGTTGGAAACTGGATAAAGAAGATGTGGTTTTCCTATAAAATTGAATATTACTCAAACATAAAGAATGATAAATTAGAGTCATTAATAGGAAAATGGATGCATATTGAATATATACTCCTAAGTGAAATGAAAAAGTGATATATGTGCAAATACCCAATAGCTTCTCTGGTGTGAAAAACTGTAATAGTACACAAGATCCTAATGAGATAATTGAGTTTATTGGTTACAATCTAGGTATGCAATAGACTTACATTCATTACTGGGATCCTGTACCTTCACATGACAAGTCTTGCTTTTCATTTTTTCCCCTTGTACCTGCCCTCCCTTCACCATTTATAAACACTTTATTTCCATTGTTTTCATTTTCTCATATTTTTTTCTTTTCCCTTGTTCCCTTTCCCCTACCCTTCCCACTTCCCCTACACCTTTAGCCCTTTTCTTCCTATTTCACACTACTAATTATTTCATTAGGATCTAGTGTGCTATTTTAGTTTTTCACACCAGAGAGATTATTCGATATTTACACATGTGTGACTTATTTATCTCACTTAAGAGTATATCCTCAATATGTATCCATTTTCCTATGAATGAGTCTAATTTCTCATTCTTTATGGCTGAGTAGTATTCCATTTTATAGAAAAACCACATCTTCTTTATCCAGTTTCCAACTGATGGAAAAATTGGCTGTTTCCAAGTTTAGGTATTACAAACTGTGCCTTTATAAACATTGGTACACGTATATCACTGAGGTATATTTCTCTTAATTCTTTTGGAAAGATACTTAGAGGAGGGATAGCTGGGTCAAATGAAACCTCTAGGCCCAGCTGTTTGAGGTATCTCCATATTGATTTTCATAGTGGTTGCACCAGTCTGCACATCCACCAACAATGGAGAAGGGTTCACTTCTCCCCACAACCCTGCCAACATTTGGTATTGTGTGATTTCTTGATAGCAGCCATTCTTTGTGGGGTGAGGTGGAATCTCAGTGTTATTTTCATCTGCAACTCTCGAATGACCAGTGATGTGGAACATTTTTTCCTATATTTACTTGCTGTTTTTACTTCTTTGTCTGAGAAGTGTCTGTTCATTTCAGATGCCCATTTTTGCATCGGGCCTTTATATTTGGGGGAGTCTCATTGTTTTGAGTTTTTTATATATTGTAGATAATATTCCTTTGTCTGAGGAGCAGCTGGTAAATTTTTTCCCACAATGTAGGTTGTCTCTTAGTTCTGTTGATGGTTTCTTTTGCAGTGCAGAAGCTTTTAATAAGATGAGATCCTAGTTGTTGATTCTTTCTGCTAGTTTCTGTGATACTGAGGATTTGATCATAAAGTCTTTTCCTATGCCAATGTCTAATGATACAATTGACAATGTGAAATAGGAAGAAAATGGCTAAAGGTGTAGGGGAAGTGGGAAGAGTAGGGGAAAGGAAATATGGGAAAAGAAAAAAGATGATAAAATGAAAAAAATGGACATAAAGTATTTGTAAATAGGGAAGGGAGGGGGCTTGAAGGGAGGTCAGTGACAAGGGGAAATAATGAGAACCAAGACCTGTCAAGTAAAGGTACAAGACCCCAATGATGAATATAACTGTACTGTATACCTAAAATGTACCAATAAAGTCAATGAGAAAAAAATGTTGGCCAATCAGTAAATACATTCATAGTATAAAAAGCTAATATTAAAGTTTTAATTATTTTAATGCCTTAATATATTTTTTCATGATGAAACTTGAGACTAGATATGGAGAGAGGCTCCTGCAAAGCAATGTGTAGTACAATTTCACTTTATACAGCTCAGAAGACGAGAATCATTCATTCTATATCTCATCACCCAACACACTAAGGAATTAGGTGACATCTATAACAATGAAGCCATAAATCTTCTGTGAATTTAGCTGCTGGCTATAAAAGCAAAAACTGCTGACAAAGGAATTTATTTTCTCAAATACATTAGGTATACTCATAGAAAACAAAAAGGAATCTAAATACAATTTCAGAAAATAATTTTCTTACAAATGAATTTAATTATGCACATTTAAATTAAAATTAATTGAGCTTTTAGTAAACACTAACAAATTTCACTCTTGAGGAAAATCTATATTGCCTGACATATTAATTTTCATCATTAATACATAGAATATTATACTCTTATTTTGTCATTAAAGGAATATTATTTCTAATGTCAGATAATCTAAAAGCATGAAAGGAAGATTTCAAATCAAATGTATTATCATCAGGCAAATGGTTTATCATTAACATAGGCTATCATGTTCTGTTGATATTTATTTAAAATAGATATTTTTATTGCTGAAAAGTAGTACTCTCTATTGAGAGAGGCTGAATTTCATAAAAAGATTCAGGGTAATCAAAAGTAACTGCATTAATGTTTTCTGCAAGAGGAGATATGCTTCACATGATTGGACTAGTATTTTATTTTGAATAGCTTTATGTCCTGCTGCTTGGAATCCGGGCTCTTCTAATACACACATCTTAATATTTAATGAGATAATGATTTCTTCAATGTATATAATGATATTTTCCCCTAAATTCCAGATAGATACTACTGCCACATTATAATCAGCTCTCCTCACTGGATTCTTGGAAACAGAGCACAATGTAAATGTTGACAGACCCTACCTCTGGAGAGAGAGGTAATTTATCCAATAGACATAGTAATGAATCATATTTATATTGGTTCAAAAGGTTTGCATTAGGAGTGCTCCACAGTAGTTCTATGCTTAAGGGCAAAGAAAACTGCTAGTCAACACAGGAGAGAGTGTTGAAGATTTTGTATGCATTTATCATTACCTTGTGGCCCTAGATTGGCAGCGATGGCTTTGGGATATACTCACTTGAGATTCAATAGCAAGTATTTACTTTGTGTTTTCTCTCTCTGAGAAGGAATTAATCTATTCATTTTGTATTTGTTTGATGAAAAGTAGGTTTTTCCCATATAAGTTATTTGCAATTCAATTTGGCATAAGTCTAATTAAATATTTTGAAATGTGTAGGTAAATCTTAAGCTAAAAATTGCCTCTATTTCTGTTACAACAATATGTTTTCATTTAAAAACAATCAGTAAATATCTGAATTATTAAATAGATCCATTGATTTACTCGGAATTAATAAACACAGTGACATATTTACCATTACAGAATCATAATGTTTTAAATGTAGAAGACATCTTCAAAGTCACAAGTCTATTAATTTCATTTTAAATATTTGTAAAGTAAATGTTTTTCAAGTTAGAGGAAAGAGGCATGATAGCAAGCATTCATATTCTTATGAAGGAATCAAATTAACTATATTTCTTTTTGTATGGAATCGTCTCACTCAAATGATAATCTGTAAAGCAATCTAGGAATGACTAGTGAATGAATTCAAATATGTTTGAGAAATATGGATTCTGTAACATCCTCCTAAAGATTAAAAATGGGTATTAATAGTAATTTCTGGATCACACAACAGATATTAATGGATAATAAAAGGTCATTGAAAGTATTACATTTTTTTAAAAAGTAAAATAATTCAGTTCTAATGATTTAGCAACTAAACCTATTATTAAAAAGTGCCATAAAGCCTGGCGTGGTGGCTCATGCCTGTAATCCCAGCACTCGGGAGGCTGACGCAAGAGGATCGCTGTGAGTTTGAGACCAGCCTGGGCTACAAAGTGAGCTCCGGGTGAGTCTCAACTACATAGCCAGACCCTGTCTCAAAAAACCAAAAACCAAGCCAAACAAAACAAACCTTAAAAGAGTTTCTGAGGATAAATTTAATTATTTTGGACAGAGACATAACAGCAGTAAACTGCTCAGTTCTCAGAAGGTTTTTAATCATGTTAACAACTCTAGGCATATTTGTCCAAAAAGATATGGAAAAAAATAATTTTTCTATATAGATACCAAGTAAAGTTTTAAAATTTATCTGTAATAAAAATAAGGAATTTATTCAGGTAATGATATGAAGGCTAAGAAGTTTCTCTATCTGAAGTTAGTAATATGGAAACCAGGGAGAGTTGAGGGTAGAAATTTCAGTCTAAAAATATAGCAGGTTAAAGACCAAAACAGTTGACTTATAGTTCAGTAGAACCAGACATTTCAGTGATTTTGTTTATTATATTATCTACATTGATTTGATAATATTTACTCACAATATGGACAATTTTCTTTACTCATTTGAATAATTCAAATATTGAAGTCATTCAGAAATATGATATGAGAAAAGATCTGGGTAGTCCCATGCGCATACATTTACATTCATGCAGGCATGTGATCACACACACACCTGGGACTACATGACCTCACAAAGGTACATATTCAAACCCAGGCACACATGAGAACACGTAAAACACGTTCACATGCATAAAGCAATGCACACATATTTATATGCACAGAGAAATGCTAACACTCAATATGTAAAATTAACCAAAATCTCTTTATATTTGTCCACATTTCCATGAGATATTATCATCCATTTTGTTATTTTGCTCTTATTATCAAAGTAAAGATGTTATAGTTGGGCATAATTTCACCTCGTTTTGGCTCTTAAAGACACAACAATTTTATTATTTGTTTTTGATCCAGCCTTTATTTCTATGTGACAAGCAATAAAATTTAACTGAATTAAAATAAATTTATATTTAAATATGTAGATATTGCTTGAACTATAGAGGAACAAGCTGATTTACTTAAAATAGTAGCATTAAAATAATTTTAAGAGAGCATGATGAAGGCATTTTCACTCACCTTATCCTTTAAAAATTAGAGATATCTAAATTTAAAAATCTATATTCACTTACTCAATTTCAACTTTCAGTCAATATTTTCCTGTTTTTTAAAAAATATTCTAGAATTGCTTTATGAAAAAGAGCATATTTTAAATGATATTATGATTAATTACTCATTTACAAAGAACTAGAAGGTGTTCTTTTGTGCAAAGTTAATTACTAATTAATATGGTATTATGACTGAGCAGAGTATGTATTTGAAAATGTTAGAAATTTTTTTTTTATATTTGAGAACTTTAAGGATAAAAAGAGAAGCTGTTATCTGAGAAATAAAAAATCCACCGAGAAAGGAAATGTTATGGGTTACTTAGAAAATAATTTATTAGGAAAAAACTATTTTAGAATTACTAAAAAAAAAAGGTTTACTGTGACATCAGTTATTCAAAAATATTTGAACCAAAATAACATAATACTTCAACTTGAAAAATAAAAATCACAAAAATTCTGGATGCTGAAATATTAACATAGCCAAGCTATTCCAGATCACAGAATTACTTCAAACCAGCCAGGAGTATGCATCTATTAATTAAGATCTGATAATTAATAATATGCTTTTATGATGTTATCTAGAATTTACATTTTTCAAACAAGGTGTGAAATCTGCATTGTGTACTTTTAATATCACATATACTTCTACTGAAACAATAATACCATACAGGATCGATGACGTTATACACACAAAAAAGTATGTAATACTGAATCCTCATAAAAACATCCAACAATCAGTATCACTGGGCTGAATTTACATTGAGAAACTAGAAAACATTGAGAACTAGAAAATTGAAATATCTAATCCAAAGGTATATTTGTAACTGGTAGAAATTCAAAATAAATAAAATGAAATTTCAGATATTTTACCTCCAAATTTGATTTTTTTTTACCATGAAGCTTAACTTCAAATGTTACTATTTGAAGTAAGAGACAAGTCCTGAAAATGAGTAAGATTGTTGAACATTCATATCATCATGAACAGAGGGAATAAATTCTATGCCCCAAAATTACTCTATGTAGCCCTTGTCACTCTAAAACCCCTGAAATTTATGCTCCATGAATGATTTATAGCCTAACTCAATGGAAGGGTTGGAAAGAATCAGTTAAAAAGTATCATGTAAATGACATAATTCAGAGTGTTTCTTAGTCTATTTATTGTTGCTATAACAAAATGCTTTAAAGAGGCATTTTTAAAGAATAGACATTATTTGGCAGGATTCATAGATCTGAAGGCTGGGACTTTGACCATGACTGGCATCTTCTAGGCATCAGGTGGGTGGTGAGGGTCTTGCTCTATCATAACTTGGCAGATAACATCACATCTAAGGAAAAGTCTCTCCTTCTTATAAATCTACCAGTCATTTCATGGAGCTCCACGCTCATGATCTCATCTAATCCTAATTACTTTCACAAACCTTCAACTCCAAGTAACAATAATAGTGCATGAATATTTGGGGGATTCACTCAAGACATTGAACAGAGTGTTCATGGTGCATTTATTTCAATACTTTCGATTTGCTTTCTTCTACATTACTGATTCAGGACCATTGAGTTGGCCTTGCTTTCCATCAGGCATAACATTTCTGCTTTCATTATAGTCCTATAATAAAACTGTCTCTCTGTCACCAAAAGACAATCTCTACGTTGGTACATTGAGTGGTGAGAGATAAAAAGATAACATAATACACTTAGAGCACCTGTACAGTGTACATCTGTAATCTCAATTACTTGGGAAGCCAAGGCAGATGGATGACAAGTTTCTTGTCTGCCAGGCAATTTAGCAAGACTCTGACTCAAAATTTAAAAAAAAAAAAAAAAAAAAAAAAAAAAAAAAAAAAAAAAAAAAAAAAAAAAAAAAAAAAAAAAAAAAAAAAAAAAAACAAAAAAAATG